>NC_047107.1:65912373-66234873 GCF_902500255.1 Thalassophryne amazonica
TGCTGAGAAGGGAGGCTGCTTTGGGATATGACAAACATCTGTTCCTCCTACGTCAGTGGGACGTCGGTGGGACGCGTACCTCAGTTTTTTACCAGTCTGTTCTCCAAGCATGGCGGGTCCTCTCCGTGTGCAGGGACGCTGTCGGTACACCAGGGATGTGGCTGTTTGAGGAACCCCTCTTCTTCAGTGACTTTGTTTGTTCTCCTGCTTTGTCATCTGCCACTCTGCGGTCCCGCCTGAGGACGGCGGGGTGCACCAAACTGGGTCATCTGCTGCGCACGTCTGTTGGGAGGCTGAGGGAGGCGTCGGGAGTTCGGTCCTCCAGGATGCTGCTTAGGGTGGTGGAGGAGGTCTGTGCTTCCCTGCCGGGGTCCCACAGAGCGTTTGCTGAGACTCGTATTCTGTCTGACCAGTGGGATGATGACTGTGAATACGTGTTCCCCTCTCTAACTGTCTTGCCCTTGGTGGGGGGGGTGGCAGGAGGAGCAGGGGGCTCTCCTATCTTTCAGGTCACCTGTTTTGGGAGAGTTTGAGGGTATTGGTAAAAGGGCACTCTACTTTGCCTGCGTTAAGGTGTCACACTTACGCTCGTTGGCAGGGTTGGCGGCGTCAAAGTGGTCAGGGTTTTTTGGTGCCGCCGTGTCTCCTGTGGGGTGCTGGCGTAGCCTGTACAAACCCCCGGTCGACAAACGTACAGGGGATCTTCAGTGGAGGATTGTGCATGGGCTTTTGGCTATGAACGGGTATCTGGCACACCTGGATCCAGGGGTGGATGGGGTTTGTCCATTCTGTCCGCTCAGGGAAACTATTCACCATGTTTTTGCGCAGTGTAATCGCTTGGGAGGGCTGTTTGGGTTGCTGGGGAGGTGGTTTCGCGGGTTGGGGTTGCCGTTCACTATGGAATTGTTTATTTTTTGTCCGAAATATCGCGCACACTCCAGGGGTTTGCATGTGTTGATTAACCTGCTTTGTGGACTTGCCAAGCTGGCCATCTGGAAGACTCGGAAAAACTGTGTTTTGGCTCTGGGTCGGTGGACCCTGTGCTTATGCTGAAGGGACTCTTGGCGGCCCGGATTAGGGTGGAATTCCAGTTTTATGCTCTGACTGATAACATGGACACCTTTCGGACAATGTGGTGTAGGAATGATGTTCTTTCGTCTGTACGGACTGGGAGCTTGGTACTTCATTTCTGATGCCTGGGGGGGAAAAAAAAAAAAAAAAAGCCTATGTCACCAATGTAAATGATGTACTTTACCTGTTGTGAATAAAGGTGTTTTAAATCTCAAAATCTCTCTCTCTCTCTCTCTCTCTATCTCTCTTTCTCTCTCTCTCTGTCTCTCTCTCTGTCTCTCTCTCTCTGTCTGTCTCTGTCTCTCTCTCTCTCTCTCTGTTCTCTGTTCTCTCTGTCTCTGTCTCTCTCTTTTCTGTCTGTGTCTCTCTCTCTGTCTCTGTCTCTCTTCTGGCTCTGACTCTCTCTCTCTGTCTCTGTCACTCTGCTCCTCTGTCTTCTGTTCTCTTCTCTTGTCCTACTCTCTGTCTCTCTGCTCTCTCTCTCCTCTCTCTCTCTCCCTCTCTCTGTCTCTCTGTCTCTCCTCTCTCTTCTCTTTCTCTCTCTCTAGGTCCTCTCTCTGTCTCTCTGTCCTCTGTCTCTCCTCTCTCCTCTCTCCTCGTCTGTCTCTCCTCTCTTTGTCTGTCTGTCTCCTCTCTCTCTGTGTGTCTCTCTCTCTCTCCTTTTATTCACATTAGAAACAATACAGTATTGACATTTGACTCAAGTGACCTTTCCTCTGGCTGACCTTGCCAGGGTAATTCTGGAATCCAGCTAAGTGTCTGTCAGTTTTGGTCCAAATCAGGTTGAAAATCGTTTTCCTTGACCTGGACCTTTGCCAAAAGGAACTTTTCGTGAGCCTTCACTGACATAACAAGTTTGGTAGAAATCAGAGTGGAAAATGTCTTCAATGGTTGACCTTTGCTCAATGTTAAGTGAAGTAAGCCTCTTCATTTATTTTTACCCCTTTGTTTTCTCTCGGGGTCATCACAGCAGATCTGCGTGTTGATTTGCTGGATTTTGCTTTTGATACACAGGATGCCCTTCCTGACGCAGCTCCATATTACACGGTTCCTGATGCAAGTCCATATTACATGGAGAATGGGCAGGGGTGGGGTTTAAACCAGGAACCTTCCTCACTGCTAACAAGCGCATTGACCCACTTGGCCACCACCTCTGTCTTGGTAAATTTGATGTATGGTTTTCGATTCCAGAACCTGCCTACATATGTGTGTCAGGTTTATAATAATTGTAATGTGTCAGTTAAAATAACACCCACACCCTGTGAACCTTAACTGGAAGAAGTGAGTTTAGGAAATCTGATGGGTGGATGAACAGCAGAAATGCTTTTTGTCCACCAAACTCACCTTTTACAATCGTATAACTTCACAGTTTCCAGTCAAACCTTTTCTCTGTGTGTCTTATTCACAGATACATCACAATTCATTGTTCGCTGGTACTGTGCATTACTGAATCCACCACACCACGAACTACCTTGGGCCCTGGATAGCAACCACCCAGGCGGAACCTGTCCATTCCCATCTCTCAAAATTAGCCATCTAGCTGCCATAGCCAGGTGAAACATGAACATCCCCTTGGCCTTCTCCAACTACTGGGGCTCACAATGCAAGTGGTACTTGTCATCTGAGTCTCCCTAAGTAACTGTTCACTTGGCACAAAGTCATTCAGCAATATCTAAGGATCCTACAAAGAGACCTGGTAGCAAAGACATCCAGTCATTGACTTCGGCCGTCCACATCTCACAACTATACACTGAGACAAGAAGCACCAGGAGACAAAAGACTTGGACCTTCTTTCTCTCGCTACGATACTGGGATCACCAAACACTTTTGTTCACTGATCTCATGACTCTGTAAGCTCTTTCCAGGCATCTCTGAACCTCTAAGGCCAAGGACCCAAGTAAAAAAAAATTACTTGGGCAAAAACAAAAGACCCACCAAACATAACAGACATAATAGGGCCAAATATTCTTGGAGCCCACAAGAGGTAGGACATAAAATTAGAACCTAACTAATATTGTGGGTGCTTATCCCTGGCCCAGTGTGCCTCTATAGGACTCCACTTTATTTTGTGGGAAAGGTACATGCTGTTCATTCAAAATTGCAGCTTCATGCCTGCTTGAGAAACACCAGGAAATGATAGCAGTCTGGAACAGCCTGTCAACATGTGCATGCCCACAAGCCTGAGTGGCACAGGTGCAATGAACCCGTTGGTCACGGGTCATCTCTGTAACTTTATCATTTCTCTGTCTCGCTGGTTTTCTCTGTCTCTCCCTCCCTCCGTCCCTCACAGGCACAAATAAGAGCATAAAATTTACTGCAAGCTTAAAATGCAAGCAGTGTTTATTTCTAGTTTGTCAGGAAAAAAGGCTTTTTTAAAGTTTGGATGCATTAATGTGATTTCCTATGCCAGGAGGGTATTGTGGAAGTGAATGTACATGTATGTAGCTATAGATATTTTGCAGATTTTTACATGTAACATGTTTGTGCTGTACTGTAAACATATTAGCTAGCACAAACTAGCTAAGCACACACAAGCTACCTTTATACAATCTTACTCAACCACGGTATTGACTGTTCAAAAAAATAAAAAAAAAATACATAGTTCACAGTAAGCAGTAACAAAAAAATGGATAATACAAATATTATGCAACCATTAACATAATGATTAGCTTATTATATATGACAGACTAGCATAGCTGTTCAAGCCAGATTGCTTGGCTAGATGTAGCTAACTCATGAACAAGTTGAGCTCCTTTTTTGAAACAATGTGTTCTGCTAATATGTGCTCTTCTGGCAGCCTCGAACTGTTTCCCAGCTATCAATTTGCTGAGTAATTTAACCTTTTATGTGTTAGATAACATATTTATCCATGATAATTAGTTACTGGCAATAGACTAGTCCTACAAGACATCAATACTTCCGCAAGGTACTGAGTGTAAATGCAGGGTTATTAAAACAATTACAAAAATTAACAAACCTGAAATAGGTTTTTAAAAAGTTGTTTCGACATTGGCTTTATTTGCAGACAATGGTGACTTTAAGTGCTTATAACGTAATTTTAATGGGTGCCTTTTGTTTTCCAGTTATTTATTTATTAATTGTTAAGTTGCAAAGCTTTATGTTCCAAAACTTCAAACTTCAGTGAAACAGTGACCTTTTTAATATTTATACCAGCAGCAAAAAGTTCATACGATATTAGTTAATAAATATTAGATATTTTCCACTTGTGTGTACTATTTGCCCTGAGTTTTCAAACTGAAAATATTCACTATAAATATGTCATACAGGTTTGGCAACACCTGAAGGAATCCAGACAGAAAGTAAAAATTACCCTGACTTGACTGACAGCAGAGCTACCACTTGATCCTCGAGTGCTAGATGTTATTTTTAACATCAGCAGGGGCCAAGTAATATCACACAGGCACTGCCATCCAAAGTTACAACATACTTAATAGATTATGTGTATCCCATGACAGAAGATGATGTTCTCAGGTCGGTATTATTTTTGTCACATGATGGGGAAATTCTTGTTGAGCTGATCAAGAACAGCTTCAGAAACTACAATACCTCACCTTTCCACTGTGTGTGCTCACATCAAACACTCCAAATCAGCTTGAGTTCACCTCCACTCATCATGTTACCTTTACATTGTCTGTTAGTGTTGACCCCGTGTGATTCATAAACTTTCTAGACTTGTCTGTATTGTTTGCCGTAATTATGTGTACAGGTGTACTCGTGTTGATTCCAATTGCTACATATCTCTTTGAGGCCCTGCAACAGACTGGTGTCCTGTGCAGGGTGTACCCCACCTCATGTCCTGCTCAGATAGGCTCCAGTCCCCCTTGACCCTTAATTGGAGTAGAAAATGAATGATGGACCATATCTCTTTGAGTTCATTAACATTATGTATGGCTCTAACAGTGGTTCCACAACTGGAGACCCCTGAGCAGAAAACAACACAGATGGGAATTTCGAACAGTCTTTATTTAATGCGAGGTAGGACTGGATGCAAAAGCAACAGCTAGCAGTTCATAGTGTGTTCAGCAGTGTTTGGGGTGAAACAACTGGGTTAAATATGGATAGAACTGTAAATATATTATCAACCTATGACGTGATCTGTAATGTAATCTTGCTGAACTTTGGAATTATCAACTGTTCTAACAATTGATCAGCATCATATACAACCCCTGGCAAAAATTATGGAATCACAAGCCTCGGAGGATGTTCATTCAGTTGTTTAATTTTGTAGAAAAAAAGCAGATCACAGACATGACACAAAACTAAAGTCATTTCAAATGGCAACTTTCGGGCTTTAAGAAACACTATAAGAAATCAGGAAAAAAAATTGTGGCAGTCAGTAACGGTTACTTTTTTAGACCAAGCAGAGGGAAAAAAATATGGAATCACTCACTTCTGAGGAAAAAATTATGGAATCATGAAAAACAAAAGAACGCTCCAACACATCACTAGTATTTTGTTGCACCACCTCTGGCTTTTATAACAGCTTGCAGTCTCTGAGGCATGGATTTAATGAGTGACAAACAGTACTCTTCATCAATCTGGCTCCAACTTTCTCTGATTGCTGTTGCCAGATCAGTTTTGCAGGTTAGAGCCTTGTCATGGACCATTTTCTTCAACTTCCACCAAAGATTTTCAATTGGATTAAGATCCGGACTATTTGCAGGTCATGACATTGACCCTATGTGTCTTTTTGCAAGGAATGTTTTCACAGTTCTTGCTCTATGACAAGATGCATTATCATCTTGAAGAATGATTTCATCATCCCCAAACATCCTTTCAATTGATGGGATAAGAAAAGTGTCCAAAATATCAATGTAAACTTGTGCATTTATTGATGATGTAATGACAGCCATCTCCCCAGTGCCTTTACCTGACATGCAGCCCCATATCATCAATGACTGTGGAAATTTACATGTTCTCTTCAGGCAGTCATCTTTATAAATCTCATTGGAACGGCACCAAACAAAAGTTCCAGCATCATCACCTTGCCCAATGCAGATTCGAGATTCATCACTGAATATGACTTTCATCCAGTCATCCACAGTCCACGATTGCTTTTCCTTAGCCCATTGTAACCTTGTTTTTTTCTGTTTAGGTGTTAATGATGGCTTTCGTTTAGCTTTTCTGTATGTAAATCCCATTTCCTTTAGGCGGTTTCTTACAGTTCAGTCACAGACGTTGACTCCAGTTTCCTCCCATTCGTTCCTCATTTGTTTTGTTGTGCATTTTCGGTTTTTGAGACATATTGCTTTAAGTTTTCTGTCTTGACGCTTTGATGTCTTCCTTGGTCTACCAGTATGTTTGCCTTTAACAACCTTCCCATGTTGTTTGTATTTGGTCCAGAGTTTAGACACAGCTGACTGTGAACAACCAACATCTTTTGCAACATTGCGTGATGATTTACCCTCTTTTAAGAGTTTGATAATCCTCTCCTTTGTTTCAATTGACATCTCTCGTGTTGGAGCCATGATTCATGTCAGTCCACTTGGTGCAACAGCTCTCCAAGGTGTGATCACTCCTTTTTAGATGCAGACTAACGAGCAGATCTGATTTGATGCAGGTGTTAGTTTTGGGGATGAAAATTTACAGGGTGATTCCATAATTTATTCCTCAGAATTGAGTGAGTCTATATTTTTTTCCCTCTGCTTGGTCTAAAAAGTAACCATTACTGACTGCCACAATTATTTTTTCTAATTTCTTATAGTGTTTCTTAAAGCCAGAAAGTTGCCATTTGAAATGACTTTAGTTTTGTGTCATGTCTGTGATCTGCTTTTTTTCTACAAAATTAAACAACTGAATGAACATCCTCCGAGGCCGGTGATTCCATAATTTTTGCCAGGGGTTGTAGCTTTTACGAAACACAGGATAGTTTAAATATATTATTTCACCTTCTTACTCGATCATCTTTCAAATCTCATTATCTTATTGTTACAAAGGTAGCTACAAAGCTAACTAACAAGGGAACTAGCTTAGCTAATTCCATCCGCTAGTTTTTCATACCAGCTTGCTTGGCTAGTTTACAGTGTAACTGGCTAACATGTAAACTAATAGCTGGCGACATCAGGCTGCTACACAGTTTGTAATTTTAGTGAATAATTTATCCTTGTATGTATGACATAAAATATTTGTGATGATGATTAGCTACAGGCACAAAAAGAACCTCAACCAGTCCGACAAGAAGTCAGTGTGAACAAGCTCCCGGCTCCACCCAGTACAGTGCATCCAGAAAGTAGTCATAGCGCCTCATGGTTTCCACATTTTGCTATGTTACAGACTTATTCCAAAATGGAGTGATTTGATTAAGCCCTATGTATCGTCCCAGGATTTGCGCTCATCTGATGCAGGACTGCTTTGTGTCTCGAGGGTGAAGAAGAGGTCTGTCAGTCAAAGGGCCTTTTCTTACCGTGCCCCAGTATTGTGGAATGGTCTCCCAGTGTCGATAAGACAGTCTGATACTGTGGAGACCTTCAAATCAAGACTGAAGACACTTTTTTTTTTATCAGTGCTGTGGTTAATATAGTGTATTATTCTGTTTTTACATTTTTTTTAATTTTATTGTTTTAAATTTTGTTTTTAATTGTGTTTTATACTTGTTCTTAATTCATGTTAAACTGTTTTTGAACTGTTTTGTGTGAAGTGCCTTGGGGCAATGTTGTGATTGGGCACTTTTATAAACTGAATAAATTGAAATTGAATTGAAATTGGAGTAAATTCATTTTTTCCTTCAAATTCTACTCACAGAATCCCATAATGACAACATGAAAAAGGTTTTTTTAACTTTTGCAAATTTATTAAAAATAAAGAACTAAGAAATCACGTGTACATATGTATTCACATCCTTAGCTCAATACTGTGTTGATGCACCTTTGGCAGCAATTACAGCCTCAAGTCTTCTTGAATATGATGCCGCAAGCTTGGTGCACCTATCTTTGGACAGTTTTGCTCATTCAAGCTCCATCAGGTTCAAAGGGGAGCATCGCTGCACAGCCATTTTCAGATCTCTCCAGAGACGTTCAATCGGATTCAGGTCTGGGCTCTGGCTGGGTCACTCAAGGACATTCACAGAGTTGTCCTGAAGCCACTCCTTTGATATCTTGGCTGTGTGCTTAGGGTCATTGTCCTGCTGAAAGATGAACCATCACCCCAGTCTGAGGTCAAGAGTGCTCTGGAGCAGGTTTTCATCCACGATGTCTCTGTATTTTTATGCATTAATCTTTCCCTCATTCCTGACTAGTCTCCCAGTTCCTGCTGCTGAAAATCCCCACAGCATAATGCGGCCACCACCATGCTTCACTGTAGGGATGGTGCATCCAAATATGATGTCTGGCATTCACGCCAAAGACATCAATCTTTGTCTCATCAGAACAGAGAATTTTGTTTTTAATGGTCTGAGAGTTCTTTTGGTGCCTTTTGGCAAACCCCAGGTGGGCTGCCATGTGCCTTTTACTAAGGAGTGGCTTCCATCTGGCCACTCTACCATGCAGGCCTGATTGGTGGATTGCTGCAGAGATGGTTCTCCTTCTGGAAGGTTCTCCTCTCTCCACAAAGGAATGCTGTAGCTCTGACAGAGTGACCATTAAATTCTTGGTCACCTCCCTGACTAAGGTCCTTCTCTCCCGATCGCTTAGTTTAGCCAGGTCGCCAGCTCTAGGAAGAGTCCTGATGGATCTGAATTTCTTCCATTTACGGATGATGGAGACCACCCTGCTCATTGGGACCATCAAAGCAGAAGAAATGTTTCTGTACCCTTCCCCAGATTTGTGCCTTGAGACAATCCTGTCACGGAGGTCTAGAGTCAGAGTCAATTTCTTTGATTTCATGCTTGGTTTGTGCTCTAACATGCACTGTGTCAACTGTGGGACCTTCAATGTAAACAGGTGTGTGTCTTTCCAAATCATGTCCAATCAACTGAATTTACCTCAGGTGGATGCCAGTTAAGATGTAGAAACATCTCAAGGATAATTAGTGGAAAAAGGAATGAACCCAAGCTCAATTTTGAGCTTCATGACAAAGGCTGTGAATACTTACTGTGCGGCAGTATAAAATAATAATATAAAAAACTAAGAAATCACATATACATACAGTGAGGCAAATAATTATTTGATCCACTGTTGATTTTGCAGGTTTTCCCACTTACAAAGAATGGAGAGGTCTGTAATTTCTATTGTAGGTACACTTCAACTGTGAGAGACAGAATCTTAAAAAAAAAAAATAAAAAAAAGAAATCACAAAATCACATTGCAGAATTTTTAAATAATGGATTTGCATTTTATTGCATGAAATAAGTATTTGATCACCTACCAACCAGCAAGAATTTTGGCTCTCATAGACCTGTTAATTCTTCTTTAAAAAGCCCTCTTATTCTGCACTCTTTTCCTGTATTAACTGCACCTGTTTGAACTCGTTACCTGTATAAAAGACACCTGTTCACACAATCAATCACACTCCAACCTGTCCACCATGGCCAAGACCAAAGAGCTGTCTAAGGACACCAGGGACAAAATTGTAGACCTGCACAAGGCTGGGATGGACTACAGGACAACAGGCAAGCAGCTTGGTGAGAAGACAACAACTGTTGGCGTAATTATTAGAAAATGGAAGAAACACAAGATGACTGTCAATCTTCCTCGGTCTGGGGCTCCATGCAAGATCTCGCATGGTGCAGTAAGAATGATTCTGAGAAAGCCCAGAACAACACGGGAGGACCTGAAGAGAGCTGGGACCACAGTCGCAAAGATTACATTAGTAACACACTACGACATAATAGCTTAAATGGTAAACGGACTGCATTTATATAGCACTTTTCCAACTTTAAGATCCTGCAGGGCAGCAAGGTCCCCCTACTCAAGCCAGCACATGTCCAGGCCCATTTGAAGTTCACCAGTGACCATCTGGAGGATTCAGAGGAGGCATGGGAGAAGGTCATGTGATCAGATGAGACCAGAATAGAGCTTTTTGGTATCAACTCCACTCGCCGTGTTTGGAGGATGAGAACAACCCCAAGAAAACCATCCCAACCGTGAAGCATGGAGTGGAAACAACATACTCTGGGGGTGCTTTTCTTCAAAGGGGTCAGGACGACTGCACCATATTGAAGGGAGGATGGGTGGGCTCATGTATCACGAGATTTAGGCAAACAACCTCTTTCCCTCAGTAAGAGCATTGAAGACGGGTCGTGGTTGGGTCTTCCAGCATGACAATGACCCCAAACACACAGCCAGGGCAACTAAGGAGGGGCTCCGTAAAAAGCATTTCAAGGTCCTGGAGTGGCCTGACCAGTCTCCAGACCTGAACTCAATAGAAAATCTTTGGAGGAAGCTGAAACTCCAAACCTGAAAGATCTGGAAAAGATCTGTATGGAGGAGTAACCCAGTCTCAAGGCAAGTTGTGCTTCAGCAGCACGAAATATACATTAATCTATTGGTTTGTGATATTGTGACGAAAAGCACCACATTTTCGTCATGGCAGCATGAATTCATTTTCATTCATTCAGTGATGGCTGCACGAAATTAAAAGTGAAGCGGGGGGGGGGGGTCGGGGTGGTTATGGTTAGGGTGGGGGGAAGGAGTAAAATTAGGTTATGGTTAAGGTTAGGGTCGGGGGTGGGAATAGGGTTAGGAATAGTGAATTATAAAAAGCTCCGTCACGAAAATTTGACTCATTTCATCACGGGAGCACAAAAAACAAAACAAAAACGTGAGACTGGGCTGGGAGGAGTGGACCAACATCCCTGCTGCAGTGTGCAAACTTGGTCAAGGACTACAGGAAACGTCTGACCTCTGTAATTGCAAACAAACGTTTCTGTACCAAATATTAAGGTCTGTTTTTCCAATTGTATCAAAGACTTATTTCATGTAATAAAATGCAAATTAATTATTTAAAAATCATACAATATGATTTTCTGATTTTTTTTTAATTTTATTTTATTTTTTAGACTCTCACAGTTGAAGTGTACCTACGATAAAAATTACAGACCTCTCAGACTTGTAAAATTGACAGTGAATAAAACACTTATTTGCCTCACTGTATGTACATGTGATTTCTTTGGGGTTTTTTATTTTTAATAAATTTGCAAAAATCTCACAAAAATGTTTTTTTTTTTCCCCCACATTGTTATGGGGTATTGTGTGTAGAATTTTGAGGAAAAATGAACGCTGCTACATAAAATGTGGATAAAGTGATGCGTTATGAATACTTTCCTGATCGTAAACCAGACGGATAAAATTTGCACTTTATAATCAAAAATGAGTGTAGAAAAATGGCTAAAACATCTTTAAAGTAACCAGTGTGTCTTCAAATATGACATTATTTGAATTTTTACATGACAATAGCTTTGTATATGCACATAACCTGACATTTCATTTTCATTAGCAGAGAGCTAATATCCTCAAAAATGATAAAGTGGCACAGAGAATGCCAATTTTAAAGAGTTACAAAATCAAAATCTCCCATGTGCATTCTGGCAAGCTTGAGCTATTGGAGGAGTGAAGAGATGAAACTGCATGAGGTCAACAAAGCCACTATCTGCTGATCACAAATATGATGGAAAATATGAATACATTCAAAAGTCTAGGGAGATATTTAATGTTGCATCCATGTAGCTAAAAATAAAAGAGTAAAACAACAATTTCTTTCCAGAGGGCATTCAGAAAGAAGATATTTTGGAGAAGTGCCAACACTCTGTCTGTCCTGAACTAACTTAAAGTGCAAGTCAGGATACTGTGTTTCTAAACTCCAAGTGCAGGGGGTTTCAACAAAGCAAGACCATGAGCAAGACTCAAATCAGTGGGAGACTTTATAAAAATATTAATTAAAAATGATCCCACGTCCATATCAAGTTCAAAAGCTATGGTTCAAATCAAATATCACTGAAATTTAGTCATTTGCAGCTGAGCTATTCGACTAACACTCAGATAAACCAATAAATAACTTGGCAGAAGCAGACGGTGGTGCTGATGTTATGGGTGTCTGAAGCACAGCAGAGATACAAATTAGACTGACTGCTTTCCAGCTGCCATTTCCACAGACTTCAAATAGTTTAGTCACACATGCAGACACACATACACTCTTCAGTGCGTGTATCCACAGTGATGTGGTGTCAGGAGTCAGGTGTTACAGTTTAGTGTGTTAGAAAATTACAGCACGACTCAGGTGTCAGAACAGCCTGTGTGTGTGTTTATCCATGCACATTTTAATTTTTACATGCTTGTGTTTGACTTAAGGTGTCGTCCCTTTCGATTTTATTGAAATTTACCGTATTTTTCTTATATTCCGTAGAGACTTATTGGAACACTTGGTATTTCACACATTTTAATTTGTTTATGACATTTCAAATGAAAAAAAAAACTACAAAAAATAAATATAAATCATCACAGCTTTTCATTAAAAAATAAAAAATAAAATCACCTTAAAATACTCTGTTTCTGACACGCACCGTACCTTGCAGGACCGACCCGAACCACTGGGTGGGAACGGGGCTGTCGGCATAGGCTGGATAATCATCAAGGTGTGACAGGGCCTTTGAACTCAAACTGAAAGTAAATCTCTACAACTTGATATAAATTAATCAAAAATATAAAAGCCAAGATGATGGTTTGCATAAGTTAATGGTAGCTTTGGTATAATACCTGTAAATATCCGATTTATTGTATGGCTGCGATGCTACACGTGCTCTGATTGGCTGATTTCTGATATTCAGACCAGTTACCATGACAATCAGTCCAGAACGCATATCACAGTGACATTACAAACCAGAAAGCAAAAAAAAAAAAAAAAAAGACAACAACAAAAAAAAACGATTAGAAAAACCAAGTCAGACATGAACATACTCCATAAATATCTAAACAGCATTGGAAAAAACACACAGATTGAACGTTTACCAGAGTCACCAGCTTTCATATTTGGGCAATACCATAGCCATATAATAAACAAATTATTAACCTCGCTTGCTCAGTTTGTGTTTCTTCTGAAATTTGTTAGAAGATCAGAACTCAGCAGTAGCTACTATTTCCAATCAGGAAATGCCCGACTTTAACAGTATTTGACTGTCATACCACACAGCTGAGAGATTGTCTCACATCCAACTGTGTCTCTTGGCTGCAGACGAAGACGTGAAATTGTGACACTTTATTAAGGAGAGCCGCTGCTTTTTATGTCGCGATGGCAACTCTGTCTCTCCACGCAGGGGAAAGACCACCCCCACTATCTGCATTAAAGAATGGATTCTGATTTCTATTTTTACTCTGTGCTCACTGTTTTACTTGGCCGACTGTCACTGTAATTATAGCTGATGGGATTATAAAAAGATCAGAACCAAAATAACGGAGGCCTCACCACAAACAACGGTGGAGGTTATATGAGAGAGTGCAAATAACTCACACTCATCTTCAACCGCTTACTCCAAGTAAGGGTCACAGGAGGCTGGAGCCTATCCCAGCAGTCATAAGGTGTGAGGCAGGGTACACCCTGGACAGGACGTCAGTCTGTCACAGAGTCACATATAGACAAACACATTCACACCCGCACCCATACCTATGGTCAGTTTAAAGTGTCCAACACTTAACCCACCTTTGGATGTGGGAGGAGGCCGGAGCACCCGGAGAGAACCCACAAAAACACGGGACGGGGAGAACATAAAAACTCCACATAGAAAGCACACAGGTGGGAATTGATCCCATGACCTTGGGTTCTTACTGTCAGGCAACAGTGCTAACCACTAATCCACCATGCTGCCCGGTGTAGACAATCAAGCAATTTATTTTATTGTTTTTTTTGGGGGGGGTTTTGTATTGTTATAAGATGGTTTCTGTTACCCAAAGTGTTTATAGTTCTGGACCTGTGGAGGCTCTCAGAAAGCTGGATGCCCAGGCTAGAAAGGTGGGTGGGTTAGTCCACCCCAGCCAGCTTGTGCAGACAATAACTCAAAAACAGATAAATACTTTCATCTTGTACGCCTCCACTTTAAACGGACACATAGCAAGGGGTAAACTGATTAAAATCTGAAGTTTGATGTACCAGATCAATCAAAAAAGCAACTTTATTTCCATACTTTTCCAACTTTATTACCATAAACATGACTACCACAGTAACCAACAGCAGGAAGAAACATGAATACAAGATGAAATGTGCAGCAGAATGGGAAAGTAAAACTGGACTTAAACGATGAGTACAACACTTGAATGGGGATAATAACTTTTCTTTTTTCTGTAAATTATTCATGGCAAACTTGAATCATTGTTTGAAATCCTTGTGAAGCACCAGTGTTTCCAATGTTGTTCCAGAGTCCAGAAGAAAAAGAACACATCATGTACTGTGCTGCCACCAAGTGTCAACCTCTGGTGCTGAAAAATGAAGACAATAAGAAGTCAGTCCTACTGTATATGATGAACATGCAGTTCCTTGAATGGCCACTTGAGGCTGCCTCCAAAACCAAGTCACACTCCATAGACACCCATGTTAAACTGTCCAACTATACAGCAGAAATATACATATTTACAATTACGAGCAGCAGCTGCTAGCTGCTGTAGACTTGAGTTTGTGTGTTTTTTTTTTTAGCATTTTTTAAATAAATGTCTGATTTAATATGGCTTGTTGTCCAGTTGATTGTAATAACATACTACCGTATTTTCCGGACTATAAGTCGCACCGGAGTATAAGTCACACCAGCCACTTTATCCATTATAAAGAAAAATAAACCATAAATAAGTCGCACCGGAGTATAAGTCGCACCAGCCACTTTATCCATTATAAAGAAAAATAAACCATAAATAAGGTCCACTGGACTATAAGTCCCATGGACATACAGGTATGTTAACATGAAAAGTTCAGATGATAATATTGTGACGGCTACCGTTTTCGGATGCATATTTCACCAGTCGCAACTTGTAATCTGCAGAGTATGATTTTCTTTTTGGTGGCATTTTTTCGGGCCTTCTCCGTTGTCTTGTTATGTTATCAGTAACGTTAAAATTTTTATTTTTCTATGGTAGTCAGAAGTCGCAGGAACAGTCACACAAGCCTCGAGTGCCCTCTCGTGAGCTGCATTTTACCTACGGATATGTTTGTATTTTGCGGACCACATTGCAAGCCGAACCATGTAGCGCCTACCTGCGCAGCTCATGACCACCCAGCGGTGTCGATCCAGCTCCTTCCAAGTGCAGACGCTAATCCTCCGCCGTCGCTCAGTGCTCCCATGCAGCTCTCAGCGTCAACTCTGCTCACACTGATATCCAAGGGTTGAAGCTGTCTTGTTAGCCGTCCCGGAATAAACACCATGTTCGTCTGCTTCAAACACTTTTCACAATCATCGACGCCAGCTCCTTCCAAGTGCACACGCTAATCCTCCGCCGTCGCTCACCCAATGCTCCCACGCAGCTCTCAGCGTCAACTTAAACACTCTGCTCACATTGATATCCAAGGGTTGAAGCTGTTCTGTTCGCCATGCCGGAATAACAGCAAGCACCGCGTTCGTCAGCTTCACACGCTGTGGGTGAGGTGAGGAATACGCATCCAAAGTTCTGTTCTCTGATTGGTTATCGCGACCAGCATGAACTATAGGATGGCCGTCATACTACAGTGCCCATGATGCATTGCATTTCCTTTTCCGGTGGCCATTTTAAAACATAGATCGACTCTGTCACGTAAAATTGTTTTGTTACAGTAAATTAATTGAGATCCTACCGGTATATTTTTCATTTATAAGTCGCACCGGAGTATAGGTCGCACCCCCGGCCAAAACGTAAAAAAGTGCGACTTATAGTCCGGAAAATACGGTATGTAAGGCATCTGTGAGCCAGTATTTCCACTGAGTGAAATATTAGTATGATTTAATTTTTATATTAGCACCATTAGCATCAATTAGAAGGTGTTGGGAGCTTGTTGGCCTTAGATACAAGTGCCACAGTTAATGAGGCACTATGCTAGTTATAGCTTTAAATACCACTGCACAATCATTCATTAATTTTCTGCCCCTTATCCTATTCTAGGGTTAGCAGCTTGACCCACTCTTCCCTATCCTTGGCAAAGTCCTGTAACTTTTCCATGGGATTCTGAGGTCTTCCCAAGCCATGTGGGAAATCTAATCTCTCCAGCATACCCTGGGTCTTCAGTGAGGTCTCCTCCCAGTTGGACGTGCCTGGAAGACGACTATGGGGCATCCTCACCAAATGCCCAAACTCCTCAGTTTATACACCTTTCCACTGCTTGTATCCACAACCATATTCTTTCTGTCATTACTCAAAATTCATGACCACAGATGAGGATAGGAGCATAAATCAAGTTGTACACCATCTGGAAACCATCAGATGCCACCCCAGACCATCAATCAATCTTACACTCCATCTTACCCCTACTCATGAACAAAACCCTGAGATACTTAATATCCTCTACTTGGGGCAACATCTCTCCCCTGGGGAGGTGATGGTCTAGTGGTTAAAGTGTTGGGCTTGAGACCAGAGGATGCTCGGTTCAAATCCCAGCCTGACCGGAAAATCACTAAGTCCTTGGGCAAGGTCCTTAATCCCCTAGTTGCTCCCGGTGTGTAGTGAGCGCCTTGTTTGGCAGCACCCTGACATCAGGGTGAACGTGAGGCATTATTGTAAAGTGTTTTGAGTGTCTGAGGCAGATGGAAAAGTGATATATAAATGGAGTCCATTTACCCTGACCCAGAGAGGACAAGCCACCGTTTTTCCAAAAGAGGATCATGATTTCAGGTAAAACTCCTTGTATATTGTGCCTAAACCTCTTGTGAATATCTTACCTAGGTTTTTAGACATTGTTTTGTTTTCAGAATCAGAATCAAATTTAATGCCAAATAAGTTCTCACACACAAGGAATTTAATGTGGTGTCATTGGTGCATAAACAACAATAAAAGAAAATACTTCTGTAAGATGTAATGGGTGCATAAACAACAATAAAAAGAAAAGGAAAAATACTTCTGTAAGAAGTAAAGGAGTCAAATAGACAAATGGGCAAAACTAAGTTTACTGTCAAATATCAGGCTGGGCAGTCAGAGATGGCTGGACACAAATGCAGGATTCGAACAAGTAGCTCTCTGTGTGAAAATAGTTGACTGAAACAGCAAACAGGGTATGGTACACAAGAAGGCAGTCCAACAAGAGCAAAAGTACAAAAAGCATCAGGCTAAGGTCGGGTACACACGCAGGTGGTCATACATACGACAGGCAAGCAGGTCGAGGGAATACGTAAATAGAGCTGGAGAGAAGGCACAAGGCACATCAATCTGGCGGGGGAACGGAGCAAACAGTGAACCTTAAATACACCCGGGTGACGAGCTGCAAATTGGGAACAGGTGTGTGTGGAAAGCACCAGACTGAGGGTGTGGCCAGAGTGTGAGATGCCCACCACCAAGAACCAGGAGACAGACAAGAGAGATAGGGACAGACAGACCCAAGCAGGAAAAAACCCAGCAAGAGAATAAGCATACACAAAAACAACTAAAAACAAAACAGACCACAAAATAAAACAACATAAGAAAACTCACATCCTGACATCAAATAGATATAGTGGATAAAGATTTTATGTAAACACGCCACAATCTCAAGTGATTTCACCGTTATTTACAATGGGAATTGCCGTGAGCCATGATCGCTTACTGTTTATGTCATTCTGGAAAATGACGTATGCTCTCTTAATGGCCTGCTTATTGTCCTTTACATGATCTGTGCTGTTTGTTCCAGAGTAATATATAAGATGTCTGAAATTCACTTTGTGTTCACGAAGTTCCATGCAGGTTGAAGATATAGTGTATATAGGAATATTTGGTATTGTGAAAGTGTAGTGACACGGACCCACAACAGGGGGCGCAAATGAACGGTCAATAGATGAGCCAAAAAGTAACAATTTAATGTTGTGAAGGTGCACAACGAATATACAGACAATCTCAGAATTTGATAACAGTCAATCCACAAAGGTGACGTGTGGGCAGGCTCGAGGATAGAAGACGTCTGTCCTGAGAAGAGCCGGAACCACACGATTTCCGCCGCCACCGAACCTGGTGAATACTGGAGCCACCAAGTCCCGAATTCCCAGGTGATCACCGTCCCCGACTGTCGGATCTGGTACTGCTGGCGAAGAGCAAAAACAGTGTGGGTGTGTGTACACCCCGTAACAACAACGGTGGGAATGCCACCTCCACCTCTAATACACACTCGTGCAGCGTCTGTGTAACCACTTATCTGACGGGACGTAGGACGAAACAGTCGCGACCCACGCCGGTCCTCTGGTAAGACAGCTGCAACACAATCAATCAATACAGGCAGAGAAAGTTACCTCCATAGAAGTACGATATCTCGGCGATGAGGTGGAGATGACGTCTGGGTTTTATGGAGTGAGATGATGAAGAATGAGTGACAGCTGTCAGGAAATAATGAGTGACAGCTGTCACTCCCGGCTGTGTCCGTGGCGGCAGCGCCCTCTTGTGCCTGAAGCCCGCACTTCAGGCAGGGCGCCCTCTGGTGGAGGGCCAGCAGTACCTCCTCTTCTGGCGGCCCACACAACAGGTATATTTGTTTAAGCAAGTGTTCAGGGGTCTCATGAATGCAGTCTCTTATAAATGTTATGAAAGCCATAAGAAATTACATTTTGGAAGTATAATGTTAATTTGCAATTGTTGTCATATGGTTTCTCTACACTGTTTTGATTGCAGTGCCTCTTTGGTATGCAAGGAATGATGGGATATAGCAATAGGGCGAATATATGCATAGTCTATGGCTGCCACCTGCTGAACACCGGCATCTTTTTTATTTATTTAACCAGGTTAGTCCCACTGAGATCAAGACCTCTTTTAAAAGGGAGATCTGGACAATTATAAAGTTTCCAATTCACCTAACCTGCATGTCTTTAAATGTGGGAGGAAACCGGAGCACCCGGAGGAAACCCACGCAAAGAAAATGCAAACTCCACACAGAAAGGAGACAGGTGGGAATCAATCCTGTGGCCTTCTTGCTGTGAGGCAACAGTGCTAACCACTAAGCCACCATGCTAGACAGTTCAAGAATGTGCATTGAAAGGTTTGGGTGGTATGAAAAAAAACAGCTCATTTTTAAAAAGCCTGCAGCCTTACATTTACTTTGAGTACTATTTCATATTTCTCCTGTAGTGCACAATGTCATTAAATGATTTAAGAAAGTTTGAGAAATTTCACTGCATACAGGACAAGGGCACAAGCTTCAGCCAAACACCTGTGCTCTCCAAAACCTCAGATGGCACTGCAACAAGAGCGGTCATTCATCAATTGCTGATATCTATATACATAAAGGGCTACGTCTGTCTGTCTGTCCAGGATAAACTCCCAAACTATAACATGTAACCCTAAAAACTATATATATTCTGAATTATGGAGGGATGGATGAGATTTATTGTCATTGACATTACAAGTGCAACAACGAGATTACGTCCACACTCAAATTGACACAGACAAGACACAGCAAGGCAGAACGGTGGCTTAGTGGTTAGCACTGTTGCCTCACAGCGAGAAGGTCATGGGTTCAATTCCCGTGGCCTTTCTGTGTGGAGTTTGCATGTTCTCCCAGTGTTTGTATGGGTTTCCTCAGGGTGCGCCGGTTTTCTCCCACATCTAAAGACATGCGGTTTAGGTGGATTGGAATCTTTACAATTGTCCTTAGGTGCGTGTGTTTGTTTGTCTGTTTGTGGCCCTGCGACAGACTGGCGTCCTGTCCTGGGTGTACCCCACCTCACGCCCTATGACTGCTGGGATAGGCTCCAGCCCCCCATGACCCTTAATTGGACTAAATGGTAGAAGATGAATGAATGAATGAAGATACAGCAATTAATCCACAATTATTACTCATTTACCATAATAATGGCACACATCAGAATTAAGACAACACATATACATTTGACATTGTTTATGTGCACTAAACTTGAAACAGTCCGTTTTCCGAATTGAGACGAATTGAGTGTGTGGTAGCCGCAG
This sequence comes from Thalassophryne amazonica, assembly GCF_902500255.1. Classification (NCBI taxonomy): domain Eukaryota; kingdom Metazoa; phylum Chordata; class Actinopteri; order Batrachoidiformes; family Batrachoididae; genus Thalassophryne; species Thalassophryne amazonica. The sequence goes on from NC_047107.1 coordinate 65,932,422, forward strand.
CAACAGGAATCGCGCCACCGCCAGCTTGGGGGGAACGGGGACCTGCCGCAGCTAAAACTGCGCAGCCCCCGGAGGGGAAACAAATCATGACATGGGGAACAAACTGGTACCATTTTTTTTAAAGTTTAACTGAAAATTACCCCCAAAATAGCCATTTATGTAAGACCATACAGTGTTGTACCATGTGCTTTTCATGCTGCCACTTCTGTCTTTCTGTCTGTCCGGGATAAATTCCCAAATGATAATATGTAGCCCTAAAAACTATATATATTCTGAATCCTCATGACATGGGGAACAAACTGGTAAATTTTTTAAAAAAGTTGAACTGAAAATTACCCCAAAATAGCCAGCTGTGGGTATGACCAGGCAGATTAAAATTTCCAGCCCTGTATTGGCCATCTCTGTTTATTTAATCTCTTCCTTCAGCTACTTTATGTTCTCAGCTGTTAAGCACCTGACTGTCCTGTACAACCCAGTTTGCCTTCCTGTCTGAATACATTCATTTTATGTTTGTAAAATTGCAATGTAAAAACAGTGAAATACGCCACTACCTCAATTTTGATTCACTGATATTTACATTTACTGTTACCTACCTTTTGTTTGTAATTTTGTTATAAATTTGATTGCAAAACAAAGTGTGCATGAAGGACTTCAAATGTGTTTGTCTTTTAACCAAGTATTTCCACTTAGTTTGGGGAGTCCACCTCTTATAGTTCTGCTGGACAAACTTTAGCCAATTAGCTATTATACAACCCCTGGCAAAAATTATGGAATCACCGGCCTCAGAGGATGTTCATTCAGTAATTTTGTAGAAAAAAAGCAGATCACAGATGACACAAAACTAAAGTCATTTCAAATGGCAACTTTCTGGCTTTAAGAAACACTATAAGAAATCAAGAAAAAAAGATTGTGGCAGTCAGTAACGGTTACTTTTTTAGACCAAGCAGAGGAAAAAAAATATGGAATCACTCAATTCTGAGGAAAAAATATGGAATCACCCTGTAAATTTTCATCCCCAAAACTAACACCTGCATCAAATCAGATCTGCTCGTAGACACTGACCCTATGCCATGACATTGACCCTATGTGTCTTTTTGCAAGGAATGTTTTTGCAGTTTTTGCTCTACGGCAAGATGCATTATCATCTTGAAAAATGATTTCATCATCCCCAAACATCCTTTCAATTGTCCAAAATATCAACATAAACTTGTGCATTTATTGATGATGTAATGACAGCCATCTCCCCAGTGCCTTTACCTGACATGCAGCCCCATATCATCAATGACTGTGGAAATTTACATGTTCTCTTCAGGCAGTCATCTTTATAAATCTCATTGGAAAGGCACCAAACAAAAGTTCCAGCATCATCACCTTGCCCAATGCAGATTCGAGATTCATCACTGAATATGACTTTCATCCAGTCATCCACAGTCCACAATTGCTTTTCCTTAGCCCATTGTAACCTTGTTTTTTTCTGTTTAGGTGTTAATGATGCCTTTCGTTTAGCTTTTCTGTATGTAAATCCCATTTCCTTTAGGCGGTTTCTTACAGTTCGGTCACAGACGTTGGCTCCAGTTTCCTCCCATTCATTCCTCATTTGTTTTGTTGTACATTTTTCGATTTTTGAGACATATTGCTTTAAGTTTTCTGTCTTGACGCTTTGATGTCTTCCTTGGTCTACCAGTATGTTTGCCTTTAACAACCTTCCCATGTTGTTTGTATTTGGTCCAGAGTTTAGACACAGCTGACTGTGAACTGTGATAATCCTCTCCTTTGTTTCAGTTGACATCTCTCGTGTTGGAGCCATGATTCATGTCAGTCCACTTGGTGCAACAGCTCTCCAAGGTGTGTTCACTCCTTTTTAGATGCAGACTAACGAGCAGATCTGATATGATGCAGGTGTTAATTTGGGGGATGAAAATTTACAGGGTGATTCCATAATTTTTTCCTCAGAATTGAGTGATTCCATATTTTTTTCCTCTGCTTGGTCTAAAAAAGTAACTGTTACTGACTGCCACAATCTTTTTTTCTTGATTTCTTATAGTGTTTCTTAAAGCCAGAAAGTTGCCATTTGAAATGACTTTAGTTTTGTGTCATGTCTGTGATCTGCTTTTTTCTACAAAATTAAACAACTGAATGAACATCCTCCGAGGCCGGTGATTCCATAATTTTTGCCAGGGGTTGTATTTATAAGATATCAGCATTACAAAAACAGATGTTGGGCAATTGTTTTGATTAAAATGACTGGCATTTGGGTTATGTCTAAAACAGGTTAACCCGGGCAGCACCGTGTACCCCAGCTAGTAGCTACATAAGCAATAGATTACTTTGGGAAACCTTTGTCAAGCACTACAATATGGAGTTACTTTCACAAATGGCACTTAAAACTTTATTGTGCAAAAAAAGAAGCCTGATGTCCACTTTTCTAGGCTCGGAGGCATCCGGGTTGGACCATCATACAGTGGAAACAAGTATTGTGATCAGAAGAAATGAACACCATATGCTCCAGACCAAAAATGAAAAGCACCATCCAGACTGTTAAAACCAACAAGTCCAAAAGTTAAGGTCTGTCATGGTACGGGGTTTTGTCAGCGCCCTTGGCAAAGGTAGTTTACACTTCTGTGATAGCAACATAAATACAGTAAAGTACACTGAGATTTTACAGCAACAGAATATTATGCTGCCTCCAAGACAAAATCCTGTCTAGGGACATCCATGCATTTTTCTACAAGACAATGCAAAGCCACATTCTGCGCCTATTACAGATACAGATTTATTACATGTAAATGCATGGCTGCAGAATAACAGTGTATGGATACTGGACTGTCCTCCCTGCAATTCTGACCTGTCCCTAATAGAGAATTTGAGGACAATTTGGAAATAAAAAAAATATAACAATGACACGTATGTACTGTTGTACAGCTTAAGATGTGGTTGCAGGAAGAATGGGACAAAATAACACCAGAAACAGTTCATCGTTTGGTATCTTCAATGCCAAAATGTCGTTTAAGTGTTGTGCAAAGGAATAGCAATACTACAAACAGGTACATACAACTTTTTTGGAACATGTTGCAGGCCTTCAATGGATTATATGCGCAAAGCTCGCTCCTGGTACAGTGCGTCCTAAACAAGAAGTACCAATTTTCAAATCCACAATAAAACAATAAATGTTCAAATGTCAAACACTTCCTGGATTGACAGAAGAGATCCCATGGAATCTCACGGGAACTCAGTGGCAAGCTCACACTCAAACAGGAAGTGCCAATTTATCAGTCACAGTGAAACAGAAAATGTTCAAATGCACTTCCTGGATTGACAGAAGAGATCCCATGGAATCTCACGGGAACTCAGTGGCAAGCTTCTCTCAAAAATTCTTGAAAGGGTAGTTGTAAAACAGCTAACTGATCATCTGCAGAGGAATGGTCTAGTTGAAGAGTTTCAGTCAGGTTTTAGAATTCATCATAGTACAGAAACAGCATTAGTGAAGGTTACAAATGATCTTCTTATGGCCTCAGACAGTGGACTCATCTCTGTGCTTGTTCTGTTAGACCTCAGTGCTGCTTTTGATACTGTTGACCATAAAATTTTATTACAGAGATTAGAGCATGCCATAGGTATTAAAGGCACTGCGCTGCGGTGGTTTGAATCATATTTATCTAATAGATTACAATTTGTTCATGTAAATGCGGAATCTTCTTCACAGACTAAGGTTAATTATGGAGTTCCACAAGGTTCTGTGCTAGGACCAATTTTATTCACTTTATACATGCTTCCCTTAGGCAGTATTATTAGACGGTATTGCTTAAATTTTCATTGTTACGCAGATGATACCCAGCTTTATCTATCCATGAAGCCAGAGGACACACACCAATTAGCTAAACTGCAGGATTGTCTTACAGACATAAAGACATGGATGACCTCTAATTTCCTGCTTTTAAACTCAGATAAAACTGAAGTTATTGTACTTGGCCCCACAAATCTTAGAAACATGGTGTCTAACCAGATCCTTACTCTGGATGGCATTACCCTGACCTCTAGTAATACTGTGAGAAATCTTGGAGTCATTTTTGATCAGGATATGTCATTCAAAGCGCATATTAAACAAATATGTAGGACTGCTTTTTTGCATTTACGCAATATCTCTAAAATTAGAAAGGTCTTGTCTCAGAGTGATGATGAAAACTAATCATGCATTTATTTCCTCTAGGCTGGACTATTGTAATTCATTATTATCAGGTTGTCCTAAAAGTTCCCTGAAAAGCCTTCAGTTAATTCAAAATGCTGCAGCTAGAGTACTAACGGGGACTAGAAGGAGAGAGCATATCTCACCCATATTGCCCTCTCTTCATTGGCTTCCTGTTAATTCTAGAATAGAATTTAAAATTCTTCTTCTTACTTATAAGGTTTTGAATAATCAGGTCCCATCTTATCTTAGGGACCTCATAGTACCATATCACCCCAATAGAGCACTTCGCTCTCAGACTGCAGGCTTACTTGTAGTTCCTAGTGTTTGTAAGAGTAGAATGGGAGGCAGAGCCTTCAGCTTTCAGGCTCCTCTCCTGTGGAACCAGCTCCCAATTCAGATCAGGGAGACAGACACCCTCTCTACTTTTAAGATTAGGCTTAAAACTTTCCTTTTTGCTAAAGCTTATAGTTAGGGCTGGATCAGGTGACCCTGAACCATCCCTTAGTTATGCTGCTATAGACCTAGACTGCTGGGGGGTTCCCATGATGCACTGAGTGTTTCTTTCTCTTTTTGCTCTGTATGCACCATTCTGCATTTAATAATTAGTGATTGATCTCTGCTCCCCTCCACAGCATGTCTTTTTCCTGATTCTCTCCCTCAGCCCCAACCAGTCCCAGCAGAAGACTGCCCCTCCCTGAGCCTGGTTCTGCTGGAGGTTTCTTCCTGTTAAAGGGAGTTTTTCCTTCCCACTGTCGCCAAGTGCTTGCTCACAGGGGGTCGTTTTGACCGTTGGGGTTTTTACGTAATTATTGTATGGCCTTTGCCTTGCAATGTGAGGTGCCTTGGGGCAACTGTTTGTTGTGATTTGGCGCTATATAAATAAAAATAAAATTGAAGCTTACACTCAAACAGGAAGTGCCACATTTTTAGTCACAGTGAAACAGGACATGTCAAATGTTGAACACTTCCTGGCATGGGTGGCGCTAGAGCAGAGGCCGAGGTTTTACTGGACTCCCCTGAAATCTGATTGGACACAGATGATTGACATGTCACAGCACTACACGTCTGATTGAAAGAGCTGCATTTTGAAATTAGTGAGTCACATTGACTGCTAGGTTCTTCCTGTCCAGTAGTTTGTGCTGTGTACCACAAAAGTTCTAATCCACCTTAGTAGAAGAAGAAAATGTTTGCTTCAGATTTGAACTGGACATGTTATTTGAACTATGGACTTCTAATCACACCAAACGTATATTGGTGTTGAGTAAACGACCATATTTTATGTCAGAAATTAGGTCCATGTTTTTAAAAGCAGCATTTCTCCTTTAATTCAGGTTGCCTTACATACACATGTTTAAGCTAACAGACAGCAGCTTGTTCATGTTCTGTTGGCTTATTAGTGCAGCAGATAACTGAAACAATCCTTCAAATGGTGATACAAGCATCAAATTCAAACATAAATACAGCTGGAGCAAAATCAATGGAGCAACTTTAACTTTTGACCCCTGTACAAACTGAAGCTGACCTTTGTCACCATTCTTACTGCTTTTACCTCATAACGCCATAACATTCGTCACAGATTGTCTAAACTGTACCTTTTTGTAATCCTTATCATCAGGCAAATAATGTGGTGTAGTTTTCTATATGATTAGAGGACCTTTGAATTTTGACCCCTGCGTATTTTTTCAATGACCCTACCTGGCCGCCTATTGAAAATTCAAGTGGCCAATCAGTTTTTTAAAGAGTTAATGTCTATGGATTATTTGTGCCAAATTTGATGCTTGTATCAGCATTTGCTGGATTCACTCTAAATATTCTATTATCTGCTGCACTATATATGAGATGTAAGATGCTGCTCCTCATTGTTTCTCAGTTAACCTAAAAGTATCGGAACACTTGGTATTTCACACATTTTAATTTGCTTATTCCATTTCAAATACATTTTTTTTGCTAAAATTGTAAAGAAAGAAAGAAAGACAACTAAAAAAAGATAACTATTCTTTATTTTTTGTATTTTGTTGGGAAGGTGTCGTAGCACGGACCACAACAGGGGGCGCAAATGAACGGACAATGAGTAAGCCAACAAGGTAACAATTTAATGTTGTGATAATACACAACGAAACGTACTGTAATCTGCACAGTCAAATTTAACACCAGGTGACTGTGGGCAGGCTCAAAGATAGAAGACCCCCGACGAGAGAGAAGCCGCGTCCCCACGGCTTACACCACCAACGCTCTGAAGAAAACCGGTAGCCGCCAAGTCCCGAGTCCCAGGTGGCCTCTGTCTTCGGCTGTCGACCCTGGTACTGCTCTGGCAGAAAGCAGAAATATGATGAGTGAGTGTGAGTCCGCCACACTCAGTAAATCCACAGTCAGAGAGGGAGGACGCACCTCCACCCTCCAATCACACACTCGTGCAGCTCCTGTTTGAGCACTTATCTGGGTGGGAGGTGTGCGAAGCCGTCGCTGAACACCTTCAACGCCACCTCCACAGACGAGTCTCCACCGACAGGAAAAACGGCTGCAAAGAAGAGTTTAGTCAGATACACAGTCTTAAGTTCCACAGAGAAATTACCTTGGTAATGGTAAGTCGATTTCTCGGCGGGGGAGGGTGGAGTTGCAGTCCGGCTTTATGGTGGTGATGATGAAAGGAGTGAACAGCTGGTGCAGAGGATGAGGACGCTGTCCTTCTTCTGGGTTCTGGCGCCCTCTCGTGCTTGGAGCCCGCACTCCAAGCAGGGCGCCCTCTGGTGGTGGTGGGCCAGCAGTACCTCCTCTTCAGCGGCCCACACAACAGGACCCCCCCCTCAACGGGCGCCTCCTGGCGCTCCGACAGGCTCTTTCCGGGTGTCTTGCGTAGAACTCGGCAGGAGGGCCGGTCCAGGATGAAGCTCCTCTTCACCCAGGAGCGTTCTTCAGGTCCATACCCCTCCCATTCCACCAGGTATTGGAAACCCCTCCGGCCCTTACGACGGAACGTCCAGAGAGCCTGCGGACCGTCCAAGCAGGCTCCCCGTCGATGAGCTGGGCAGGAGGCGGCGGTAGGTCCAGGTGCACAGAGGGGCGAGGTGCGTATGGCTTGATGCGGGACACGTGGAATACAGGGTGGATCCGCAGTGAAGCCGGGAGTCGGAGCTTCACTGCGGCCGGGGTTGATGATCTTGAGGATTTGAAATGGTCCAATGTATCTGTCCTTTAACTTAGGGGAGTCCACACAAAGGGGAATGTCCTTGTTGAAAGCCACACATCCTGCCCGGGCCGGTACGTGGGGGCCGGGGAACGCCGGTGGTCCGCATGGGTCTTAGCCCTCGTCCGGGCCTGTATAGGGCAGAGCGGGCGGTCCGCCACACCCGGCGCACCTCCTGAGGTGGGCCTGGACCGAGGGCACACCGACCGCTCCCTCCACCAGCGGGGAACAATGGGGGCTGGTACCCCAAACATGCCTCAAAAGGGGAGAGGCCGGGTAGCAGACAAAACTTGGCTGTTGTGGGCATACTCGATCCAGGCCAGATGGTGACTCCAGGCCGCCGGATGCGCGGAGGGGTGACACACGAAGGGCCTGCTCCACTCTGGTTGGCCCGCTCTGTCTGGCCGTTGGTCTGGGGTGGTACCCCGGACGAGGAGATTCACGGGTGGCCCCAGCTCCTTGCAGAAAATCTTCCCCACCTGTGAAGAGAACTGGGGACCACGATCTGATACAACGTCCGATGGTATCCCATGCAGCCGCATGACGTGGTGGACCAGGAGGTCTGCGTCTCCTGGGCCGTCGGGAGCTTCGGGAGGGCCACGAAGTGGGGCCGCCTTGGAGAACCGGTCCACTATGTGAGAATCACGGTGTTGCCCGGGACGGCGGGAGGCCCGTGATGAAATCCAGGCCGATGTGAGACCAGGGGCGATGAGGCACTGGCAGGGGTTGGAGGAGGCCCGTCGTCCTCCGAGGTCTGCCTTGCCCTGGCGCAGATGGTACAGGCCTGGACGCAGTCCCGGACGTCGGTTTCCAGGGACGCCCACCAGAAGCGCTGCTGGACTACTGCCACGGTCCTACGCACTCGGGATGACAGGACCAGCTTGGACCCATGACAGAAGTCCAATACGGCAGCTCTAGCCTCTGGTGGGACGTACAGTCTGTTCTTGGGGCCAGTCCCCGGTTCCGGGCTCTTGTCAGGGGGCCTCCCGGACGGTCTTATCCACGTCCCAGGTGAGGGTGGCCACGGACAGTGGACTCGGGGATGATGGTCTCGGTGGGGTTCGACAGCCCCGCTTTGGCTTCTTTCTTCTTTCGTGCACCGGGACTGTTGTATGGCTGGGGGGCCGGCTGCCTTTTTGTTCGTCTTTTGTTTTTCCTTCCAGGTGGGCTTGCATTTGGACTGAGTGGCTGTGTTGCTGAGGTTATCAGGACATCACCCTGATCACCTGTGGCTCGTCAGGAACTCACAGCTGAGGTGCATCTATATGGAATGGAACATGGTGGCATTAAGACTGGAGTATACAGTGTGTATTTGCCAGAGACTCGACCTTGGACCAGACGGGTGAGATCGTCGTCTCGGGAGCCATCTCATCATCAGTGGATGCAGAGAACGTCCAGGGTTGATGCACGTCTGTGAAAGAGGAGGGGGTGAGGTCTCACGCTCGTCAGCACACTTCCTGAGGTACGTTAGATTTTGGACTAACATTTATACAGTCAGTAAATGTGGTGTCCCTCACACCTTTATTATAATTGAGCTGTATGTTAGTCATGTATCGGCTTCCACTGCAGTGGAGTTTTGTGAATGGATGTTCCATGCCTGCAGGTTGGGAATGCTGATTAGTAATCAAGCCAGGAAGTGTTTGCTGTTTGTACACCTTTAAGTGTCTCTCTCTGTGTTGTAGAGTGTGGACTCACATAATGGTTCCTTCTTTCACAGACTCGGTTTGTTGCGGCCACCTGGGGGGTGTCCGGCGGGGGTCCTTGGGTCCGAACAGCTTCTGGCTCCGGACCGTTAGCGCTGCTGGGAGCGCACCACGCCAGACCGCACTTTCTGTTATTTTGTATCACTGTTATGTATTAAATTCAGTTAGCCTTTGTACCGTGCTCTGCTTATTTCATACTGGGTCCTTCAAACCGCTGGTCTGGTTCTCCGAGCTGCCGTCCGACACATACAGTAGTCTCTGGCCAAACATCACGGACCCAGCGGTAGCAAGAGACGGTAACGCGCCGGGAAGGCGGCAGCAGACGTTCAGAAGTTATCCGGATAGTTGCGGGTGCTCTCCGCCCGGATGGTGCGCGTTGGAGAACCCATTACCAAATACTGATTTTGAGCGCTCTTGCAGCCGTGTTTTCCTGTGTGTGCCTTATCCGTGGGTCGTGGTGAGTGTGACTGGCGACGGCTTCGCGTTCACGCTCCGAACCGGATAAGAGGTTTAAACGGGAGCTGCAAGAGTGTGTCTGTAATGGGTGCACCGCGCACGGCGGAGCTCTGTGGCACGGGTCGCTGTGCTTCCCCGTGTGACAGTTGTAGCCCCGTTTCCCCGGATGAAGATAACTACTGCGTCTGTTGTGTCAGCTCCGGTGTTATTTAGTTGAATCACATTTTTGGTTGTGTGTTGCTCACAGCTGCGCACAGAAAAGCAGCTTGTTTGTTTTCTCTGTCACCAAAGGGGGTTTTTGATTTTTAGCACTCTGGCTCCCTCTGTTGGTGACGTGAGTCACATTACCGTCAAGCTCTTAAGTTGGAACAGGTGTGTTCATTTGTTTGAGCTTGACGGTATAAATCACTTGGTTGTTTGGTGTTAGTTCATTTTGTGTGGGTTGTTTTTGAGTTGTGTTTTTGTGTGGGATTTTATTTTTTGTTTTTCACATTTAGTGTCTGGGGTTCGTGACCCTGCAGTTCTGCCAAAAAACAAACAAACAAAAAAAAAAAAAAGGGACCCGAGCACCTTATGTCAGTCTGTTAGTCTTTCCTTTTTGTTTTGTTTTTTTCAGGTTTCGCCTCCCAGGGTTTGATGGGACGGTCCCCTGGGGGGTCATGGGGGGGGGGTATTTGGGTTGTTGTTTTTTCTTTCTTTTTTTTTGTTTTTTGTTATTGCACCTCTCTTCTCCTCTAACTCCAGCCGTGTGAGCCGTAGTGTAGGCGTGCTGGAGTGGTGCAGGTTAGGTTGTGCTGGCGTTTCCCAGGTAACCTCTGCACCCGGGAGGGGAGGGGGGGGTTTGGGTATTTTCTTTTTGTTCCCTCTCTTCTCCTCTGCTTCCAGCCGTGTGAGCCGTAGTTGTCGGCGGTGCTGGAGTGGTGCAGTGTGGTTATGCTGGGCGTTCCCAGGTAACCTCTGCACCTGGGGGGGGGGGGGGTGTTTTCCCCCCAGTTTCCGCCCTCAGGGTTGACTGTGGTGTCCTCTGGGGGGGGAAAAGGGCTGTGGGTCCATCTTAGCCATAGGCGGGCAGGGGGCTGGGTACGTTGGTCGTGAGGGGAGGCGTCTCCTGGGGTTGATGAGTGGTCCTCTGGGAGGCGCTGGGAGTCCCCGTGGGTGACGTTGGATCCCAGAGGGCCCTCGGCTGTGGTTATTACTCCTGGCGCTGGCGGGAAGTCCTCTGGGGGGGGTTGGTCCCTGCATGTCGTTTGGGGTGGGGGGGGGGGGTGTTTAGCGCTTTTATTGTAAGCTTAAGTTTGGGGTTTTTCTTTTCTCCTCATCCGGGGTTTGATGGATGGTCCCCCTGGGGAGGGGGGGGTGGTTTGGTTGTTTGTGTTTGCCTTTTTGTTTGTGACTAATGACCGCACATGGTTGGATAAAGGCTGACCGCACAGGTTTAAGAAACTCCTGGCCACACCTGTGCTAAGTGACGGACAGAAACAAAGCAAGGATGCAGCCAGAGAGGGAGGCATGCAAACCATTCTGTGGGAAGACGAAATGCAGATGCGGTTTTCCAGCCTATGGTCCCTGGAGGGGGGTGTTTCTCCTGGGCCAGGTTTGTGTGGTCGCCGGGAGGCTTCCGTGAGGGTGGGGTACTGTTGTATGGCTGGGGGGCCTGGCTGCTTTTTGTTTCTGTCTTTGTTTTTCCTTCCAGGTGGCTTGCATTTGGGACTGAGTGGCTGTGTTGCTGAGGTTATCAGGACCTCCCCCTGATCACCTGCGGCTCGTCAGGACTCACAGCTGAGGTGCATCTATATGGATTGGAACATGGTGGCATTTAAGACTGGAGTATTACAGTGTGTATTTGCCAGAGACTCGACCTTGTGACCAGACGGGTGAGATCGTCGTCTCGGGGGAGCCATCTCATCATCAGTGGATGCAGAGAACGTTCCAGGGTTTGGATTGCACGGTCTGTGAAGAGGAGGGGGGTGAGGTCTCACGCTCGTCCAGCACACTTCCTGAGGTACGTTAGATTTTGTGACTAACATTTATACAGTCAGTAAATGTGGTGTCCCTCACACCTTTATTATATTGAGCTGTATGTTAGTCATGTATCGGCTTCCACTGCAGTGGAGTTTTGTGAACTGGATGTTCCATGCCTGCAGGTTGGGAAGCTGATTAGTAATCAAGCCAGGAAGTGTTTGCTGTTTGTACACCTTTAAGTGTTCTCTCTGTGTGTAGAGTGTGGACTCACATAATGGTTCCCTTCTTTCACAGACTCGGTTTGTTGCGGCCACCTGGGGGGTTGTCGGCGGGGTCCTTGGGTCCGAACAGCTTCTGGCTCCGGACTGTTAGCGCTGCTGGGAGCGCACCAACGCCAGACCGCACTTTCTGTTATTTTTGTATCACTGTTATGTATTAAATTCAGTTAGCCTTTGTACCGTGCTCTGCTTATTTCATACTGGGTCCTTCAAACGCTGGTCGGTTCTCCGAGCTGCGTTCCGACACATAACAGGGACAATTGCATCTGGTTTTTGGTTCTTGGTCCCGGGGCGATACGTGATCTGGAAGTCCAAAGCGCCCGAAGAACAGAGACCAGCCGGGCTTGCCTGGGGTTCAGCCGCTTGGCGGTCCGGATGTACTCCAGGTTCCGATGGTCCGTGAAAGGCAACGATGCCCCCTCCAGCAGGTGTCTCCACTCTTCAAGAGCCTCCTTCACCGCAAGAAGTTCCCGATTGCCGACGTCATAGTTCCGTTCAGCGGGGCAACCTCCGGAATAAAAGGCACAAGGATGGAGAACTTTATCAGCCTCCACGCTCTGGGACAGCACGGCTCCTATCCCTGAGTCAGAGGCGTCCACTTCTACTATGTACTGGTGATCAGGATCAGGCTGCACCAGAACTGGTGCAGTCGAGAACCGGCGTTTCAACTCCTGGAACGCGGCTTCGCACCGATCCGACCAGGCGAAGGGGACCTTGGTGGAGGTCAGGGCAGTCAGGGGGCCAACTACCTGACTGTAACCTTTAATGAACCTCCTGTAGAAATTTGCAAAGCCTAGGAACTGCTGTAGTTTCCTGCGGTTTGTTGGTTGGGGCCAATCTCTCACCGCCGCAACCTTAGCCAGATCAGGGGCGACGGAGTTGGAGGAGATGATAAACCCCAGGAAGGACAAAGAAGTGCGGTGGAACTCGCACTTCTCCCTTCACAAACAGCCGGTTCTCCAACAACCGCTGTAGGACCTGACGTACATGCTGGACATGGGTCTCAGGGTCCGGGAAAAAGATGAGTATATCGTCCAGATATACGAAGACGAACCGATGCAGGAAGTCCCGCAAGACGTCATTTACCAAAGCTTGGAACGTCGCGGGGCGTTAGTGAGGCCGAACGGCATGACCAGGTACTCAAAATGACCTAACGGGTGTTGAATGCCGTCTTCCATTCGTCTCCCTTCCGGATCCGAACCAGGTGGTACGCATTTCTAAGATCCAATTTAGTGAAAATTTGGGCTCCATGCAGGGGCGTGAACACTGAATCCAACAGAGGTAACGGGTACCGGTTGCGAACCGTGATCTCGTTCAGCCCTCTGTAATCAATGCATGGACGAAGTCCGCCGTCTTTTTTACCCACAAAAAAGAAACCAGCACCCATCGGGGAGGTGGAGTTCCGGATCAGCCCGGCAGCTAAGGAGTCCCGGATGTAGGTCTCCATTGATTCGCGTTCCGGACGTGAGAGGTTGTACAACCTACTGGACGGGTACTCAGCGCCCGGGACCATATCGATGGCACAATCATACGGTCGGTGCGGGGGAAGAGTGAGCGCCAGATCTTTGCTGAAAACGTCCGCAAGATCATGGTACCATCAATTGCTGATATCTATATACATAAAGGGCTACGTCTGTCTGTCTGTCCAGGATAAACTCCCAAACTATAACATGTAACCCTAAAAACTATATATATTCTGATTATGGAGGGATGGATGAGATTTATTGTCATTGACATTACAAGTGCAACAACGAGATTACGTCCACACTCAAATTGACACAGACAAGACACAGCAAGGCAGAACGGTGGCTTAGTGGTTAGCACTGTTGCCTCACAGCGAGAAGGTCATGGGTTCAATTCCCGTGGCCTTTCTGTGTGGAGTTTGCATGTTCTCCCAGTGTTTGTATGGGTTTCCTCAGGGTGCGCCGGTTTTCTCCCACATCTAAAGACATGCGGTTTAGGTGGATTGGAATCTTTACAATTGTCCTTAGGTGCGTGTGTTTGTTTGTCTGTTTGTGGCCCTGCGACAGACTGGCGTCCTGTCCTGGGTGTACCCCACCTCACGCCCTATGACTGCTGGGATAGGCTCCAGCCCCCCATGACCCTTAATTGGACTAAATGGTAGAAGATGAATGAATGAATGAAGATACAGCAATTAATCCACAATTATTACTCATTTACCATAATAATGGCACACATCAGAATTAAGACAACACATATACATTGACATTGTTTATGTGCACTAAACTTGAAACAGTCCGTTTTCCGAATTGAGACGAATTGAGTGTGTGGTAGCCGCAGCAACAGGAATCGCGCCACCGCCAGCTTGGGGGGAACGGGGACCTGCCGCAGCTAAAACTGCGCAGCCCCGGAGGGGAAACAAATCATGACATGGGGAACAAACTGGTACCATTTTTTTTAAAGTTTAACTGAAAATTACCCCCAAAATAGCCATTTATGTAAGACCATACAGTGTTGTACCATGTGCTTTTCATGCTGCCACTTCTGTCTTTCTGTCTGTCCGGGATAAATTCCCAAATGATAATATGTAGCCCTAAAAACTATATATATTCTGAATCCTCATGACATGGGGAACAAACTGGTAAAATTTTTTAAAAAAGTTGAACTGAAAATTACCCCAAAATAGCCAGCTGTGGGTATGACCAGGCAGATTAAAATTTCCAGCCCTGTATTGGCCATCTCTGTTTATTAATCTCTTCCTTCAGCTACTTTATGTTCTCAGCTGTTAAGCACCTGACTGTCCTGTACAACCCAGTTTGCCTTCCTGTCTGAATACATTCATTTTATGTTTGTAAAATTGCAATGTAAAAACAGTGAAATACGCCACTACCTCAATTTTGATTCACTGATATTTACATTTACTGTTACCTACCTTTTGTTTGTAATTTTGTTATAAATTTGATTGCAAAACAAAGTGTGCATGAAGGACTTCAAATGTGTTTGTCTTTTAACCAAGTATTTCCACTTAGTTTGGGGAGTCCACCTCTTATAGTTCTGCTGGACAAACTTTAGCCAATTAGCTATTATACAACCCCTGGCAAAAATTATGGAATCACCGGCCTCAGAGGATGTTCATTCAGTAATTTTGTAGAAAAAAAGCAGATCACAGATGACACAAAACTAAAGTCATTTCAAATGGCAACTTTCTGGCTTTAAGAAACACTATAAGAAATCAAGAAAAAAAGATTGTGGCAGTCAGTAACGGTTACTTTTTTAGACCAAGCAGAGGAAAAAAAAATGGAATCACTCAATTCTGAGGAAAAAATATGGAATCACCCTGTAAATTTTCATCCCCAAAACTAACACCTGCATCAAATCAGATCTGCTCGTAGACACTGACCCTATGCCATGACATTGACCCTATGTGTCTTTTTGCAAGGAATGTTTTTGCAGTTTTTGCTCTACGGCAAGATGCATTCATCTTGAAAAATGATTTCATCATCCCCAAACATCCTTTCAATTGTCCAAAATATCAACATAAACTTGTGCATTTATTGATGATGTAATGACAGCCATCTCCCCAGTGCCTTTACCTGACATGCAGCCCCATATCATCAATGACTGTGGAAATTTACATGTTCTCTTCAGGCAGTCATCTTTATAAATCTCATTGGAAAGGCACCAAACAAAAGTTCCAGCATCATCACCTTGCCCATGCAGATTCGAGATTCATCACTTGAATATGACTTTTCATCCAGTCATCCACAGTCCACAATTGCTTTTCCTTAGCCATTGTAACCTTGTTTTTTTCTGTTTAGGTGTTAATGATGCCTTTCGGTTTTAGCTTTTCTGTATGTAAATCCCATTTCCTTTAGGCGGTTTCTTACAGTTCGGTCACAGACGTTGGCTCCAGTTTCCTCCCATTCATTCCTCATTTGTTTTGTTGTACTTTTTTCGATTTTTGAGACATATTGCTTTAAGTTTTCTGTCTTGACGCTTTGATGTCTTCCTTGGTCTACCAGTGATGTTTGCCTTAACAACCTTCCCATGTTGTTGTATTTGGTCCAGAGTTTAGACACAGCTGACTGTGAACTGTGATAATCCTCTCCTTTGTTTCAGTTGACATCTCTCGTGTTGGAGCCATGATTCATGCAGTCCACTTGGTGCAACATCTCTCCAAGGTGTGTTCACTCCTTTTTAGATGCAGACTAACGAGCAGATCTGATATGATGCAGGTGTTAATTTGGGGGATGAAAATTTACAGGGTGATTCCATATTTTTTCCTCAGAATTGAGTGATTCCATATTTTTTTCCTCTGCTTGGTCTAAAAAAGTAACTGTTACTGACTGCCACAATCTTTTTTTCTTGATTTCTTATAGTGTTCTTAAGCCAGAAAGTTGCCATTTGAAATGACTTTAGTTTTGTGTCATGTCTGTGATCTGCTTTTTTCTAACAAAATTAAACAACTGAATGAACATCCTCCGAGGCCGGTGATTCCATAATTTTTGCCAGGGGTTGTATTTATAAGATATCAGCATTACAAAAACAGATGTTGGGCAATTGTTTTGATTAAAATGACTGGCATTTGGGTTATGTCTAAAACAGGTTAACCCGGGCAGCACCGGGTACCCCAGCTAGTAGCTACATAAGCAATAGATTACTTTGGGAAACCTTTGTCAAGCACTACAATATGGAGTTACTTTCACAAATGGCACTTAAAACTTTATTTGTGCAAAAAAGAAGCCTGATGTCCACTTTTCTAGGCTCGGAGGCATCCGGGTTGGACCATCATACAGTGGAAACAAGTATTGTGATCAGAAAGAAATGAACACCATATGCTCCAGACCAAAAATGAAAAGCAACCATCCAGACTGTTAAAACCAACAAGTCCAAAAGTTAAGGTCTGTCATGGTACGGGGTTTTGTCAGCGCCCTTGGCAAAGGTAGTTTACACTTCTGTGATAGCAACATAAATACAGTAAAGTACACTGAGATTTTACAGCAACAGAATATTATGCTGCCTCCAAGACAAAATCCTGTCTAGGGACATCCATGCATGTTTCTACAAGACATGCAAAGGCCACATTCTGCGCCTATTACAGATACAGATTTATTACATGTAAATGCATGGCTGCAGAATAACAGTGTATGGATACTGGACTGTCCTCCCTGCAATTCTGACCTGTCCCTAATAGAGAATTTGAGGACAATTTGGAAATAAAAAAAAATATAACAATGACACGTATGTACTGTTGTACAGCTTAAGATGTGGTTGCAGGAAGAATGGGACAAAATAACACCAGAAACAGTTCATCGTTTGGTATCTTCAATGCCAAAATGTCGTTTAAGTGTTGTGCAAAGGAATAGCAATACTACAAACAGGTACATACAACTTTTTTGGAACATGTTTGCAGGCCTTCAATGGATTATATGCGCAAAAGCTCGCTCCTGGTACAGTGCGTCCTAAACAAGAAGTACCAATTTTCAAATCCACAATAAAACAATAAATGTTCAAATGTCAAACACTTCCTGGATTGACAGAAGAGATCCCATGGAATCTCACGGGAACTCAGTGGCAAGCTCACACTCAAACAGGAAGTGCCAATTTATCAGTCACAGTGAAACAGAAAATGTTCAAATGCACTTCCTGGATTGACAGAAGAGATCCCATGGAATCTCACGGGAACTCAGTGGCAAGCTTCTCTCAAAAATTCTTGAAAGGGTAGTTGTAAAACAGCTAACTGATCATCTGCAGAGGAATGGTCTAGTTGAAGAGTTTCAGTCAGGTTTTAGAATTCATCATAGTACAGAAACAGCATTAGTGAAGGTTACAAATGATCTTCTTATGGCCTCAGACAGTGGACTCATCTCTGTGCTTGTTCTGTTAGACCTCAGTGCTGCTTTTGATACTGTTGACCATAAAATTTAGTACAGAGATTAGAGCATGCCATAGGTATTAAAGGCACTGCGCTGCGGTGGTTTGAATCATATTTATCTAATAGATTACAATTTGTTCATGTAAATGCGGAATCTTCTTCACAGACTAAGGTTAATTATGGAGTTCCACAAGGTTCTGTGCTAGGACCAATTTTATTCACTTTATACATGCTTCCCTTAGGCAGTATTATTAGACGGTATTGCTTAAATTTCATTGTTACGCAGATGATACCCAGCTTTATCTATCCATGAAGCCAGAGGACACACACCAATTAGCTAAACTGCAGGATTGTCTTACAGACATAAAGACATGGATGACCTCTAATTTCCTGCTTTTAAACTCAGATAAAACTGAAGTTATTGTACTTGGCCCCACAAATCTTAGAAACATGGTGTCTAACCAGATCCTTACTCTGGATGGCATTACCCTGACCTCTAGTAATACTGTGAGAAATCTTGGAGTCATTTTTGATCAGGATATGTCATTCAAAGCGCATATTAAACAAATATGTAGGACTGCTTTTTTGCATTTACGCAATATCTCTAAAATTAGAAAGGTCTTGTCTCAGAGTGATGATGAAAAACTAATCATGCATTTATTTCCTCTAGGCTGGACTATTGTAATTCATTATTATCAGGTTGTCCTAAAAGTTCCCTGAAAAGCCTTCAGTTAATTCAAAATGCTGCAGCTAGAGTACTAACGGGGACTAGAAGGAGAGAGCATATCTCACCCATATTGCCCTCTCTTCATTGGCTTCCTGTTAATTCTAGAATAGAATTTAAAATTCTTCTTCTTACTTATAAGGTTTTGAATAATCAGGTCCCATCTTATCTTAGGGACCTCATAGTACCATATCACCCCAATAGAGCACTTCGCTCTCAGACTGCAGGCTTACTTGTAGTTCCTAGTGTTTGTAAGAGTAGAATGGGAGGCAGAGCCTTCAGCTTTCAGGCTCCTCTCCTGTGGAACCAGCTCCCAATTCAGATCAGGGAGACAGACACCCTCTC
This sequence comes from Thalassophryne amazonica, assembly GCF_902500255.1. Classification (NCBI taxonomy): domain Eukaryota; kingdom Metazoa; phylum Chordata; class Actinopteri; order Batrachoidiformes; family Batrachoididae; genus Thalassophryne; species Thalassophryne amazonica. The sequence goes on from NC_047107.1 coordinate 65,951,096, forward strand.
TACTTTTAAGATTAGGCTTAAAACTTTCCTTTTTTGCTAAAGCTTATAGTTAGGGCTGGATCAGGTGACCCTGAACCATCCCTTAGTTATGCTGCTATAGACCTAGACTGCTGGGGGGTTCCCATGATGCACTGAGTGTTTCTTTCTCTTTTTGCTCTGTATGCACCATTCTGCATTTAATAATTAGTGATTGATCTCTGCTCCCCTCCACAGCATGTCTTTTTCCTGATTCTCTCCCTCAGCCCCAACCAGTCCCAGCAGAAGACTGCCCCTCCCTGAGCCTGGTTCTGCTGGAGGTTTCTTCCTGTTAAAAGGGAGTTTTTCCTTCCCACTGTCGCCAAGTGCTTGCTCACAGGGGGTCGTTTTGACCGTTGGGGTTTTTACGTAATTATTGTATGGCCTTGCCTTGCAATGTGAGGTGCCTTGGGGCAACTGTTTGTTGTGATTTGGCGCTATATAAATAAAAATAAAATTGAAGCTTACACTCAAACAGGAAGTGCCACATTTTTAGTCACAGTGAAACAGGACATGTCAAATGTTGAACACTTCCTGGCATGGGTGGCGCTAGAGCAGAGGCCGAGGTTTTACTGGACTCCCCTGAAATCTGATTGGACACAGATGATTGACATGTCACAGCACTACACGTCTGATTGAAAGAGCTGCATTTTGAAATTAGTGAGTCACATTGACTGCTAGGTTCTTCCTGTCCAGTAGTTTGTGCTGTGTACCACAAAAAGTTCTAATCCACCTTAGTAGAAGAAGAAAAATGTTTGCTTCAGATTTGAACTGGACATGTTATTTGAACTATGGACTTCTAATCACACCAAACGTATATTGGTGTTGAGTAAACGACCATATTTTATGTCAGAAATTAGGTCCATGTTTTTAAAAGCAGCATTTCTCCTTTAATTCAGGTTGCCTTACATACACATGTTTAAGCTAACAGACAGCAGCTTGTTCATGTTCTGTTGGCTTATTAGTGCAGCAGATAACTGAAACAATCCTTCAAATGGTGATACAAGCATCAAATTCAACATAAATACAGCTGGAGCAAAATCAATGGAGCAACTTTAACTTTTGACCCCTGTACAAACTGAAGCTGACCTTTGTCACCATTCTTACTGCTTTTACCTCATAACGCCATAACATTCAGTCACAGATTGTCTAAACTGTACCTTTTTGTAATCCTTATCATCAGGCAAATAATGTGGTGTAGTTTTCTATATGATTAGAGGACCTTTGAATTTTGACCCCTGCGTATTTTTTCAATTGACCCCTACCTGGCCGCCTATTGAAAATTCAAGTGGCCAATCAGTTTTTTAAAGAGTTAATGTCTATGGATTATTTGTGCCAAATTTGATGCTTGTATCAGCATTTGCTGGATTCCACTCTAAATATTCTATTATCTGCTGCACTATATATGAGATGTAAGATGCTGCTCCTCATTGTTTCTCAGTTAACCTAAAAAGTATCGGAACACTTGGTATTTCACACATTTTAATTTGCTTATTCCATTTCAAATACATTTTTTTGCTAAAATTGTAAAGAAAGAAAGAAAGACAACTAAAAAAAGATAACTATTCTTTATTTTTTGTATTTTGTTGGGAAGGTGTCGTAGCACGGACCCACAACAGGGGGCGCAAATGAACGGACAATGAGTAAGCCAAAAAGGTAACAATTTAATGTTGTGATAATACACAACGAAACGTACTGTAATCTGCACAGTCAATTTAACACCAGGTGACGTGTGGGCAGGCTCAAAGATAGAAGACCCCCGACGAGAGAGAAGCCGCGTCCCACACGGCTTCCACCACCAACGCTCTGAAGAAAACCGGAGCCGCCAAGTCCCGAGTCCCCAGGTGGCCTCTGTCTTCGGCTGTCGACCCTGGTACTGCTGGCAGAAAGCAGAAATATGATGAGTGAGTGTGAGTCCGCACACTCAGTAAATCCACAGTCAGAGAGGGAGGAAGCACCTCCACCTCCAATCACACACTCGTGCAGCTCCTGTTTGAGCACTTATCTGGGTGGGAGGTGTTGCGAAGCCGTCGCTGAACACCTCAAACGCCACCTCCACAGACGAGTCTCACCGACAGGAAAACGGCTGCAAAGAAGAGTTTAGTCAGATACACAGTCTTAAGTTCACAGAGAAATTACCTTGGTAATGGTAGTCGATTTCTCGGCGGGGAGGTGGAGTTGCAGTCCGGCTTTTATGGTGGTGATGATGAAAGGAGTGACAGCTGGTGCAGAGGATGAGTGACAGCTGTCACTTCTTCTGGGTCTGGCGCCCTCTCGTGCTTGGAGCCCGCACTCCAAGCAGGGCGCCCTCTGGTGGTGGTGGGCCAGCAGTACCTCCTCTTCAGCGGCCCACACAACAGGACCCCCCCCTCAACGGGCGCCTCCTGGCGCCCGACCAGGCTTGTCCGGGTGTCTTGCGTAGAACTCGGCCAGGAGGGCCGGGTCCAGGATGAAGCTCCTCTTCACCCAGGAGCGTTCTTCAGGTCCATACCCCTCCCAGTCCACCAGGTATTGGAACCCCCGGCCCTTACGACGGACGTCCAGGAGCCTGCGGACCGTCCAAGCAGGCTCCCCGTCGATGAGCTGGGCAGGAGGCGGCGTAGGTCCAGGTGCACAGAGGGGCGAGGTGCGGTATGGCTTGATGCGGGACACGTGGAATACAGGGTGGATCCGCAGTGAAGCCGGGAGTCGGAGCTTCACTGCGGCCGGGTTGATGATCTTGAGGATTTGAAATGGTCCAATGTATCTGTCCTTTAACTTAGGGGAGTCCACACAAAGGGGAATGTCCTTTGTTGAAAGCCACACATCCTGCCCGGGCCGGTACGTGGGGGCCGGGGAACGCCGGTGGTCCGCATGGGTCTTAGCCCTCGTCCGGGCCTGTAATAGGGCAGAGCGGGCGGTCCGCCACACCCGGCGGCACCTCCTGAGGTGGGCCTGGACCGAGGGCACACCGACCGCTCCCTCCACCAGCGGGAACAATGGGGGCTGGTACCCCAAACATGCCTCAAAAGGGGAGAGGCCGGTAGCAGACAAAACTTGGCTGTTGTGGGCATACTCGATCCAGGCCAGATGGTGACTCCAGGCCGCCGGATGCGCGGAGGTGACACACCGAAGGGCCTGCTCCAACTCCTGGTTGGCCCGCTCTGTCTGGCCGTTGGTCTGGGGGTGGTACCCGGACGAGAGATTCACGGTGGCCCCCAGCTCCTTGCAGAAACTCTTCCACACCTGTGAAGAGAACTGGGGACCACGATCTGATACAACGTCCGATGGTATCCCATGCAGCCGCATGACGTGGTGGACCAGGAGGTCTGCCGTCTCCTGGGCCGTCGGGAGCTTCGGGAGGGCCACGAAGTGGGCCGCCTTGGAGAACCGGTCCACTATCGTGAGAATCACGGTGTTGCCCTGGGACGGCGGGAGGCCCGTGATGAAATCCAGGCCGATGTGAGACCAGGGGCGATGAGGCACTGGCAGGGGTTGGAGGAGGCCCGTCGTCCTCCGATGGTCTGCCTTGCCCCTGGCGCAGATGGTACAGGCCTGGACGCAGTCCCGGACGTCGGTTTCCAGGGACGCCCACCAGAAGCGCTGCTGGACTACTGCCACGGTCCTACGCACTCCGGGATGACAGGACAGCTTGGACCCATGACAGAAGTCCAATACGGCAGCTCTAGCCTCTGGTGGGACGTACAGTCTGTTCTTGGGGCCAGTCCCCGGGTCCGGGCTCCTTGTCAGGGCCTCCCGGACGGTCTTCTCCACGTCCCAGGTGAGGGTGGCCACGACAGTGGACTCGGGGATGATGGTCTCGGTGGGGTTCGACAGCCCCGCTTTGGCTTCTTCTTCGTGCACCCGGGACTGTTGTATGGCTGGGGGGCCTGGCTGCCTTTTTGTTTCTGTCTTTTGTTTTTCCTTCCAGGTGGCTTGCATTTGGGACTGAGTGGCTGTGTTGCTGAGGTTATCAGGACCTCACCCTGATCACCTGTGGCTCGTCAGGACTCACAGCTGAGGTGCATCTATATGGATTGGAACATGGTGGCATTTAAGACTGGAGTATACAGTGTGTATTTGCCAGAGACTCGACCTTGTGACCAGACGGGTGAGATCGTCGTCTCGGGAGCCATCTCATCATCAGTGGATGCAGAGAACGTCCAGGGTTTGATGCACGGTCTGTGAAAGAGGAGGGGGTGAGGTCTCACGCTCGTCAGCACACTTCCTGAGGTACGTTAGATTTTGTGACTAACATTTATACAGTCAGTAAATGTGGTGTCCCTCACACCTTTATTATATTGAGCTGTATGTTAGTCATGTATCGGCTTCCACTGCAGTGGAGTTTTGTGAACTGGATGTTCCATGCCTGCAGGTTGGGAAGCTGATTAGTAATCAAGCCAGGAAGTGTTTGCTGTTTGTACACCTTTAAGTGTTCTCTCTGTGTGTAGAGTGTGGACTCACATAATGGTTCCTTCTTTCACAGACTCGGTTTGTTGCGGCCACCTGGGGGGTGTCGGCGGGGTCCTTGGGTCCGAACAGCTTCTGGCTCCGGACCGTTAGCGCTGCTGGGAGCGCACCACGCCAGACCGCACTTTCTGTTATTTTTGTATCACTGTTATGTATTAAATTCAGTTAGCCTTTGTACCGTGCTCTGCTTATTTCATACTGGGTCCTTCAAACGCTGGTCGGTTCTCCGAGCTGCGTCCGACACATAACAGTAGTCTCTGGCCAAACATCACGGACCCAGCGGTAGCAGAGACGGTAACGCGCCGGGAAGGCGGCAGCAGACGTTCAGAAGTTATCCGGATCAGTTGCGGGTGCTCTCCGCCCGGATGGTGCGCGTTGGAGAACCCATTACCAAATACTGATTTGAGCGCTCTTGCAGCCGTGTTCCTGTGTGTGCCTTATCCGTGGGTCGTGGTGGAGTGTGACTGGCGACGGCTTCGCGTCACGCTCCGACCGGATAAGAGGTTTAAACGGGAGCTGCAAGAGTGTGTCTGTAATGGGTGCACGCGCACGGCGGAGCTCTGTGGCACGGGTCGCTGTGCTTCCCGTGTGACAGTTGTAGCCCCGTTTCCCCGGATGAAGATAACTACTGCGTCTGTTGTGTCAGCTCCGGTGTTATTTAGTTGAATCACATTTTTGGTTGTGTGTTGCTCACAGCTGCGCACAGAAAAGCAGCTTGTTTGTTTTCTCTGTCACCAAAGGGGGTTTTTATTTTTAGCACTCTGGCTCCCTCTGTTGGTGACTGAGTCACATTACCGTCAAGCTCTTAAGTTGGAACAGGTGTGTTCCATTTGTTTGAGCTTGACGGTATAAATCACTTGTTTGTTTTGTGTTAGTTCATTTTGTGTGGGTGTTTTTTGAGTTGGTTTTTGTGTGGGATTTTATTTTTTGTTTTTCACTATTTAGTGTCTGGGGTCGTGACCCTGCAGTTCTGCCAAAAAACAAACAAACAAAAAAAAAAAAAAAAGGGACCCGAGCAACCTTATGTCAGTCTGTTAGTCTTTCTTTTTGTTTTGTTTTTTTCAGTTTCGCCTCCCAGGGTTTGATGGGACGGTCCCCTGGGGGGTCATGGGGGGGGGGTATTTGGGTTGTTGTTTTTTCTTTCTTTTTTTTTGTTTTTTGTTATGCCCTCTCTTCTCCTCTAACTCCAGCCGTGTGAGCCGTAGTGTCGGCGTTGCTGGAGTGGTGCAGTTAGGTTGTGCTGGGCGTTTCCCAGGTAACCTCTGCACCCGGGAGGGGAGGGGGGGGTTTGGGGTATTTTCTTTTTGTTCCCTCTCTTCTCCTCTGGCTCCAGCCGTGTGAGCCGTAGTGTCGGCGTTGCTGGAGTGGTGCAGTGTGGTTATGCTGGGCGTTTCCCAGGTAACCTCTGCACCTGGGGGGGGGGGGGGTGTTTTCCCCCCAGTTTCCGCCCTCAGGGTTTGACTGTGGTGTCCTCTGGGGGGGAAAAGGGCTGTGGGTCCATCTAGCCATAGGCGGCCGGGGCTGGGTACGTTGGTCGTGAGGGGAGGCGTCTCCTGGGGTTGATGAGTGGTCCTCTGGGAGGCGCTGGGAGTCCCCGTGGGTGACGTTGGATCCCAGAGGGACCTCGGCTGTGGTTATTACTCCTGGAGCTGGCGGGAAGTCCTCTGGGGGGTGTTGGTCCCTGCATGTCGTTTGGGGGTGGGGGGGGGGGTGTTTTAGCGCTTTTATTTGTAAGCTTAAGTTTGGGGTTTTTCTTTTCTCCTCATCCCGGGGTTTGATGGGATGGTCCCCTGGGGAGGGGGGGGTGGTTTGGTTGTTTGTGTTTGCCTTTTTTGTTTTGTGACTAATGACCGCACATGGTTGGATAAAGGCTGACCGCACAGGTTTAAGAACTCCTGGCCACACCTGTGCTAAGTGACGGACAGAAACAAAGGCAAGGATGCAGCCAGAGGAGAGGACATCAACCATTCTGTGGGAAGACGAATGCAGATGCGGTTTCCAGCCATGGTCCCTGGAGGGGGGTGTTTCTCCTGGGCCAGGTTTGTGTGGTCGCCGGGAGGCTTCCCGTGAGGGTGGGGTACTGTTGTATGGCTGGGGGGCCTGGCTGCCTTTTTGTTTCTGTCTTTTGTTTTTCCTTCCAGGTGGCTTGCATTTGGGACTGAGTGGCTGTGTTGCTGAGGTTATCAGGACCTCACCCTGATCACCTGCGGCTCTTCAGGACTCACAGCTGAGGTGCATCTATATGGATTGGAATATGGTGGCATTTAAGACTGGAGTATACAGTGTGTATTTGCCAGAGACTCGACCTTGTGACCAGACGGGTGAGATCGTCGTCTCGGGAGCCATCTCATCATCAGTGGATGCAGAGAACGTCCAGGGTTTGATGCACGGTCTGTGAAAGAGGAGGGGGTGAGGTCTCACGCTCGTCAGCACACTTCCTGAGGTACGTTAGATTTTGTGACTAACATTTATACAGTCAGTAAATGTGGTGTCCCTCACACCTTTATTATATTGAGCTGTATGTTAGTCATGTATCGGCTTCCACTGCAGTGGAGTTTTGTGAACTGGATGTTCCATGCCTGCAGGTTGGGAAGCTGATTAGTAATCAAGCCAGGAAGTGTTTGCTGTTTGTACACCTTTAAGTGTTCTCTCTGTGTGTAGAGTGTGGACTCACATAATGGTTCCTTCTTTCACAGACTCGGTTTGTTGCGGCCACCTGGGGGGTGTCGGCGGGGTCCTTGGGTCCGAACAGCTTCTGGCTCCGGACTGTTAGCGCTGCTGGGAGCGCACCACGCCAGACCGCACTTTCTGTTATTTTTGTATCACTGTTATGTATTAAATTCAGTTAGCCTTTGTACCGTGCTCTGCTTATTTCATACTGGGTCCTTCAAACGCTGGTCGGTTCTCCGAGCTGCGTCCGACACATAACAGGGACAATGCATCTGGTTTTTGGTTCTTGGTCCCGGGGCGATACGTGATCTGGAAGTCAAAGCGCCCGAAGAACAGAGACCAGCGGGCTTGCCTGGGGTTCAGCCGCTTGGCGGTCCGGATGTACTCCAGGTTCCGATGGTCCGTGAAAGGCAACGATGCCCCCTCCAGCAGGTGTCTCCACTCTTCAAGAGCCTCCTTCACCGCAAGAAGTTCCCGATTGCCGACGTCATAGTTCCGTTCAGCGGGGGTCAACCTCCGGGAATAAAAGGCACAAGGATGGAGAACTTTATCAGCCTCCACGCTCTGGGACAGCACGGCTCCTATCCCTGAGTCAGAGGCGTCCACTTCTACTATGTACTGGTGATCAGGATCAGGCTGCACCAGAACTGGTGCAGTCGAGAACCGGCGTTTCAACTCCTGGAACGCGGCTTCGCACCGATCCGACCAGGCGAAGGGGACCTTGGTGGAGGTCAGGGCAGTCAGGGGGCCAACTACCTGACTGTAACCTTTAATGAACCTCCTGTAGAAATTTGCAAAGCCTAGGAACTGCTGTAGTTTCCTGCGGTTTGTTGGTTGGGGCCAATCTCTCACCGCCGCAACCTTAGCCAGATCAGGGGCGACGGAGTTGGAGGAGATGATAAACCCCAGGAAGGACAAAGAAGTGCGGTGGAACTCGCACTTCTCGCCCTTCACAAACAGCCGGTTCTCCAACAACCGCTGTAGGACCTGACGTACATGCTGGACATGGGTCTCAGGGTCCGGGAAAAAGATGAGTATATCGTCCAGATATACGAAGACGAACCGATGCAGGAAGTCCCGCAAGACGTCATTTACCAAAGCTTGGAACGTCGCGGGGGCGTTAGTGAGGCCGAACGGCATGACCAGGTACTCAAAATGACCTAACGGGGTGTTGAATGCCGTCTTCCATTCGTCTCCCTTCCGGATCCGAACCAGGTGGTACGCATTTCTAAGATCCAATTTAGTGAAAATTTGGGCTCCATGCAGGGGCGTGAACACTGAATCCAACAGAGGTAACGGGTACCGGTTGCGAACCGTGATCTCGTTCAGCCCTCTGTAATCAATGCATGGACGAAGTCCGCCGTCTTTTTTACCCACAAAAAAGAAACCAGCACCCATCGGGGAGGTGGAGTTCCGGATCAGCCCGGCAGCTAAGGAGTCCCGGATGTAGGTCTCCATTGATTCGCGTTCCGGACGTGAGAGGTTGTACAACCTACTGGACGGGTACTCAGCGCCCGGGACCATATCGATGGCACAATCATACGGTCGGTGCGGGGGAAGAGTGAGCGCCAGATCTTTGCTGAAAACGTCCGCAAGATCATGGTACTCCTTTGGCACCGCCGATAGATTGGGGGGGGACTTTGACCTCCTCATTAGCCGTAGTGCCGGGAGGGACTGAGGATCCTAAACACTCCCGGTGGCAGGTTTCGCTCCACTGCGTGACAACACCGGACGGCCAATCTATCCGGGGATTGTGCTTCACCATCCATGGAAAGCCCAAAATCACTCGGGAGGTAGATGGTGTTACATGGAACACCATCTCCTCCCTGTGATTCCCAGACACAACCAAAGTCACTGGTTGTGTCTGATGTGTGATTAATGGAAGCAGGGTGCCATCTAGTGCTCGCACCTGCAATGGTGCCGGCAGAGCCACCAGAGGGAGCCCTACTTCCTTTACCCATCTGCTGTCCAGCAGATTCCCTTCAGACCCCGTGTCTACCAGTGCTGGGGCGTGAAGGGTTAAATCCCCACAAAGGATTGTTACTGGGATTCGTGCAGATTTGCGGGGTTTCCCAGCGTGCGTGTTATGGCCCACCCTTAGCCCAGTTTCTAAGGACGGGCGTTGTAGTTTGACCGTTTCGGGCAGTCCTTCTGCATGTGCTCGCAGCCTCCTTTGTCTGATATTTGATTTTAATTTGGCCCTGCTCGTGTCCATAGCCTCCTCAGCAGGGGGAGCTGTAGCCACACGGAGCTCTCTGGCAGTGAAGCGTGGGGACGACGTCACCTTGTCGGAACCGGAAGGGGGAGGGACGGCTCGTGCCCGGTCACGCCCCCCGGCCTGCTCCCGACGATGCTCGTTTAAACGGTTGTCTAAGCGTATAACCAAATCGATCAGCCCGTCAAAATCCCGCGGTTCCTCCTTAGCCAGTAGGTGCTCCTTAAGGACCGGGGACAGTCCATTTACAAAGGCGGCGCGGAGCGCAACGTTATTCCAGCCGGACCTCGCTGCCGCGATGCGGAAGTCGAGTGCATACTCGGCTGCGCTACGGCGCCCCTGTCTCATCGACAGCAGCACGTTCGAAGCGGTCTCGCCTCTGTTGGGATGATCAAACACTTGTTTGAACTCCCGTACAAACCCAGTATAAGACGTTAGGAGCCGTGAATTCTGCTCCCAAAGCGCCGTAGCCCATGCGCGTGCCTCTCCTCGAAGCAAATTAATAACATAAGCCACCCGGCTAGCGTCTGATGCGTACATGACAGGGCGCTATGAAAAGACGAGCGAACACTGCATGAGGAAGTCCGCGCACGTCTCGACACAGCCCCCGTACGGTTCCGGAGGGCTTATGTATGCTTCAGGGGACGGTGGGGGGGTTCGTTGAACGACCAGTGGTATGTCTGATACAGGCCCAGGACCAGCCAGAGGAGTGGCTGCAGCAGCGCCCTGATCGCGCGCTTCCACCCTGGCGGTGAGAGCCTCCACCCTCCGATTAAGGAGGACACTCTGCTCGGTCACTAAATCTAACCGAGCCGTGAAGGCGGTTGAGATCTGCTGCAGCTCACTCAACACGCCTCCCGCTGACGCCTGCGCTCCTGGCTCTTCCATTGGCCGTTCAAGCTCGGGTTGACGCCCCTCGGAATCCATGACGATGGCCGAGAAATCCTGTTGGGAAGGTGTCGTAGCACGGACCCACAACAGGGGGCGCAAATGAACGGACAATGAATAAGCCAAAAAGGTAACAATTTAATGTTGTGATAATACACAACGAAACGTACTGTAATCTGCACAGTCAATTTAACACCAGGTGACGTGTGGGCAGGCTCGAAGATAGAAGACCCCCGACGAGAGAGAAGCCGCGTCCCACACGGCTTCCACCACCAACGGTCTGAAGAACACCGGAGCCGCCAAGTCCCAAGTCCCCAGGTGGCCTCTGTCTTCGGCTGTCGACCCTGGTACTGCTGGCAGAAAGCAGAAATATGATGAGTGAGTGTGAGTCCGCACACTCAGTAAATCCACAGTCAGAGAGGGAGGAAGCACCTCCACCTCCAATCACACACTCGTGCAGCTCCTGTTTGAGCACTTATCTGGGTGGGAGGTGTTGCGAAGCCGTCGCTGAACACCTCAAACGCCACCTCCACAGACGAGTCTCACCGACAGGAAAATGGCTGCAAAGAAGAGTTTAGTCAGATACACAGTCTTAAGTTACCTTGGTAATGGTAGTCGATTTCTCGGCGGGGAGGTTGAGTTGCAGTCCGGCTTTTATGGTGGTGATGATGAACGAGTGACAGCTGGTGCAGAGGATGAGTGACAGCTGTCACTTCTTCTGGGTCTGGCGCCCTCTCATGCTTGGAGCCCGCACTCCAAGCAGGGCGCCCTCTGGTGGTGGTGGGCCAGCAGTACCTCCTCTTCAGCGGCCCACACAACATATTTCTTGTATTTCTTGTATTTAAAATGGCATAAACAAGTTAAAATGGGTGAAATTCCAAGTGTTCCAATACTTTTGGAGGGCACAGTATCCTAACCTTATGATGAGTGCAAAATGAGTGTGGTATTATTCCTGTTTTGTTTAAAAATGTTTAATTTTCACTGTTGCTGCACGTTGTGTCAAATCATAGTCATATCATATATCATATTGATATGACAATATTCAGTAAGGTATATCTTCTATTATACATTCCAAATCTAAGGTGGAACTCTACTAGTGTTTACTAAGGTACACATAAATATCTTTAAAACAAATGAAAAAAATATAGTAGAGACACTTAGGTGCCTGGTCTTGAGAACCAGGGATGGTAGGTTGAAAAGCTTTTTTATCCCATGGGAACTCTCCCTACCCACCTAAGCAGCTCAAGAATATGGACAGCATGTGACAGTGACATTTACATGACAATTTATATAACAATATTAAGATACGATAATTTGGCCATGTTGTACAGCCCGACTGTCAACTAGCTGAAAACTTTGAATATTAATTTACATCTACATTAAAAAATGCTTAAAGTGGCAGGGGGTTAAGAGGGCTGTAATTAGAGGGGTCAGCTGAAAAGCAAAAAAGAAAAATGCTTAAAAAGGTGGGGGGTATGGGAGGCAAAGCCCCTCCAGAAGATGAAAGGCAAAATACGGAAAATGCGAGAAAGTGGCGAGGAGCTTTGCCAGGCATGTGAGAGGCAAATAAAGAAAAATGCTTAAAAAGGTGAAAAGGTGTGTGTGTGTGTGGGGGGGGGGGGGGGGGGGGGGGTTGTAAATGTTAGTTAGGCCTTACGCATTCAGGTGGTTTGTTATTGTCTGCTGTCCACATTCCCTTACTTTTATTACTGCTGTAGTATTTCTACCCCTGTAGGGATTATAGACTTCAGCTCCTCATAAGACTCTATTAATAGCGTTTTTCTTTTTCTGCTTGGACACATCTTTTTAAAAATCAGAATTACTTAAGCCAGGTTTACCCTCGTCACATTGATCATCCTGGTTTAGCCAGGATGGAATTAATGGAATTCCACTTTTGTAAAAAATATAATAATAAATAAATAAATAATAAATAAATAAAACCTTTGGTAACTACTAAGGTCACTGGTACTTGTTAAAAAACAACAAAACAGGAATATTTTCCTCTATCGAATTACAGATGTGCAAGACAAATGCTGAGGTGATGGCTGACCTGGCTCACGTCTGGTCAGAGGACTGTAGAAAACTGAGCACAGAAGCTTTCTCTCAAGATGTGGAGGACTGGTGATTCTGTGGCGAGGACATGGGCGAGAGAGTATGTAACTCTAGTGTCCTCTTATCATGTTACCATATCAAGTATGGAGAACATTTATATGCAAAGTGCACTTCTGGACATTGTAAATACCACCCTCTGCTGGTCCAAAACGTCCACTGCACGTGTATTTGAACAGTCTTCTTTTTAAATAAAGTTGCTTTAATTGAAGCTACAAATGGTCTCCCTAGCAACCGTGTGTTGAGCTCAGGTCGTGCTGGTACACATCGTGAGGTAGGTCTGGTTTCCCTTTATTAACCTCTTTGGTGTTCTATCATCTATCATGTGATGGAGATGATGTTCCCTATTATGGAAAACTGAGTAGCTCGCAATGGCTAGCAGTGCTGAGGCGAGGAACACCGCTAACTTTACAGTTTATGCGGACACATCGTACTTCAAAGTGCTTCTGTGGAATTCTGAAGCGTTGCGGGCTCAAATTAACTTGGAACCGGATACCCACAGCAGTCTGCGTAAACCAGCGGTAGAGTCTGTGCGACACGAGGCAGTTTCAAAATAAGAACATCGCGTTCGACACGGTGTTTACAGCTGAGTTTCGAAACATCAACGAGTTGGTCAACATTCATTTGATGTTATTACAGCTGCAGTACGCTGTTCGGACAGTAGGCCGCGCTGTGTGCACACAGACCACAGACTGGACACCAATCACGAATGATATCCCGAGAAGACAACGATACGCCCAGAAAATGTTGTTATTCAGATTATCTATTTTCAATTTATCTTCATTTATATAGCGCCAAATCACAACAGAGTTGCCTCAAAGCGCTTCACATAGGTAAGGTCTAACCTTACCAACACCCAGAGCAACAGTGGTAAGGAAAAACTCCCTCTAAAGAAGAAACCTCAAGCAGACGAGACTCAAAGGGGTGACCCTCTGCTTGGGCCATGCTACAAACATAAATTACAGAACAATTCACAGACAGATACATAAAGTATAGGTCCTTTTTATTTTTTTCAAAAACTATATGGATTTCATTCATATGTTTTTACGTCAGACATGCATGAACCCTCGTGCGCATGCGTGAGTTTTTCCACGCCTGTCGGTGGCGTCATTCGCCTGTGAGCACTCCTTGTGGGAGGAGTCGTCCAGCCCCTCGTCGGAATTCCTTTGTCTGAGAAGTTGCTGAGAGACTGGCGCTTTGTTTGATCAAAATTTTTTCTAAACCTGTGAGACACATCGAAGTGGACATGGTTCGAAAAATTAAGCTGGTTTTCAGTGAAAATTTTAACGGCTGATGAGAGATTTTGAGGTGACACTGTCGCTTTAAGGACTTCCCACGGTGCAAGACGTCGCGCTGCGCTCTCAGGCGGCGTCATCAGCCTGTTTCAAGCTGAAAACCTCCACATTTCAGGCTCTATTGATCCAGGACGTCGTGAGAGAACAGAGAAGTTTCAGAAGAAGTCGGTTTCAGCATTTTATCCGGATATTCCACTGTTAGAGATTTTTTTAATGAAAGACGTGCGGACGGGTCCGCGCGTCGGGACGCAGCCGGCGCGGAGCGGCGGCACAGGAAAAACACCTCCGTGTTGATAACCATTTGTAAAATCCAGGCGGCTTTTGATGGCTTTCAGTGGAGTGAGCATATGAGAAATTGTTTAACAGCTGGACATGTTCCAACTTGTCCTTAAGGCTTCCAACAGAGGTGTTTTTCCTGTGGCGGAAATCCATATAGTTTTTGAAAAAAATAAAAAGGACCTATACTTTATGGACAGACCTCGTATACAAGAAATGCTATTGGCGCACAGGACAGGAGGATCGCCAACACGAACACAACTCCCATCTCTGGATGGAGCTGCACCTTAAACAGAGAAAAAACAGAATCAGGCATCAGAAAGACAAAAAATACGAACAGAGAAATACTAAGGTGATCGCCGGCCACTAGCCCTAAACTTCACTAAAAGACCCAGAATTTAGGTAAAGTTGAGGCCGCAGCCCGCTCCAATTACTAATAAATCTATCTTACTATTAGACAAATCGTTCATGTAAATGGGGAATCTTCTTCACAGACTAAAGTTAATTATAGAGTTCCACAAGGTTCTGTGCTAGGACCAATTTTATTCACTTTATACATGCTTCCCTTAGGCAGTATTATTAGACGGTATTGCTTAAATTTTCATTGTTACGCAGATGATACCCAGCTTTATCTATCCATGAAGCCAGAGGACACACACCAATTAGCTAAACTGCAGGATTGTCTTACAGACATAAAGACATGGATGACCTCTAATTTCCTGCTTTTAAACTCAGATAAAACTGAAGTTATTGTACTTGGCCCCACAAATCTTAGAAACATGGTGTCTAACCAGATCCTTACCCAATAGAGCGCTTCGCTCTCAGACTGCAGGCTTACTTGTAGTTCCTAGGGTTTGTAAGAGTAGAATGGGAGGCAGAGCCTTCAGCTTTCAGGCTCCTCTCCTGTGGAACCAGCTCCCAATTCAGATCAGGGAGACAGACACCCTCTCTACTTTTAAGATTAGGCTTAAAACTTTCCTTTTTGCTAAAGCTTATAGTTAGGGCTGGATCAGGTGACCCTGAACCATCCCTTAGTTATGCTGCTATAGACGTAGACTGCTGGGGGGTTCCCATGATGCACTGTTTCTTTCTCTATTTGCTCTGTATGCACCACTCTGCATTTAATCATTAGTGATCGATCTCTGCTCCCCTCCACAGCATGTCTTTTTCCTGGTTCTCTCCCTCAGCCCCAACCAGTCCCAGCAGAAGACTGCCCCTCCCTGAGCCTAGTTCTGCTGGAGGTTTCTTCCTGTTAAAAGGGAGTTTTTCCTTCCCACTGTAGCCAAGTGCTTGCTCACAGGGGGTCGTTTTGACCGTTGGGGTTTTACATAATTATTGTATGGCCTTGCCAAAACAATGTCGGACTCTGTTGTTTTCTCTGGGCCCCTCCCCAATCAGACCGGGAGTGACATGTTTAGCCGCATGTTCTCCTTGAATTGCTGGCTGTCTGAGTGGTGTCCAAAAAATGAGGTGGGCTTCATTGATAATTGGCAAAGCTTCTGGGGAAAACCTGGTCTTGTTAGGAGAGACGGCATCCATCCCACTTTAGAGGGAGCAGCTCTCATTTCTAGAAATCTGGCCAATTTTTTGGGATCCTCCAAACTGTGACTGTCTAGCGTTGGGACCAGGAGGCAGAGCTGTGGTCTTATACACCTCTCTGCAGCTTCTCTCCCCCTGCCATCCCCCTATTACCCCATCCCCGTAGAGACGGTGCCTGCTCCCAGACCACCAATAACTAGCAAAAATCTATTTAAGCATAAAAATTCAAAAAGAAAAAATAATATAGCACCTTCAATTGCACCACAGACTAAAACAGTTAAATGTGGTCTATTAAACATTAGGTCTCTTTCTTCTAAGTCCCTGTTGGTAAATGATATAATAATTGATCAACGTATTGATTTATTCTGCCTAACAGAAACTTGGTTACAGCAGGATGAATATGTTAGTTTAAATGAGTCAACACCCCCGAGTCACACTAACTGTCAGAATGCTCGTAGCACGGGCCGGGGCGGAGGATTAGCAGCAATCTTCCATTCCAGCTTATTAATTAATCAAAAACCTAGACAGAGCTTTAATTCATTTGAAAGCTTGTCTCTTAGTCTTGTCCATCCAAATTGGAAGTCCCAAAAACCAGTTTTATTTGTTATTATCTATCGTCCACCTGGTCGTTACTGTGAGTTTCTCTGTGAATTTTCAGACCTTTTGTCTGACTTAGTGCTTAGCTCAGATAAGATAATTATAGTGGGCGATTTTAACATCCACACAGATGCTGAGAATGACAGCCTCAACACTGCATTTAATCTATTATTAGACTCTATCGGCTTGGCTCAAAAAGTAAATGAGTCCACCCACCACTTTAATCATATTTTAGATCTTGTTCTGACTTATGGTATGGAAATAGAAGACTTAACAGTATTCCCTGAAAACTCCCTTTTGTCTGATCATTTTTTAATAACATTTACATTTACCCTGATGGACTACCCTGCAGTGGGGAATAAGTTTCATTACACTAGAAGTCTTTCAGAAAGCGCTGTAACTAGGTTTAAGGATATGATTCCTTCTTTATGTTCTCTAATGTCATATACCAACACAGAGCAGAGTAGCTACCTAAACTCTGTAAGGGAGTTAGAGTATCTTGTCAATAGTTTTACATCCTCATTGAAGACAACTTTGGATGCTGTAGCTCCTCTGAAAAAGAGAGCTTTAAATCAAAAGTGTCTGACTCCGTGGTATAACTCACAAACTCGTAGCTTAAAGCAGATAACCCGTAAGTTGGAGAGGAAATGGCGTCTCACTAATTTAGAAGATCTTCACTTAGCCTGGAAAAAGAGTTTGTTGCTCTATAAGAAAGCCCTTCGTGAAGCTAGGACATCTTTCTGCTCATCACTAATTGAAGAAAATAAGAACAACCCCAGGTTTCTTTTCAGCACTGTAGCCAGGCTGACAAAGAGTCAGAGCTCTATTGAGCTGAGTATTCCATTAACTTTAACTAGTAATGACTTCATGACTTTCTTTGCTAACAAAATTTTGACTATTAGAGAAAAAATTACTCATAACCATCCCAAAGATGTATCGTTATCTTTGGCTGCTTTCAGTGATGCCGGTATTTGGTTAGACTCTTTCTCTCCGATTGTTCTGTCTGAGTTATTTTCATTAGTTACTTCATCCAAACCATCAACATGCTTATTAGACCCCATTCCTGCCAGGCTGCTCAAGGAAGTCCTACCATTATTTAATGCTTCAATCTTAAATATGATCAATCTATCTTTGTTAGTTGGTTATGTACCACAGGCCTTTAAGGTGGCAGTAATTAAACCATTACTTAAAAAGCCATCACTTGACCCAGCTATCTTAGCTAATTATAGGCCAATCTCCAACCTTCCTTTTCTCTCAAAGATTCTTGAGAGGGTAGTTGTAAAACAGCTAACTGATCACCTGCAGAGGAATGGTCTATTTGAAGAGTTTCAGTCAGGTTTTAGAATTCATCATAGTACAGAAACAGCATTAGTGAAGGTTACAAATGATCTTCTTATGGCTTCGGACAGTGGACTTATCTCTGTGCTTGTTCTGTTGGACCTCAGTGCTGCTTTTGATACTGTTGACCATAAAATTTTATTACAGAGATTAGAGCATGTCATAGGTATTAAAGGCATTGCGCTGCGGTGGTTTGAATCATATTTGTCTAATAGATTACAGTTTGTTCATGTAAATGGGGAATCTTCTTCACAGACTAAAGTTAATTATGGAGTTCCACAAGGTTCTGTGCTAGGACCAATTTTATTCACTTTATACATGCTTCCCTTGGGCAGTATTATTAGACGGTATTGCTTAAATTTTCATTGTTACGCAGATGATACCCAGCTTTATCTATCCATGAAGCCAGAGGATACGCACCAATTAGCTAAACTGCAGGATTGTCTTACAGACATAAAGACATGGATGACCTTTAATTTCCTGCTTTTAAACTCAGATAAAACTGAAGTTATTGTACTTGGCCCCACAAATCTTAGAAGCATGGTGTCTAACCAGATCGTTACTCTGGATGGCATTTCCCTGATCTCTAGTAATACTGTGAGAAATCTTGGAGTTATTTTTGATCAGGATATGTCATTCAAAGCGCATATTAAACAAATATGTAGGACTGCCTTTTTGCATTTACGCAATATCTCTAAAATCAGAAAGGTCTTGTCTCAGAGTGATGCTGAAAAACTAATTCATGCATTTGTTTCCTCTAGGCTGGACTATTGTAATTCATTATTATCAGGTTGTCCTAAAAGTTCCCTAAAAAGCCTTCAGTTGGTTCAGAATGCTGCAGCTAGAGTACTGACGGGGACTAGCAGGAGAGAGCATATCTCACCCGTGTTGGCCTCCCTTCATTGGCTTCCTGTTAATGCTAGAATAGAATTTAAAATTCTTCTTCTTACTTATAAGGTTTTGAATAATCAGGTCCCATCTTATCTTAGGGACCTCGTAGTACCATATTACCCCATTAGAGCGCTTCGCTCTCAGACTGCGGGCTTACTTGTAGTTCCTAGGGTTTGTAAGAGTAGAATGGGAGGCAGAGCCTTCAGCTTTCAGGCTCCTCTCCTGTGGAACCAGCTCCCAATTCAGATCAGGGAGACAGATACCCTCTCTACTTTTAAGATTAGGCTTAAAACTTTCCTTTTCGCTAAGGCTTATAGTTAGGGCTGGATCGGGTGACCCTGGACCATCCCTTGGTTATGTTGCTTTAGACGTAGACTGTGTTTCATAATTATTGTATGGCCTTGCCTTGCAATGTGGAGCGCCTTGGGGCAACTGTTTGTTGTGATTTGGCGCTATACAAGAAAAAAGTTGATTGAGTTGATTGATTGATTGCCTTACAATATAAAGCGCCTTGGGGCAACTGTTTGTTGTGATTTGGCGGTATATAAAAAAATTGATTGATTGATTGAATAAATGAATTAAAGAGTAAAAAGCGTTAAACAAAACTGTACCAGTATGCTAGCCATATGAAAGGGAAAATAAGTGCGTCTTAAGTCTGGACTTGAAAATCTCCACAGAATCTGACTGTTTTATTGACGCAGGGAGATCATTCCACAGAACAGGGGCATGATAAGAGAAAGCTGTGTGACCCGCAGACTTCTTATTCACCTTAGGGACACAAAGTAGTCCTGCACCCTGAGAACGTAAAGCCTGGGCCGGTACATGAGGTTTAATTAGGTCAGCTAGGTAGGGAGGTGCCATTCCATGAATAATTTTATAGGTTAGTAGCAGAACCTTAAAATCTGATCTCACTGGGACAGGAAACCAGTGAAGGGATGCCAAAATGGGTGTAATGTGGTAGTACTTTCTGCTTCGTGTCACAGTCTGGCTGCAGCATTTTGAACCAATTGGAGACCCCTAATGCTAGACTGCGGTAAACCAGAAAATAGAACATTGCAGTAGTCCAATCTAGAAGAGATAAATGCATGGATCAGGGTCTCAGCATCAGCCATAGACAGGATGGGACGAATCTTTGCTATATTTCACAGGTGGAAGAAAGCAGTCCTAGTAATATTTCTAATGTGGAGGCCAAAGGACAACGAAGGATCAAAAATGACCCCAAGGTTCCTCACTTTGTCAGTGTGATCTATGACACACGAGCCGAGGCTGATCGTTATTTGGTCAAATTGATGCAGATGTCTCACTGGACCAAGAACCATCATTTCAGTCTTATCAGTGTTTAAAAGTAGGAAGTTTCTAGACATCCAACTTCTCACTGCTGCAAGGCAATCTTCTAAGGATTTTATGTGAACGACATTACCAGCAGTTATTGGCATGTATAACTGAGTATCATCTGCATAGCAGTGAAAGGTAATCCCAAAATGCCGCAATATGTGCCCAAGGGGTGCTATATAAAGGGAGACAAATAGGGGGCCTAAGACAGACCCCTGTGGAACCCCAAATTTCATGTCACTAAGGTTAGAGGTACTGTTACTGTACAAAACACAGTGAGAATGACTGGTCAAGTATGACGTCAGCCATGCAAGGGCACTCCCAGTAATCCCAAAATGATTTTCCAGCCTATCATGTAGAATATGATGATCCACTGTATCAAATGCAGCACTGAGATCTAACAGCAACAGAACCGTAGTGGTGTCCGAATCCATTGTAAGCAGAAGATCATACACCACTTTAGTGAGAGCCGTCTCTGTGGAATATTTTCTAAAAGCAGACTGCAGTGGCTCAAAGAGATTATTCTCAGTAAGATAGTCTACGAGCTGCCGTGACACCACTTTTTCCAGAATTTTAGAGAAAAATTATAGATTTGATATTGGCTGATAGTTTTTCAATACACTAGGGTCAAGATTAGGTTTCTTAAGTAATGGTTTAATCACTGCAGATTTGAAACATTTAGGAACAGATCCAGAAGTTAAGGAAAGATTAATCATTTCCAGCACAGTCGGGCCAAGAGTGGGCCACAGGTCCTTAAACAAAATAGTTGGTATAGGATCAAATAAACAGGTTGTGCTTTTTGTTGACATTACGAGTTTTGTCACCATGCCTAGTGAGATACTATCAAATTCTTTAAATCTAGGTCATACCTCAGTAGTGGCGCCCACCTCAATAGCAGGGTGTAGTGGCTGGGTTAAGGCATGCCGGGATATGTTTAACCTGATGTCTTCTATTTTCTTCCCAAAGTAATCCAGGAAATCTTGTGCTGTAAAAGGAGAGCGAACTACAGGTGGTTGTCCATGCATAAGTGTTGCCACCGTGTCAAACAAGAACTTTGAGTTATGCTTGTTTTTATTGATTAAATCAGAGTAGTAGGTCCGCTTTGTAGCCAATAATGCATGCTTAGAGTCTAAAATAGCATCACGCCACGCAAGGTGAAATACTTCTAATTTTGAACTATGCCATTTCCGTTCTAGACCTCTTGCTTTATGCTTGAGGTCATGCAGATAATCATTGAACCAAGGTGACTGTGATTTGGGGGAGCATGGTTTTAACACAGGTGGTGCAATCATGTCGAGTGTAGTTTTGAGCACTGAGTTTAAACTATCCACAAGTCTGTCTACTGACTGGGTACTTGTCAGATGTGAAGCTAAGACATCAGGCAGTCTAGCTTCGAGTTCAGTCTTAGTTGAGGAGTTGATGCATTGCCGTAATGATATATAAGGTTGCTGTTCCACTAAACATGGGAGTGAAACTGTAAACTTAATAAGTGAGTGATCAGACACCACTGATGTAGGAGGCATGATGTCAATATTCATGACAGCAATACCATGTGCGAGAACGAGATCCAGGGTATTTCCACTAATGTGCGTCGAATCCCGAATGCATTGCCGAAATCCTAATGCATCCACAATTTCCATAAATAATTTGCAGAAGGGATCAGAAGGCTTATTTATATGAATGTTAAAGTCACCAATGATCAGAATGTTATCTACACTAGTTGACAAGTTAGAGATGAACACACCAAATTCATCTAAGAATTCAGAATATGGGCCAAGAGGCCTATATACAGTGACAAAGTAATACAACTGATTTTTATTCTTCTGACTTTGGCAATGTGTAATATCCTGAGCGGAGAATCAGATGCCCAAATGAGTTATATTTGTGACCCCCAACAGCTAATAAGCTAAACCTAGATTTATAAATAAGAGCAACACTCCTGCCTTAATTCGCATCACGAGGGACGTGACTAAATGTATATGCTGGTGGGCAGGCCTCATTTAAGGGGAGGACAGCTATAGGTTTAAGCCAGGTTTCACATAGCCCAATCATATCTAAGTGATGATCAATAATTAGATCATTGATCAACAATGATTTTGAGGACAGTGGTCTTATGTTAATGAGACCCAGTCTAAGGACCTCAGTGGGGTTGACGGTTGAACTGTTTGGGTTTAGGGGTGGTTCCAGAGTAGCATATATAAGATGCCTAGAAGTAGGTTTTGGTTTAAGACATTCCACGCGCGTTGTAGGTAGCAGACACAAAATCTTTGCTATTGCTGGAACAACCACTGGGCCATCCTCAATTTCAACATCATCCAATATAGTAATGGGTATTACGTTTGGAAAGCATATCCCTCTATGATTTTTATGGACACGACTATGGAAGCAGGCCACAGTCTCAACTTGTTGAAATTCCCTCCCTGGCAAATAAACTGCACTATCACCATAGTGGATTTTCTGCACTAAATTCCCCGCTAAACTAATGGATTCCACACCCACATTTGTCATAAGCCTTGCATGGTCTCTAATCACCTGCTCCATGGCCTGCTGTAGATTCCTAATGTTACCCTTCCTGTAGAGCTCTATCTATGTTCGCAGACAAGATGGCGGCACCTTCCCCAGTAGGGTGGAGGCCGTCCGGCATCAGCAAGCCACGGCGGCCCCAGAACGAAGGCCAGTTATCAATAAAGCTAAAGCCTTGCTGTCTACAAAACATATCTATTTTATATTTATTTATTTTATGTTTTGGCGTCCCTGCACTGGCTTCCAGTTGCTGCAAGATCGGATTTTAAAGTACTGTTATTAGTTTATAAAATTGTTCATGGACTTGCACCTCCCTATCTGGCTGAACTGGTAAGCCCCTATGTACCGGCTCGGGCCCTGCGTTCTCAGGGTGCAGGACTTCTGTGTGTTCCCAGGGTGAATAAAAAGTCTGCCGGTCACAGAACTTTCTGCTACCGTGCTCCAGCTCTGTGGAACGATCTCCTGGCACACATTCGGCAGTCTGATACTGTGGAGACTTTTAAGTCACGTTTAAAGACTCATTTGTTTTCCCTGTTTTATCATTAGTGTTATGATGTGTTTTTATTCTTGTATTCTTTTATGGTCATCTTTTTATTGTTATTTACATTTTTAATTCAGTTTTTTTGTTGTTGTTTATGTTGTGTGAAGCGCCTTGAGACGAGTTCGTCGTGAATTGGCGCTATATAAATTAATACATTTGAATTTGAATTTATGTTTTTCTTTATTCGTGTATTGACCCCTGGCATACCTTTGTACTTTGTGTAATTGTTAAACTTCAGTAAAAAAACAAAAAAAAACAAAGACAAAAATACATAAATACGTTTTCCCTTGCTTGTCTTGTAAATTCCAATAAAGTTTGTTTAAAAAAGTAAAAAAAAGTTTTTTCTTATTCCGTATGCAATATTATGTCGCAGACACATAAGAAATGTCACTGTGACAATGGTATTAACACTAACCCCCATATTTAGTTTGCTTAACTACTCAGGTGCCTTGAAAATGGAAAGAAGGTGCATAAAAATAGTATACAAATAATGAATGTTTATGAGTTCAATGGTACGAATATTTGATAAGGTGAAAGCTGGAACATACCAGTCAAAGAGGAGAGCCAAATTAAATATTTGTTCCTTTGAAAGAATGTAAAAACATTATTTGTTTTCTATAATGGCTAAAATAGATCCTTGTCATTTGATATTTTATTAATTTATAAACAACAGAAAAGGGAGTTACATTTTGGTGTTCCACTGCTGCTAAAGTCTAACATGAAATTTAAATAGGAGTCCAAATTGTGACATGTATGTTGTGAAAGTGTCGTGACACGGACCCACAACAGGGGGCGTTAATGAACGGACAATGGATAAGCCAAAAGTAACAATTTAATGTTGTGAATCGCACAACGACGTACAGACAATAACAATATGGTGGACTGTCAATTATACACCAGGTGACGTGTGGGCAGGCTCGACGATAGAAGACGCCTGGCGAGAGAAGAGCCGGATCCCACACAGCTTCCACCACCAACGGAGCTGAAGAACACCGGAGCCGCCAAGCCCTGCGCCCCAGGTGGCCGCTGTCTTCAGCAGTCAGACCCGGTACTGCTGGCAGAGAACAGAGACAGTCCTGATAAGTGTGAGTTCGCACACTCAGTAATCCCACAGTCTGTATTCAGTTAGGAGGGATCACCTCCACCTCCAATCACTCACTCGTGCAGCTCCTGTCTAACCACTTATCTGGTTGGAGTGTGAAGCGAAGCCGTCGCTGATCACACTTTACGCCAATCCCACAGATAAGGAAACGCCACAGGAAAACGGCTGCAAAGAAGTTCAGATTATTACTCAATGTTTTAAGTCAGCAGAGAAAATTACCTGAATGGTAGCTGATTTCTCAGCGTGGAGGTGGAGTTGCAGTCCGGCCTTTATGGTGGTGGTGATGAGTAGTGGATGAGTGACAGCTGGTATGGATGATGGGTGACAGCTGTCACTCCCGGTCGCTCCCACGCCCTCTCGTGCTTGAAGCCCGCACTTCAAGCAGGGCGCCATCTTGTGGTGGTGGGCCAGCAGTACCTCCTCTTCAGCGGCCCACACAACAATGTAGCTCTTCATGCCTCCAGACAGCTTACAGCAGAGTGGATTTTGTGTGTGTGTGTGTGTGACTTCGAACAGGATAATTAAAAAATGGTTGAACACATCTTCTCCAAACTTGGTGGAAATATTACTTGAACACATACTTCAGGTGATTAACTTTTGGAGAGGTTCAGATAAAGCTCAAGTTCAAGGACAACAAAAACGGTGTGAAAAAAATATTTTCTGCTGTATCTCCGCAACTAATAGGGTTAGAGTGATTGGTATAAGTGATGTCACATTGAACTCAAATGGAAGTCATAAAATGATGTCATGTTTGTCCAAAAATCAAATAATTCATTCTCTTTGAGGTTACCATGTTACCTGCATATAAATGTTTAGGTTTGGGAGTGTGAGAGAAACAAATGATCACCACAGGTTTTTGTCATCAAAACACTGTGCACACACAAAAGCTTGCATGTAGTACTAACATAAACTCCTGGACTGGTATATCCCATTGTGCAGAGCATGCAGGGTTTGCATCAGCCCTCTGATGCCTTTCATTTCTGACTGGACTGCTGGTATAGGCTCCAGCACCCACTTGACGTGGCCCTTTAAGGGAATAAGCAGGTTTAGAGAATGGATGGATGAAATTTCTAACTGGTTAATGTGATATTGTTGCAGAACTTTTTGAATTCAAGCTCAAAGTCTGCACTTCATTCACATCTTGATTGTTTCATTTGAGTTCTGTTTCTGTGGTGTACAGACACAACATTACAAAAATTGTGCCACTGGCCAAATACTTATGGACCTGACTGCATGTTCCAGCAACGCCTCATCTCATCAAAGCAATGTTTGCTGCTGAGCCACAGATAATCTGCATCTATAACAGAATGAATCATGTTTTTCCATTTTGATTTTTTTTTTTTTTTTGGATACACAGGTTTTCCAGTGAGTACTGACAACTTCAAGCATGAATCCAAGTTTAACATGTGTGGCAGGAAAGTCTCAGCGCTTCAGCGAGACTTCATCTGTCCATCATTACTCCCATGTCCAGTGCAGCAGCGTGGTCTCATCCCCAGTTTGTCGTGACGGTGCAGATGGCAAAGTGTCCAGACAGGAAGCTGCACAGTTTCTCAGTGAGGCAGACAAGCTCAAGAGACAGTAAGTTGATTTTTGTTTATCTAATTTTTTTGGTTTTTGCTTCCTCGCAGAGATGTCATTTTCTTTGTAGTAATTTTGGGTGTAATAGTGTATTAGTTCAGGTCAGCACATTATCTTAGTGTTTAGAACTGTTGCCTCACAGTAAGAAGGTTCCAGGGTTGCCTCCGACCTGGTCCTTTCTGTGTGGAGTTTGCATGTTCTCTCTGTGTTTGTGTGGGTTCCCTCCAAGTGCTCCGGCTTCCTCCTGCTTCCAAAGACGTGCAAGTCACGTGAATTGGTGACTCTAAATTGACCGTAGATGTGAATGTGTTTGTGTCAGCCCTGTGATACACTGCCGTCCTGTCCAGGGTGTACCACTCCTCTCGCCCAATGACCACTGGGATAAGCTCCAGCACTCCATGACTCTTACCTGGAATAAGCTGGTTAATAAATGGAGGGATGGATGTATTTAGTTTAGTTCAGAATTGTTTCAGCAGCACAAAATGTCACATTTTGCTCCACACGTTCAGTAAGTCCTTTTGGGTTCTCCCATGTTTTCATTCAGGGTCGCCACAGCAGATCCAAGATGGATCTGCATGTTGACTTCCCTTACCAAAAAATAGTACTGATAAGTATATAAAAAGTAAACTGGAAGTATACTTGAAACATACTTGCATGTACTACTTTTTGGTAAGGGTTGGCACAAGTTTTACGCCCTTCCTGATGCAACTCCATATTACACAGAGAATGGACAGAGGTGGTCTTGAACTGGGAAGCTTATGATCGAGAAACAAGCGCTAACTTCATTTGTACTGTCTGTATTGTTTTTTGAAATGCTAACATAGTACTGTAAATTTGTTTTCTAATTGTAAAAAATGCAGAGGAAAAATACCACTTAGGCAGTAAAATATCTTTTAAAAATTTAACTGATATTTTTATGTGAACAAAAATTTATTCTGTTCTTCCTTCAAGTGCAGTAAAATACATTTGTTGAAGGTTATAAATAGCGATGAAAGCAGATCACGGCGAATCCATCAGACAGCATCTTCACTTTCATTCTAGTGCCTGAAATATTCCAATAAATGTCAAAACATAATTGAAATGCCGTGCCTGTTTGCAAGGATGTGGACTCTTGGTTTACTTTAAAAATGTTCAATTGACTGTTGCGCCTTCTTAATGAACCCTTGATCTTTAAGACATTAACATTGGGAATAATTGGTCACTATGACACGGGACTGTTTGAGTGCCTGGGTGCTTAGTTCCATCATTTTTTTTTTTTAAACAACACATCAAATCTAGGCTTGCAACTCAGATGTACGAGGTCTGTTAGAAAAGTAACAGACCTTTTTATTTTTTGCAATAACCTTATGGATTTGAATCACTTGTGATTGCATCAGCCAAGCTTGAACCTTCGTGCGCATGCGTGAGTTTTTTCACGCCTGTCGGTTGCGTCATTCGCCTGTGAGCAGGCTTTGAGTGAGCGCTGGTCCTCTCCCCTCGCCGGATTTTCATTGTGAAGGAAACGTCTGAACGGCTGGAGCAGCGGTGCATCAAATTTTTCCAGAAACTGTGAGAGACAGCCAGGTGGAAACGATTCGGAAAATTCAGATGGCTTTCGGTGAAGATCTTATGGGGATCACACAGATTAAGGAGCATTACAACCGGATTAAAGATGGCCCACAATGGCGGATGGCGCGCCGCGCTCAGAGCGGTGATCGACAGGCTGAACGACCAGATCATTTCCAAACTGAATGCTGTGTTGATCCGGGACGTCGTCTGACTAGCAGAAACATGGCAAGAGAGGTGCACATAGCACTTTTCCTGCACATTCCACTGTTAAGAGATTTTGTAATGAAAGACGTGCGGCGGAATTTGCGCGTCAGGACGGAGCCGCTCATGGCGCGGAACGAAAGCACCTCCGTGTTGGTCTCACAGGACATGCCCAGCTCTTAGACAATTTCTCGGATACTCACTCGACTGAAAAGCCACCCAAAGCCGTCTGAATATTCCGAATGGTGGAAGAGCTGGGCATGTCCCGTGAGACTTCCAACACGGAGGTGCTTTTGTTCCGCACCATGAGCGGCTCCGTCCTGACACGCAAATTCCGCCGCACGTCTTTCATTACAAAATCTCCTTTAACAGTGGAATGTGCAGGAAAAGTGCTATGTGCACCTCTCTTGCCATTTCTCTGCTAGTCAGACAATGTCCCGGATCAACACAGCATTCAGTTTGGAAATGATCTGGTCGTTTCAGCCTGTCGATCGCCGCTCAGAGCGCGGCGCGCCATCCGCCATTGTGGGCCGTCTTTAATCCAGTTGTAATGCTCCTTAATCTGTGTGATGCCCATAAGATCTTCACCGAAAGCCATCTGAATTTTCCAAATCGTTTCCACCTGGCTGTCTCTCACAGTTTCTGAAAAAACTTTGATTTAGCAAAGCGGCAGTCGCTCCGCCATTTTCCTGACAATGAAAATCCGCCGAGGGGGCTGAACCACTCCTTCCACAAGGCGTGCTCACAGGCGAATGACACAACCGACAGGCGTGAAAAAACTCACGCATGCACACGAAGGTTCAAGCTTGGCTGATGCAAGCGCACGTGATTCAAATCCATAAGGTTATTGCAAAAAATAAAAAGGTCCGTTACTTTTCTAACAGACCTCGTACCTTCTACCAAATTGCAGCTGAACTTTCAGGTCTTCTTTTTAGGAAAACCCTTCTCTGTACCACTTCATATAACTGGTGATAGAAAATGCAAAATGTGTGCTATGCACAGTTTCTCCAATCACAGCTATAGAAGGCTACAACTTCTTACAGGTTGTCTGGGTGTCTTGGTGGCTTTCCTGACTCTTCTTCTTCTTGCACAATCACTCACTCAGTTTTTGAGAACTGTCTGCTTCTCACAGATTTACCGTAGAGTGACGTACTGTTTGTATTTCTTCATAACTGATGTAATAAACTGATGTAAATAAGATGAGATGAGATATACTTTATTGATCTCACAGTGGAGAAATTATGTTTAAATAAAGTCTAAGACATATTCATTGACTTGGAAATGTTCATGTATCCAATCCCTGACATGTCTGAAGAAAACTGGCAATAAGGTATTATACCAAAGTGTTCCATTACGTATGCAACTCATCATCTTGGCTTTTATATTTTTAATTAATTTATATCAAGTTATAGAGATTTGCTTTCAGTTTGAGTTTAAAGAAGATAATTTTAGAAAATTTTATTTTTGTGTATTTTTTTGTATTTGGAATGGCATAAACAAATTAAAATGTGTGAAATACCACTGTTCCAGTACTTTTGGAGGGCACTGTATGTATAAATCAAAATGAATTGAGCACAAGTTTCTTGTTTTTGTTCTATTTAATGTGTTGAATCAAATCATATAATTTCAACATTGTGTTCTCTACTATGTGTACACACTGTGTCTTTAATGTAATGCACCAAATTTGCCTATATTTTTCTCTCTTCCTCTTGCCAGGATTGAAAAGTTGGAGAAAGACAGAACACTTCAGTGGCGAAAGAATGGTTGCACAGATGTGTCCGGAGAACTGGACGAGTATGAAAACGTTTTGGAGGCCGAAAGAAATGTGGAAAGTGTGTTTTTCACTAATACATAAAACCACAGATTAATTTTTCTCTTTGACATTCTGGCATATTCAAAATGGCATCAAAACTGGCAAATTTTTCCAAATCATTGATGTTATTGCAGCAGAGCATTGTTAAAGAACCATACCATCCATTTTGTTGCTTGAGCTAAATATATAAATTAACACACGTGTTGTGCGTCTGTCAGCTATTTCCCAAAAGTTCCAACAGGAATGTAAAAGTTAAAAACATTTTTCCAACCTGTTGTGGTGTCAGATTATTCTAGTGCTTGCTGATACTTGAAACTATTTTGGGATATGAAATCTACCACAAACAAGCAAACAAACAAACAAAAATAAAAGAATTACAGAAATAGAAACATGAATCATAATTTCCACCATGGATACAGAGATTTTGAACAGAAAGGAAAGAGATAGTAGATTGATCATTTTTATAGTGAATCAGTATTTGCTTTTCTTTCATGTTCAACGTGTTCCTCTTATTTAATCAAACAATACTTCATCATCATAAATGATTGTCATCGTTAACATGCTTTACATACCCCTTCCTCATTTCTGAACCTCTCATAAATAGTTTCATGTATCTTTTTAACAGTCTGAAATTCTTACTTTTATTTCTTCCCCAGTCTATTCCACAAAAGGTACCCCATAAAACATTTGTGTGTGAGTAATGATGCTTCAGATCAAATGTGAAGCTTAAGTTATATTTAATATTTAAAATATATTTAATATTTATTTACATCGCCCCTTGGTCACATAAGCTACAAGGGACAGAGGAAAAAGTGACCAGCGGTCATTCATTTTCAATAGACCATTGTTACATTCTCAGTAGTACATAAATCTTCCGTGACTACACGTGAACTCCCACCTCCGCTGTCGGCTTGGGGAATGTTAAGTGTCTATTCGTCCAAAACAAGTATGAGGAGCGGCTCTCGCACTTTATTCCACAGGGCGGTGTTGTACTATGATCGTCCATTAGCTAAAAAAGTGCTACAAAGCAGGATGATACTGCTCATTCCAGCTTGCCTCCTAACAGGCTGGTTTATCAAGTACAGTCCTGCCAATCCACCCAAAAATGAAAGTAAAGCACTGCGCCATTGGCCAGATGTTCCACGGCTTACAGTGCGTTTTTTTTTTTTTTTTATGTTTCTGTTTTCAATTTCAATTTATTTTGATTTATATAGCACCAAATCACAACAAAGGTGCCTCAAGGCACTTCACACAAGTAAGGTCTAACCTTACCAACCCCCAGAGCAAGCACACAGGTGACAGTGGTAAGGAAAAACTCCCTCTGATGATTTTAGGAAGAACTCTCAAGCAGACCAGACTCAAAGGGTTGACCCTCTGCTTGGGCCATGCTACTGACACAATTTACAAAACACATATACAGGAAATGTTGCCATGCACAGGACAGGAGGGTTACAGAAACAGACACCACACCCATCTCTGGATGGAGCCGCACCTCAGAGAGAACAAAACAGAATCGGGCATCAGAAAGACAACAAATACAGTATAATTTGTCAGCATTAAGCAACAAGAAAAACAAAAGAAATACTAAGGTGATTTTTCTAAACGCATGAAAAATACTGAGTTGGTGTTTTGTTTTCGTGATGACTTGAGCAGTATACTTTTAGTGTTTTTGAGTAATGACTGCCTGTTGCATTTTTATAACGTTCTGCAGTGTCCCTGCCAAGGCTTTGATGGAAAAGCCGTTTTTCCAACTTTCCTCCCAAACACAGCTATCATTTGTGCAAAGCATGTTTGAATGAAGACATTAAGTGTAGTTTCACACAAGCTATTTTTATTGTAATACTGAATGATTTTATTAATAAAGCCCTGACAAAAATATGTGCACAGTGTGTGCAGATTACAGCTGACGGTGCCAATGGTATCTACTAAATATTGTGCTATTCTGATTGCCACATTTAGGACACATTTAAGAACCTTTGTCCACCTTTATTTGGGCAAGTTGCAGGCATTTGTGACTGTTATCCATAGATTCAGCCATGTCCGTGTCGTTACATGGACATATATTTACTAAGACTAATTGCACAGTTGATAGTGGGTGGTAATGACACAGACAGCAGTTTGTAAATGAGGATTTTATGCATGTTAATGGCCGCAAGCACAGACAACTGTGTGCACAGTTGTTCACCAGCAGAACACAGCACAATTATTCACCAGTTTGCTTAAATACTGTGGATGGAACAATAATTAAACATCTGACATTTTTTCTTGTAACAGGCAGCACATTATTATGTTCACGCATTGTGCATCCTGTACGCACAGCTTTGATGTCCTACTCAGACTCCGATATGTTGATGTGTGTGGTGTCCGCCTATTCAGATAGTCTGTCAAGCGCAATAAGTTAACGCCTAGGTTTCAAACATACAAAATAGAGATGCTGTATGCACCCGCTGAATTTCATTTGACCATTTTATTTTGTGTTGTGTGTACAAGTTCCCTCCCAGAATTCAGGTAGACAAGCCCCAAAATGCATTTCATTAAAATAAACACATTAAATGGACAGTACATACAGTAGTGTTCAGAATAATAGTAGTGCTATGTGACTAAAAAGATTAATCCAGGTTTTATTGTTACATGGGAAACAAGATACCAGTAGATTCAGTAGATTCTCACAAATCCAACAAGACCAAGCATTCATGATATGCACAGTCTTAAGGCTATGAAATTGGGCTATTAGTAAAAAAAAAAAAAAAAAAAAAGTAGAAAAGGGGGTGTTCATAATAATAGTAGCATCTGCAGTTGACGGTACAAACTCAAAACTGTTATGTTCAACCTGCTTTTTTAGCAATCCTGTAAATTACTAAACTAGTATTTAGTTCACATCTGCGAGGCATTAATTTTGTTGGTTTGGAACCAAGATTTTGCTCGTTTACTAGTGTGCTTGGGGTCATTGTCTTGTTGAAACACCCATTTCAAGGGCATGTCCTCTTCAGCATAAGGCAACATGACGTCTTCAAGTATTTTGACATATGCAAACTGATCCATGATACCTGGTATGCGATATACTGTATAGGCCCAACACCATAGAACAGGGGTGGCCAAGTTCGGTCCTCGAGAGCCACATTCCTGACACTCTTAGTTGTCTCCCTGCTCCAACACACCTGAATCCAATGAAAGGCTCATTAAAGGTCTGCTAACGAGTCTTTCATTGGATTCAGGTGTGTTGAAGCAGGGAGACAACTAAGAGTGTCAGGAATGTGGCTCTCAAGGACCGAACTTGTCCACCCCTGCCATAGTAGGAGAAACATGCCCATATCATGATGTTTGCTGTTGTGTGGGCCGCTGAAGAGGAGGTACTGCTGGCCCACCACCACCAGAGGGCGCACTGCCTGGAGTGCGGGCTCCAGGCACCAGAGGGCGCTGCCGCCTAACAGGAGCAGCCAGGGTGACAGCTGACGCTCATCATCCTTGACAGCTGTCACCACTCAACAGGATCAGCATTGGTATATCAGCCAGACGACATCTCCACCTCTTTGCCGAGATATCGTTCTACCTTGAAGGTAACGTACCTCAGCTGGTTGTGAGATAATAACCCTTTGTTGCTTGAGCGTTTTTTGTGAACTCTTTATTCGACGAGAGGAGGAGGTGGTTTTCCACCGTACGTATTGCTGGGTGCACACGCACCCACTTCTAACTGTGTTTGCTCCTCGCCAGCAGTACCAGATCCGACACGCGGAGGCAGTGGCCACCTGGGAGTTCGGGACTTGGCGGCTCCGGTATTCCCGGGGTTCGGTGGTGGAGGAAATCGTGTGGTTCCGGTTCGACTTCGGACTGATGTCTCCTATCTTCGAGCCTGCCCACATGACATCTTGTATTTGACTCACTATTGTAATCTGTTTTTGTGCATTTTCACAACAGTAAAGTGTTGTATTTGGCTTTATCCATTGTCCGTTCAATGGCGCCCCCTGTTGTGGGTCCGTGCTCCTACACTTTCCCCAACAGCTTGCACCACCATGCTTCACTGTCTTCACTGTGAACTGTGGCTTGAGTTCAGAGTTTGGGGGTCAACTCACAAACTGTCTGTGGCCCTTGGACCCAAAAAGAACAATTTTACTCTCATCAGTCCACAAAATATTCCTCCATTTCTCTTTAGGCCAGTTGATGTGTTCTTTGGCAAATTGTAACCTCTTCTGCACGTCTTTTATTTAACAGAGAGACTTTGCAGGGATTCTTGCAAATAAATTAGCTTCCACAGGCATCTTCTAACTGTCACAGCACTTACAGGTAACTCCAGACTGTCTTTGATCATCCTGGAGCTGATCAATGGGTGAACCATTGCCATTCTGGTTATTCTTCTATTCATTTTGATGGTTGTTTTCCATTTTCTTCCATGCGTCTGTTTCTTTTTTTTTTTTTTTTTGTCCATTTTAAAGCATTGGAGATCATTGTAGATGAACAGCCTATAATTTTTTGCACCTGTGTATAAATTTTCCCCTTTCCAATCAACCTTTTAATCAAACTACGCTGTTCTTCTGAACAATGTCTTGAATGTCCCATTTTCCTCAGGCTTTCAAAGAGAAAAGCATGTTCAACAGGTGCTGGCTTCATCCTTAAATAGGGGACACCTGATTCACACCTGTTTGTTCCACAAAATTGACGAACTCACTGACTGAATGCCACACTACTATTATTGTGAACACCCCCTTTTCTACTTTTTTTACTACTACTACTTTTTTTCTACTAATAGCTCAATTTCATAGCCTTAAGAGTGTGCATATCATGAATGCTTGGTCTTGTTGGATTTGTGAGAATCTACTGAATCTACTGGTACCTTGTTTCCCATGTAACAATTAGAAATATACTCAAAACTTGGATTAATCTTTTTAGTCACATAGCACTACTATTATTCTGAACACTACTGTACTATTTTGTGCCTTTGAAAGATGCACTCTTAGGTGCACACTGTTAATAA
The DNA here is from genome assembly GCF_902500255.1 of Thalassophryne amazonica. Taxonomy (NCBI): domain Eukaryota; kingdom Metazoa; phylum Chordata; class Actinopteri; order Batrachoidiformes; family Batrachoididae; genus Thalassophryne; species Thalassophryne amazonica. The sequence goes on from NC_047107.1 coordinate 65,984,985, forward strand.
ATCAGCATGCAATTTTTAACGAGTGCTTTGGTATTTGCACACATTTGAATATGTAAACCTTTAGTAAATCAGGCCCTAAAAGTTATGCATATGTTGTGCAGAAATGACAAAATGGTGTGTATTGTCAGAGAAATCATGTCTTCTAAATGCTCAAATCATTGTACTTAAAAACATAGTTTGTGGTTGGGATCCTTTGTGGTTTGGTGTTAGTGTTGCATTTTATTTTAAAGCAAATTTGAACATTTGAGCACAACATAACTCCAGTAATGGAGTCCTGATTAGATCGATCCTTCACCTTATTGTTTTCTAAGGAGTACATATGCTTTTGTGCTGTCAGTTGCAATAAAATTACAGGTGTTTGCTGTTGATCTCTGCAGTGCCCAACCTCTTTTTAAACCCTTTCTTCATCCCATTTCTCTCACATGTGCTTGAGCTCATTAACAGAGTTTTAAATAAGAATTTAAAAAATCATCACTTTTATGTTTTCCTTTTAGAGTTTAATTACCAAAAGCAACTTGTGAAGATTCAGAATGGCGTGAAGAAATTTCAGAGGCAGCTAATAGATGTGAAGCCGACTCCTGAGTGTAAGTACAGTCACAACATTTAAGCTTAAAGCAGCTGTGTGTATTTGATGCATGTGGAAAGTTGTTCATGTTCATTTTAGGCGGTGCATGTTTGAGTAATTCTGTGTTGGCATTAAACTAAAAACCTGCTTGGTGTTTCAGTGATTGAGAGACTGAAGGAAATAATGACAGAGGTGGCAAATTTAATCAGCACATTCAAAGAAGAGCAGCGCTCACGGTAAACAACAACTTCATACTAAAATTAGACGTGCTACCCTGAAAAACAAAAAGAAGACCATGAATATTGTGATCAAGCACAGTTCATGAGCCCTGTGACAAATACTTTGCACATATCACTAACTCTGCCAAGGAGGTCGTGTCTTCACTGGCTTGTCTTTCTGTTAACAGGATAACAGTATAAGTTAAAAAAGAAATGAACAGATTTCATTGAAATTTGGTTAGCGGATAGATAATATTCCAGAAAATAAGTGTTACAATTTTTGGGGTGATTCGGAATATATTCTGGAACTGTGATCCAGAATTTTTTTTTTTTAGCACATAGTAACATTTAACTGGAGAAGTTGTGAGGATGTTGATTAAATTTGGTGAGCACATGGTTAATGTCATAGTAAATGAGGGGTTTTATTTTGAATATATTTTGACTCCAGGAACCAGAAGACAATATATATATGAACTTCAGTAACATTTTGTAAGCAGATGAATGATGTCCCAGGAAATAATTTATGCCATTTTTGAGTCAATTCAGGACATGTTCTGGATGCAAGATCCAGAAGAATGTTATGCACAGCAACATTGAACTCAAAAAGTTATGAATGGATCTGGATGAAATTTTATGAGCATATCGATAAATTCTGTGGAAAATAATTGATATATTTGTTGTATGTGTATTCAGTTCAATCAGTTTATTTCAAACACAAGGTTCATAGAATATTATATAATGTAATGCTAAAATACCCTCAGCCGTATGAGCATTGTGTTCTTTATAATTTTCAGTTTAATTCATTATTAAGATCCTATTGTCTTACAATTTGTATATGTTCAATAAAGCCCCTCTATCTATCAATCACGCACGCTAACATCCACAAATTGTTTTGTAAATCAGTTCAGCGGTGTTACTAGGTTTCAGAAACAGCATTTTCAATTTTAGAAGTGTTTATTTCTCACTAGCTTTTACATAATATATGACAAATAGGTTATATTTACACACAAACGAAATGGAGTTTCCACCTAGCTAGCAGCATGTGACGTCACCATGCTAATGTGCGCTAAATGGTTTGTAAATACTTCCAGAGGTGTTTATCAGGTTACAAAAACAGTGTTTTAGAAGTGTTTATTTCTCGCTAGCTTTTACATAATATATACATTTTTTTCCATGAATCTGATTGGTTAATCCTGTGAGATTTCAGACCATAAAATATCACTTGGACGGTGGCAAAATATTAAAACCATTTCACATTTGATGTGCCCCCTGACTGCGTTGCTGCGCAGGTGTCAACAATGATGCTGTCACCTGAGACTGACAAACTATTGCAGTGACGATGATCCCGAAATGCGTGGATTTAATGGATTTACCGTGAAGTTAACTTAATGCAGCTGACGAGATGGAGAAATCTGTGGGTCTGCTCACAGAATTTCCAGTTTGGCATAAGACGCTGTTGAAACAGTAAGCTTTGATGAGCCAACCACACGCTTTCACAACAGTTCACCGACCGAATTACTTGCAAAAAGAAACTGTGCAAAATTGGAATTGGATTAGAATGGGAGTAACCCTGTTGTGTCTGATGATTTGCAGACGTTCATGCTGGATTACAGTCGCAAATTGAGTTTTACCGGCTCTGCTAACGCATTGATAAAACTCAATTTGCGACCATAAAATCCAGCATGAACGTCTGCAAATCATCAGACACAACAGGGTTATTCCCTAATTTTCATGTTTTCTAAAAGTGATTCTTTCTTGGAGTGATATTTATATCATATTTCATTACCCTTCACAGCTTCCTCTAGACTAAGGTTCCTATTTTTATGACAACATTAAAGTAAAATTTGTTGAAAATGAGACTGAAGAGAAGTTGGTCTATATTGTATTTGTGTACTGTATATCTTTCTGGGATTTATACAAGCACAACATAAAAATTTTAATTTTATTTAAATGGACTGCATTCATTGAGTGTAAGTTGCCATCAGTAGTTGTTCTTCTGTGTTTCTCTGCACCTCTCAGCTTTGAGGAACTTCTGAAGGAGGAGAAGATGTGCCAGCAGGAGATCACTGCTTATGAGAAGATAGAAAACTGGAACCTTGTTGTCAAATTGGACTCAAAACCCTGTGCATCTTCCACAGTGAAGGTCTGTTGAGCGTTGCTTTACATTCTAGGTTATCATCAGTGGTGGGCACAGCTAACCAAAAAGTTAGCTTTGATAACTGTTAATCCACTAACTGAAAAGTTAGTTTTTATAAAGCTAAACCGATAAACCCATAACAAATTTAGTGGACATTACAGCTAAAAGCTAAACCGATAACTTTTAGATCAGCCTTCTCTCAGCAAAAGAGACCTGGTGACCAGAGAGAAAGGAAAGGAAAGAGAAGCGAAGAGAGAAAAAATTATTTATTTTTCACAACATATAGACTTGCAGGCATATCACAGGAGTCATGCACATGTAAATGGCAGTGTTCATGGCAGTGTGAAGAGCAATTGCCACACATTCACTAAAAGTGCTGAATCACTTAGAATTTTCAGTTTTCAAATTGCCTTTTTTTACAAATGAAATGAATGACGTACTTACAAATACATTACAATACATATTTATTTTTAAAACCAACCACACGTTACGGTTGGTGTTATATACAGACTAAACACTGATGTCAGAAAACTAATTTTCTCATAATGCATTGCGGCATGTATGTTTATAAATGCTAAAACCTTCAAAATCTGCTACAAAACATGTAACAGGCAGGCACTAAAATCTTTGATTTCAGACTTTACAAATGTTTTTAACTGTTAAGCTTTATTCGCTATGCCCGCAAAAATATGTTAGCAGTCTGAAAGTTATCAGAACTAAATTTATTGGAAGCTAATTGGTCTGCTGATGGTTTTCAAAGTTAAAAAGCTAACGTTTTCCACTAAGGAAAACGTCAGCTTCGATGATTAGCGGAACTGTGCCCACCACTGGCTATCGTAATGCTGTTAGCAGAAAATAAAATCAATCAATTTTTTTATATAGCGCCAAATCATAACAAACAGTTGCCCCAAGGCGCTTTATATTGTAAGGCAAGGCCATACAATAATTATGTAAAACCCCAACGGTCAAAACGACCCCCTGTGAGCAAGCACTTGGCTACAGTGGGAAGGAAAAACTCCCTTTTAACAGGAAGAAACCTCCAGCAGAACCAGGCTCAGGGAGGGGCAGTCTTCTGCTGGGACTGGTTGGGGCTGAGGGAGAGAACCAGGAAAAAGACATGCTGTGGAGGGGAGCAGAGATCGATCACTAATGATTAAATGCAGAGTGGTGCATACAGAGCAAAAAGAGAAAGAAACAGTGCATCATGGGAACCCCCCAGCAGTCTACGTCTATAGCAGCATAACTAAGGGATGGTTCAGGGTCACCTGATCCAGCCCTAACTATAAGCTTTAGCAAAAAGCTTCCTTGAGCAGCCTGGTAGGAATGGGGTCTAATAAACATGTTGATGGTTTGGATGAAGTAACTAATGAAAATAACTCCGACAGAACAATCGGAGAGAAAGAGTCTAACCAAATACCGGCATCACTGAAAGCAGCCAAAGATAACGATACGTCTTTGGGATGGTTATGAGTAATTTTTTCTCTAATAGTTAAAATTTTGTTAGCAAAGAAAGTCATGAAGTCATTACTAGTTAAAGTTAAAGGAATACTCAGCTCAATAGAGCTCTGACTCTGTCAGCCTGGCTACAGTGCTGAAAAGAAACCTGGGGTTGTTCTTATTTTCTTCAATTAGTGATGAGTAGAAAGATGTCCTAGCTTTACGGAGGGCTTTTTTATAGAGCAACAGACTGTGAAGATCTTCTAAATTAGTGAGACGCCATTTCCTCTCCAACTTACGGGTTATCTGCTTTAAGCTACGAGTTTGTGAGTTATACCACGGAGTCAGACACTTCTGATTTAAAGCTCTCTTTTTCAGAGGAGCTACAGCATCCAAAGTTGTCTTCAATGAGGATGTAAAACTATTGACGAGATACTCTATCACACTTACAGAGTTTAGGTAGCTACTCTGCACTGTGTTGGTATATGGCATTAGAGAACATAAAGAAGGAATCATATCCTTAAACCTAGTTCTGAAAGACTTCTAGTGTAATGAAACTTATTCCCCACTGCTGGGTAGTCCATCAGAGTAAATGTTATTAAGAAATGATCAGACAGAAGGGAGTTTTCAGGGAATACTGTTAAGTCTTCTATTTCCATACCATAAGTCAGAACAAGATCTAAGATATGATTAAAGTGGTGGGTGGACTCATTTACTTTTTGAGCAAAGCCAATTGAGTCTAATAATAGATTAAATGCAGTGTTGAGGCTGTCATTCTCAGCATCTGTGTGGATGTTAAAATCGCCCACTATAATTATCTTATCTGAGCTAAGCACTAAGTCAGACAAAAGGTCTGAAAATTCACAGAGAAACTCACAGTAACGACCAGGTGGACGATAGATAATAACAAATAAAAATGGTTTTTGGGACTTCCAATTTGGATGGACAAGACTAAGAGACAAGCTTTCAAATGAATTAAAGCTCTGTCTGGGTTTTTGATTAATTAATAAGCTGGAATGGAAGATTGCTGCTAATCCTCCGCCCCGGCCCGTGCTACGAGCATTCTGACAGTTAGTGTGACTCGGGGGTGTTGACTCATTTAAACTAACATATTCATCCTGCTGTAACCAGGTTTCTGTAAGGCAGAATAAATCAATATGTTGATCAATTATTATATCATTTACTAACAGGGACTTAGAAGAGAGAGACCTAATGTTTAACAGACCACATTTAACTGTTTTAGTCTGTGGTGCAGTTGAAGGTGCTATATTTTTTCTTTTTGAATTTTTATGCTTAAATAGATTTTTGCTGGTTATTGGTAGTCTGGGAGCAGGCACCGTCTCTACGGGGATGGGGTAATGAGGGGATGGCAGGGGGAGAGAAGCTGCAGAGAGGTGTGTAAGACTACAACTCTGCTTCCTGGTCCCAACCCTGGATAGTCACGGTTTGGAGGATTTAAGAAAATTGGCCAGATTTCTAGAAATGAGAGCTGCTCCATCCAAAGTGGGATGGATGCCGTCTCTCCTAACAAGACCAGGTTTTCCCCAGAAGCTTTGCCAATTATCTATGAAGCCCACCTCATTTTTTGGACACCACTCAGACAGCCAGCAATTCAAGGAGAACATGCGGCTAAACATGTCACTCCCGGTCCGATTGGGGAGGGGCCCAGAGAAAACTACAGAGTCCGACATTGTTTTTGCAAAGTTACACACCGATTTAATGTTAATTTTAGTGACCTCCGATTGGCGTAACCGGGTGTCATTACTGCCGACGTGAATTACAATCTTACCAAATTTACGTTTAGCCTTAGCCAGCAGTTTCAAATTTCCTTCAATGTCGCCTGCTCTGGCCCCCGGAAGACAATTGACTATGGTTGCTGGTGTCGCTAATTTCACATTTCTCAAAACAGAGTCGCCAATAACCAGAGTTTGATCCTCGGCGGGTGTGTCGTCGAGTGGGGAAAAACGGTTAGAGATGTGAACGGGTTGGCGGTGTACACGGGGCTTCTGTTTAGGGCTACGCTTCCTCCTCACAGTCACCCAGTCGGCCTGCTTTCCCGGCTGCTCGGGATCTGCCAGGGGGGAACTAACGGCGGCTAAGCTACCTTGGTCCGCACCGACTACAGGGGCCTGGCTAGCTGTAGAATTTTCCACGGTGCGGAGCCGAGTCTCCAATTCGCCCAGCCTGGCCTCCAAAGCTACGAATAAGCTACACTTATTACAAGTACCATTACTGCTAAAGGAGGCCGAGGAATAACTAAACATTTCACACCCAGAGCAGAAAAGTGCGGGAGAGACAGGAGAAACCGCCATGCTAAATCGGCTAAGAGCTAGTAGCTACGCTAAGCTAGCAGATTCCTAAAAACATGCAAAGTGAATAATGTGTAAATAATTTAGAGGTGATTCAGCAGAAGGAGTGCGTTAGTTAAGGCACGTAAAGATTACACTGGGAAACAAATCGTAATCTAGATAACTAGATCAATCTAACTGCGCAGATTAAACAGCTAACAGATACAGAAAAACACCGCTGTGCTCCGGAACAGGAAGTGATACAATACCGCAGTGAGAGCCAACCACCAGTAGAGGCCAAAATCACCATTGGCTGCAGTGTGAATGAATATTACAAAATATTATATGGCTGCGATGCTATGTGCGCTCTGATTGGCTGATTACCGGTCGGATTATATTCCCATATCGGACCATGACAGTCACATCCGAAACGCATATTGTCTTTACAAACCAGAAGCTAAAAACGCAATTAGAAAAAGCAAGTCAGACATGAACGTACTCCATATATATCTAAACAGCATCTGAAAACACACACAGATTGAACATTTAACAGCTTAGTAAGTTCCTGCTCTGCTCCGGTATTCTGTCGGGACACTGGCCATCACCTTGGAGGTGGGCTGAGATGAGCCGCTGTCGCTTGGTCCGTACTAATCCTTTAATATTGAGTTCAAATATGTCTCACTCATTACTGCTTGCCTTTGTCTGAAAGTCAGTGTAAAGATATCAGTTGCAAAGCTGAACCTCCCTAATAAACAACAAACTTCATACCCATATAACAAACAGTGTAATCCCAGATGTGTCTGTTAAGAAATGGTGGTGTCAGTCAATTTGTATAATGTGTGAGTTTATATGATGTTAATTTTCAGAATCAGCCATTCGCAGAAATCCTTGCAAGTACTTCTCAAAATCAGCAGTTGATGCTCAGCCAGGAGTTGCATTTATTTATTTATTTATTTTACTTATTTGCATCTTGTTAATTTGTATAATTTGTTGGGATTTGTTTGTTTGTGTTTTCAGATCAAACCAGTGGACAGAGAACATCCTGTAGAGGTCAGAGCATTGGAGTCTTTCCTCCAGAGAACAGGGGGTGCATGTGGCGGCTGGGACCAATACGACCACCAAACCTTCCTTAAGGTAGTACAGGATTTCAGTGTAACATGACTGAGGTTGTTAAATTTGACTTTTTCCTCTCCAGTTATGCTCATTTTCATTTTACTGAAGAAGTAAGTCCTATATGGGATCATGTGTGTGCGTGTGTCGTGTGTGTGTGTCGTGTTTGGCTATTTGATGTGGCTTTAACCCTCTGGGGTCCGAGGGCATTTTTTGGATAGTTCACTTGCCTGGCATAAATGTTTTATTATTGCTGTCAACAGCTCTCCCTGCATCCCACAATCAAGTTTTATGTCTCGTTTTTTCAGGACAACCTGTGCTTTCATAATATATATGCTTTTGTTGTGTTTTATAAGTGTAATAAAGGTTTACAATCAAAAATACGGAAGTTAAAAGTAAAGCGGAAATAACTTTCTCCCCACATTTATTCAAAACACACAGAAAACTATAATAAACAATTGTTTTGACACTTTATAAAGGTAATTTGAGGTCTTGTGTGAAAGACTATAACAAAAAGGTTCAAACAATAAAAACAAATGCACATTTTGAACAATATATACAAAATGGCCTGTGCATTTTTTGTTTTTTTGTTTTTGGTCTTCATGGTAAAAGTAACAAAGTTATCCAGTAACATTCACATACAAACTAGTGGAGCAATCCTGATAGTTACACACTCTTTGTTTGAGCACGTGAGATTGCCATCAGAGGCGCTCCATCTGCTTTCAGTGATCGCTGTGCGTAATGGCGCAGGGCGCATTTGGAGCCCAATAGTATGTACTCATTGGAGCACCCAGGGGGCTATTCAACCAGGCCAACTAGTAACATACAGTGGGGAAAATAAGTAATTGACTCCCTGTCAGTTTTGCAGGTTTTCCCACCTACAAAGAATGGAGAGGTCTGTAATTTTTATCGTAGGTACCCTTCAACTGAGACAAAATCTAAAAAAAAAAAAAAAAAAAAAAAAAAAAAAAAATCCAGAAAATCACATTGTATGATTTTTAAATAATTTAATTTGCATTTTATTGTATAAAATAAGTATTTGACCCCCTGCCAACCAACAAGAATTCTGGCTCTCACAGACCTGTTAATTTGTCTTTAAGAAGCCCTCTTATTCTGCACTCTTTACCTGCATTAATTGCACCTGTTTGAACTTGTTACTTGTATAAAAGACACCTGTTTACACACTCAATTAATCACACTCCAACCTGTCCACCATAGCCAAGACCAAAGAGCTGTTTAAGGACACCAGGGACCAAAAGTAGTTTCTGTAACAATGCAGCACACGCAAGCACAGCCAGCTCTTCTTTCCGTTCTGTCCACTGCCGTACGTAGTCCTGGTTGTAACAGGCAATCCAAGGAGCTTACAAAAATGCTTTAAATCGTCAGCTTTCCAGCAGTTGAAATGATCTAAATCACAGCACTCCTCACTGCTTTCCGCTGCCATAGCTTGTGGGTTGGTAGTCAAAAAATTTAGCCTACCCATAATGCACCGCGCAGCTTATTGCAACGATGTAGTCCGTGATGCTGTGCCCTGACTTCATGTAGTTACAAAAAAAAACCAACAAAAAAAAAACTTTGTGTAGTTCCTCAGTCCAGTGAAAAGTCACGTCAGAAATTTGTCCTGCTTTTCATCCTGACAGCTCTTCATGCTTCCAGACGGCTTACAGAGTAGTGGATTTTTTTGTTGTTGTTGTTAGAAGAATTAGCAGCATCAATTAGCTCCTTCAAATCATTGTCCACCAGCAAAACAAATGACAGTGTTTAGCTAAACGTTTCCCTCAGTTGTGTGAGCATGCGCGGTGGTTGGAGCGTGCAATAGCACATTTCATATAGCACCAAAATTGCATGCTAAAAAAGAACTATTGCACGGTCAATGAAACACAGTGGCAAATAGTATGAGTAATCCATGTCATGTGACATACAACTCACCAATCAAATGACAAGGATCCACTCAGTCGTTATAAAATAGCTTTTATCAAATGCATGCCTTCATTATTATTTAAGCTTGCATATTTTGACAACTCTGTGACAGCACCAACTGTGGTCAGTATATTACATGTTTGCTTCTATAATACCAATATGTAAGTCCTTAAGGGTTCCCTTGAGTCTGACAATCAGAGACCCAATCTGAGAGACCAAGCCAGAATGGGTTTAAATATCAGACTAGTGATGGCCAGATTGGTTCTTCTTCTTTTGCTGCATGTCTCATACCTATATATGTTTAATTTGACTTGAGGGACCACGCGGCCAGAGGTGGCGTCCCCTTGGTTTTCTCCAGCTACTGGGCTCTTCAAAATCCAGACACCTGGATGCTGGACTACGAACAGAGAAACATGCCACATGTCCAAAATGTCAATGCACAATGCAAGTGAAACTCCTCCTTTTAGTCTCCCTCAGTAACCGCTTGTTTGATACAAAATCATTCCAGCAGTACCCAAGGATTCTACAGAGAGACCTAGTACTAAAGACACTCAGTTGACATCTTAGGTCACTGGTTAGCATCCAGATCTCACAACCATACAGTTTTGTTTTGCTTTTCTCATTCTTTGTAAAAAAAACATTGTAACTGTTAGAATGGCTTAAGCAGTGGGTCACCCCACTGCTTTTAAAGTACTGTTATTAGTTGATAAAATTGTTCATGGACTTGCACCTCCCTATCTGGCTGACCTGGTAAGCCCCTATGTACCAGCTCGGGCCCTGCGTTCTCAGGGTGCAGGACTTCTATGTGTTCCCAGGGTGAATAAAAAGTCTGCCCTTCACAGAGCTTTCTCCTACCGTGCCCCAGCTCTGTGGAATGATCTCCCGGCACACATTCGGCAGTCGGATACTGTGGAGACTTTTAAGTCACGTTTAAAGACTCATTTGTTTTCCCTGTTTTATCATTATTGTTATGTGTTTTTATTCTTGTATTCTTTTATGGTCATCTTTTTATTGTGTTTTAAATTTTTAATTTATTTTTTTTATGTTGTGTGAAGCGCCTTGAGATGATTTCATCGTGAATTGGCGCTATATAAATTAATAAATTTGAATTTGTCACCCCTCTGAGTCTGGTCTAATTGAGCTTTCTTCCTCAAAAATGCCAGAGGGAGTTTTTCCTTACCACTGTGCACTTGCAGTGGGGTTGGTAAGGTTAGACCTTTCCCTGTGAAGCGAATTGAGGCAACAATGTCGTGATTTGGCACTGTATAAACACAGTAAATTGAATTGAATTGAACTGAACACAGGCAGCCCCAGGACGCTAAAGATTTAGACCTTCTTTCTACCTCATGACTCCATAAGCTTTTCCATGTGCAGGTGTAATGATGACAGCAATCTGCCTTTGACCTATAACATTAGCTTGAGTTGAAATGTTAAGGTATATCTGACTGAACAGAGAAAAGAGTACCACACCAACTATAATAACTTAAGTTGTCTGTGATGAAAATTCGAGTCAGTGTTTGAGTGAAAATTCAATCAGAAAGAAGATAAATTCACATTCCAAACACAGATCTTTTCCAAAACTCAGTGAACACCAAACTGTGTTTATCGTTCTTGCATATCTTGTCATTGTCTAGTAAATATAATTATAGTTTTACTTGCATTCTCTTTTCACTTATCGTGTTTTCAGTGGTGGCTCTACACTTAACTACTCCCTGGGCAAGACTCCCCCCCCATCCAAAAAACAGACAAAATTTTGCACAAACTGACATTTTTTTTCCTTATTTTATTATTATTTTAATATTTTAGAAGTGCCCCTGAAATTGCAATTGAAATGGACATCAAAAGACTGCAGGCTACAATATCACTCTTATACAAAACTTCCATGAATTGCAAATTTGAATAAACATGCCTTTACATGCTAAATGTCTGTCATTAAATGCTATATTAATCTTTTTTTCAAGGAGGAATGATTAGCTCTTTTATTAAGGTGCACATTTGTCTCAACATTTAGTTTAATGTTTGTGAAACCACCCAAAGCAGTTCTGCATTTTTAAAGGTAAAAAGTGGTCACACCATTTTCTTGCCTATTTATATCTGTTGTCAACCGTCAGTCATATCGACTATGGTGTAGCACCAAAAGGATCACCTTGTTTGACTATGTGGACCACTCGTATATTTATGTCCTCTGTGACATTTCTGACATATGAAGGCAATCGCCTGTTGTAGATGTGAACTCCTTTTCTGGGTGCAGAGTTCTGGTTCTGTGGACTTTGCCCTGCCTGCGGAGCCGGACAGCAGGATCCTGCTGAGTGTAACAGCTGAGAAATGGGATCACTGCAGGATGCTCCATCCAGAGTCAAAGCGGAGCAGAGCACAGAGAAGAGTGCCGGTCCCAGGGGACAACGCAGGAGATAACCACCAAACCTTTCACACTGGTTCTGTTCTGTTCATGTCAGTCAGCAAGCAGGGGCACCTACAGCTGCAGGGAGGAAGTGCCAATTTGCTAATTCCCCACATAGTGATATGCTAACCACTTTGGGGTGCAGATGATGATTAATTACGGGAGTTGAAAACTAGCAGTAGCTATACTGTTTGCATCGCATCAGCTGCAAACTTTGTTTTGTAACTGTTTGATTGCATTGTCCCTGTCAAATAAATTACTTTTTCTTAAGTGTTTGTGCTGCCCCCCATGTGTCATGAAAAAATGCACCCTGATTGCACAGAGCACTAATCCTTGAACAGGTAATGTTTAATGATGAAGGTAGAGGGCAGCACGGTGCAGCAGGAGTAGAGAGTTCTGACCTCACAGCAGAAGAAGGTCTGGGCTTCAAAGCCCACCTGTCCCCATTCTCCTCAAAGTGCATCCAACATACAACTTGTGAAAAATCAACATAGCGACCCTGAGAAAAATGGGAGCAACTGTAAGAATCACTCACTTGAGCAATAATGATGCTTTTCTACTCTGAAACAGGGGTCAAAGATCAAATGTCAATATGTCATATTGCTTTGCCAATAGGATTCTTGCCTAATTCATTGTAGTATTTTTTGAATGACAGGTGTGGATGAAGCACAGTGGACAACCAGCCTACAGATCGGAGGCCAAACTACACCTGCCAGGTAAAACCCTGGAGGAGATTGAGCAACATGAGGACTGGCATCAGAAACTGATCCACCTACAAGACAGGAAAAGAGAGGTAGGGAACACTGAGAAAACAATGAATCAGCTCAAAAGAAAAGACATTTTTCAAACTATAATCAGGATGTCAAGAAGAGGTTTTTGGGAAGCCATCATTTAAATGTTTTCTGCAGGCTATTCAGCGGTGGAAGGCCAGCAAGCAGCAGAACAGACAGCAGCAAGAGGAGGCAGAAACCGAAAGGACGGAGAGAGAGGCCAAACGACAAGCCCAGCAACACAGGTGAATGTGAAATACAGACGAGTAAATGTTTGCACTCACTAGGTCTGAGTGAGGGGAAAACTCTGACCAGTTTGGTATCGTGACTGTTTCAGATTCTTCTGTCTTCTTCTGTTTCAGGGCTGAGCGGGAAAGGATGGAGGTGTCACACCGACTGAAAGAGTGGAGGGAAGAGAGGAAAAAGAAAGAGGAAGAGAGAGAGAAGCAAAGGCTGGCTGAGGAGCTACACAAGAGGAGGCAGGCAAAGGTACACATGTGAAATGTTATTTACAGTCACACGTGTTAAATTACATCATCATCTCTGTGTGTTCATTTTGGTTTTTTGTGTCAGTTGTTGTGAAAGAGGTTAAATAATCAGTGTCAGTACTGTGATACGGCATATGTACTGTTTGTTTCACTGAAAAATATGGAAGTTTGGTTTGAAACTTGAAAGCTGGTGTTAACCAATCAGACTGCTTTATGTTTACCAGGAAGAGCGTCACCGTCAGCTGGAGGTAAAGCTCATCATTGAAGAGCAGCTACGACAACAGACAGCAGAGAAAGAGGAAGAGAAGAGGAGGAGGCAAGATGAGGAACAGAAAGCAAGTGACAAGAGGAGGAAGGAAGCAACTAAGAGCATCAAACACTTCAGTGAGCGGGTACAGACAGTTACGTTACAAGTCTGTAGAAATCAGTGTTTATGTTACCGTGTTTGGATTGATGTTCTCCACAGGGAGCGTCTGCTCTCTTTTCAGCGCATCACCACCCTCCAAATAACAAGAACGAGAACAGGGATCTGTGAGCACATACATCCTCCAAGGCCGGACAGTCATTTTATTTTGCTTCAATGAAATAACATTATTGTGTCTTACATTCCACTCATCCTCATCTGGATATGCACACAAAGTTTCACTTGTTGGCTGACTGTCATGGTGAATGCATGACTGACAACTTTCACCAAGATCTGCAAATTAGTTTTTAACAAATTGATTACAATGCCTCTCTGTGTTAAAAAAATGATAAAGATTCCAGATCCCAATTAAGGCTACGGTTGGGAATCCAGATGGTATACAAGAATGCACAGTCGTACACTGAGCGGTAATCTGTACCGTGACATTCAGTTGGCTTAGTGTTGGCTTGATCCCCTTGGTAGATAAATTAGGACATAATCACTGAAGCATATTTGAAAAGCATATTTGAAAAATAACAACCAGCTGTATTGCTGACCTAACCACACTACCACATTGGGATTTGGGTAAATATTAATATTGTTCATTTTGCTTTCAATTTTAAAGATGGCGGCTTGTTATTTATGACGACAAAAAAAAAAGAAAAATTCTTGTTTCTATTTATTCATTGTTGTGGCTGATTGATTATGGCAGAGAAACATGAAAAAGAGCCAGCTAAAAAAAAAAAAGAAAACATAACAGTGGAAGAATAACAAGTTACAATAATTGAAAATTCAGTTAAATTTATTTTGACATCACCAAATCACAACATAAGTTGCCCCAAGGTGCTTCACGTGAGTAAGGTCTAATGCTACCCTTGAGTAAACACATTGACAGTAGTGGTTAGGAACATGTCCCTCGGCTGTTTTTTTTTGTTTGTTTTTTGTTTTTTTAATCAAGGAAGAAACCTCAAGCAGACCAGACTCAGTGGGGTGACCATCTCCTTTGGCCATATTAACGACAGCAAAATAAATACAACAAAGCACAACAAAGAAATGTCAAACACACAGAGACAGAAATGTTGCGGCTCAGCAACCACACACATAATTGCATTTGCAATGACCAGTGGCTCAGAAGACATCCAAATGGTGAAGAGCAGGGCCTCAGTAAATGGACTTTAATTAGTGAGTCTGTCATCAAAGCTCGATCATAGAAGGAACATTCTCTACAATGTGTCCATAACATGCTTCCAGAAGTTCTCAGCATACTCCAAATTTTCATAGTTTCCAATAGATGTCACGTATCCCATTCTTGGAAGGATCCTGGAGGATCAGATGGATGGCTGTTGGATGGACATAAGGAACTAAAGCTCCAAATTAAATCAACTGCACCAAGGTCTTGTAATTGACAAACTGTTCAGTAAAGTGGGTGGTCCTTCGAGAGTCTTGGTGAAACCTGATCATGGTCAATTTCAAGCTCCTCCAATTTAGATCTAGTGCAGTTGCTGACACACGCAGTGATGGATTGCATTTCTACGTACCCTTCTGGTCTTGCAGCAGGTGGGGGATAAAAATCTGAAGGATCCTTGGTTACCACTGACTTTGGTTACCACTGACATGACTCGCATAAGCCTCCTCAGGGAGGCTTATGCGAGGAGTATTACCGTATTTTCCGGACTATAAGTCGCACTTTTTTACATGTTTTGGCAGGGGGTGCGACCTATACTCCAGAGCGACTTATAAATGAAAAATATACCGGTAGATTCTCAATTAATTTACCGTAATAAAACAATTTTACGTGACAGAGTCGCTCTATGTTTTAAAATGGCCGGAAATGCAATGCATCATGGGCACTGTAGTATGGCAGCCGTCCTATAGGTCACGCTGGTCGCGATAACCAATCAGAGAACAGAACATTGGACGCGTATTCCTCACTTCACCCAGACAATGATTGTGAAACAGCGTGTGAAGCAGACGAACACGGTGCTTATTCCGGGAGGGCTAACAAAACAGCTTCAACCCTTGAATATCAGTGTGACCAGAGTTGATGCTCAGAGCTGTGTGGGAGCACTGGGTGAGCGACGGCGGAGGATTAGCATCTGCACTTGGAAGGAGCTGGCTTCGACACCACAGGGAGGTCATGAGCTGCGCAGGTAGGTGCTGCATGGTTCGGCTCGCAATGTGGTCCGCAAAATGCAAACATATCCATAGGTAAAATGCAGCTCACGAGAGGGCGCTCAAGGCTTGTGTGACTGTTCCTGCGACTTCTGACTACCATAGAAAAATTACAATTTCAACATTACTGATAACAAGACAATGGAGAAGGCCAGAAAAAAATGCCACCAAAAAGAAAAGCATACTCTGCAGATTACAAGTTGCGACTGGTGAAATATGCATCCGAAAACAGTAATCGAGCAGCAGAGAGAGAGTTTGGAGTGAGTGAGAAACTTGTGAGGGACTGGAGGAAAGCGGAGGTTACTCTAACCACCATGAAAAAAACAAAAAAAGCTAATCGCGGGCTAAAACCTACAGGAGCGAGTCCGCACATGGGTGCTCGAACAATGTGCAGATATTATCATCATAATATAATATTATCATCTGAACTTTCATGTTAAGTTAACATACCTGTATGTCCATGCGACTTATACTCCAGTGCGACTTATCTATGGTTTATTTTTCTTTATAATGGATAAAGTGGCTGGTGTGACTTATACTCCGGTGCGACTTATAGTCCAGAAAATACGGTAGTTGCATTCAGGGAACGTCTGATACAACATTTTGTCCAAGTGGCGCATTTCTCTGGATATGATCCAGTACACAAGTGCCTCATTGTTGAGGACCCCTGCGGCTGAAGAAGGGCCAAGAAGACAATCACATTTCACCTGGCTGCAGCAGATAGATGGTTACTTTTGAGAGGTGGGAATGGATTGGTTGACTCCATGGGTGGTTGCTGTCTGGGATTCAAGGCGGTTCCATAATGGATGCCTAGACATGTGGAACCAGCACATGCTGCCAGACTTGACTTGGGATAAAAATACCAAGTAAGCCGGCATTGCCTTTCTCTCTGCTTTTCTGCAGGATCTTCACAAGCTTGAGACAAAGCTTCAAGAGAAACAGCTGAGGGAGCAACAGGTAGAGGAGCGACAGAAGAGAATTGCTGCTAAGTTTAAAGAGAAGGTGAGAGTTGAAAAGGCAACAGGCTGATAATACTTGAATGAATATCTTATAATACATAAGGACTCAGTTAATTTAATATTTTCAATACAACCTGAAAGTGTTGTGTGTTGGGGGGGTGTGGCTGGACATTTTGTTGTTCTTTTCTTTTCTTTGCTCTCCAGCTGGTATGAAAACTGATTTGTCTGTGGAGAAGGTGCTAGCTGAAGAGTCCTTCACCCTCATCAACATCATGTGCAGCACCTGTGGATGGTGCTCACATCCTCATCAACATCATGTGCAGCACCTGTGGATGGTGCTCACATGCAACCTTAAAGACTTTCAGCTGAAGCAGATAATTAGATGGCGTTCTGCATTTAAGCCATGTGTGATTCAAGCAGAATTGCCGGGAACTCGACCTTCTGATGTTCGTTTGTGAGACGCTGAGGACCGCGCCTGGGTTTGACACATCGTGCCTGTGAAGCAGGAAGGGTGAGGGACACATGCTGTCAGCACACATCAGAGGTGATTAATTGTTTGACTACTTGTTGATAGTAACTTGGTATTTTGTTACGCAGTAGATTTGAATTGTGATGAGAATTGTGCAGCTCGCTTCTCACTGCTGTGGCGTGCGGACAAGTGATCCTCCACCTGTTGTGAGAGGCTGCTCATTTGCATAAAGCTTAAAATACAGACCTGAATGTGTTGCTGATGGTGTGTGTCTTTTGAAGGATATTGGTTGTAACTGCTGAATTACCTCACCTCTTCTATCCTTCACAGAGAGTCGGTTTGTCGTGTCCACCTGGGGGGTGTTTGGCGGTAACAGTGAGTCCAGAAGCGCCGGGCTTCGATCCTTTTGGGCGCTGGAGAGCGTGCCAGCCTTCACTCCACCAGAATGACGCTGTTTTAGTTTCTACACTTTGTTTAGCACCAGAGGGTGACACAATAAATTGTTTTTGTTATTGGAACCGCTTTCTGGTTATTTTAGCGCTGGGTTCCGTCAGACGTAGGTCCGCTCCTCAACCCGCGTCGACACATAACAGTAGTTCCCAGCCATTCCATAATGGACCCAGCGGCAGAGGCGGTTCCTTTTGCCGAAAAAGTTCAAGAACACTTGGAGACATTATGGGAGCAATTACAGCTTCTCGCAAACCAAATTAAACAAACAGACGCCCGTGTTACGGAGCTTGCAGCGCAAGCCGTTCCGCTTCCTGCTGCTCCAGCTGCGGCACCATCAATACCAGTGCAGATAACTCCGTCACCCAGAGATTCGGCGTCCGAACCGATTATTTGTCATCCGGAGCCTTATGCGGGAGACGTTGAAGCCTGTGCTTCGTTTTTGATGCAATGGTTTCTGGTTTTTGCTCAGCGACCGGCTTCCTTCTCTTCTGATGGGAGCCGTGTTTCATATGTGACAAATTTGCTCCGAGGTGACGCCTTAGCTTGGGTCACAGCGTTGTGGAGTAACAACTCGCCATTGTTAGGATCCTTTAAGGATTTCTCCCGGGAGTTCCGACTGGTTTTTGACCATCCGGTGAAAACGAATACCGTTGCCCAACGGTTGCTGAATCTCAGGCAGGGGAGGCGGAGTGCGGCGGAGTATTCCGTAGACTTCCGGATTTTTTCTGCTCAGTCAGGTTGGAATGCCGCAGCTTTACGAGGAGTGTTTGTAGATGGGTTAAATGAGTCATTAAAAGACGAGCTGGCAGTCCATGACGAGCCAAACGATTTAGATGAGCTAATATCGTTGGTGATTCGTCTAGATGATCGGATGAAGGAGCGTGGACGCAAGAGAGGGCGGCCATCAGAGCGGGTTTTTTCGTCTCGGGGCTTTCCCCGACACAGATCTGGGCCGCCTCTTCTTCGCCCCACTGAGGCTCCTCCAACGGGACCTCTGGCTCCTCTTGCTGACGAGCCCATGCAGCTCGGACAAGCAGAGACCACTGTATTGCCCCGACATATAAGCGTCAAGAAAAATAATGGTGACGTATCTCCAGGTGTTCTGGGACAGGCAAAATAACACATACACAAAAAAAAAAAAACCTGTATGGGTTAATGTTTTGTTTTCTTTGAATAGGGGTTATAATTTGTTTGGGGAGTCAGAGGCGTGTCTGGTGGAGTGAACGTTAGGCGGTTAGAAGCCCGTCTGGGCTCACTTGATCGTTATTTTTTATGTGTAGTTAGGTATTTTCTGTTTGGGGTTTTGGGTCGTTTTATTTTGTTGTTTTTTTATTTCCCTACATCCCTAACCCCAACCTCACTTGCCCCAAGACCGTTTGTCTTGTGGGTTGTGGGGTGGTGCAGGTTGGTCACGCTGAGCGTTCTCAGAAGACCTCTGCACCTGGGGGGGGGGGGTGTTAGGGGCGTTTTTCTTGGTTTGGTTAGGGCCCGGTTCCACTCCAGCCTCGGTGAGCCTTTGTACCGTTCGTCATTGGTGTTGCCGGGGTGTGGTGCAGCGGGAACATACCTCAGTCGGAGGGGTGGGCCGATCTGTTGCCGTTCGCCATTTCGGTAGTTCCACCCCTCCCGAGAGGCTGGGGTATGGTCGAGTTGGGGCACCGGACGTATTTCCGGTTTTCCGCTGCGCCTTGGGGTTGGGGCTGGGTTAGTTTTTTCCTGTTCCCTTCCCCGGCTTAATGTTTTGAGCCGTTCGCCGAAATTGAGCCGCCGAGGGGCTCTGGGAGGGACCTGGGGTTTTTCGGGGTGCCGGGGAAGGTAACAGGGTTTATGGTTGTTTTATTTGCCCCCGGGGTTGTTTTAGGTAGTCCTCCGGGGGTTGGACTTTGATTTTGTTTTGTTTCCTTCTGGGTTCCACCTCCAGGGTTGATGGGACGGTCCTCTGGGGGGGAATTGGCTTGTGGGGCCGACTAGCCAAGTGTGGCCGGGTCTGGGGTTCCGGGGTTGTGGGGAGGGTGCCTCCTGGGGTTTGATGGTACGGTCCTCTGGGGGGCGCCGTTTGCTCCATGTATACCTGGGGACCTTTGTGGGATTCCGGTTCTGGCTATTCCTCCTGGAACCGGCGGTAAAGGCCTTCTGGGGGGGGGGGGGGGGGTTGGGCTCTGCAGGCCGTTCTGGGGGGGTTGTTTGTTATTTTTCTTTTATGCATTTATGTTTGTATTGTGTTTGTGGGGCTGTGTTGGGTTTTTGCGTTTGGGAGTTTTTCTTTTCTTCCCGGGGTTGGATGGGACAGTCCCCTGGGGAGGTTTTGGGTGGGTTTTATGTTTTTTCTTGTGTGTTGGAATATACTAGGGACTGTTTTGGGGTTTTTGTTGATGCCAGCCGGCCTTCCAGCTGCGGTGCCCTGTCCTGCTGTCTGTGGTGGACCTTGGGAGCGTTGTGCTGTCTGCTTCCTGACGAGGACCCCGGAGGGAGGTGCTGTTCTCGGCCTGGTCTGTTCGGTCGCCGGGAGGCTTCCCGTTAAAGGGGGGGTACTGTTGTGTGTTGGGGGGGTGTGGCTGGACATTTTGTTGTTCTTTTCTTTTCTTTGCTCTCCAGGTGGTATGAAAACTGATTTGTCTGTGGAGAAGGTGCTGGCTGAAGAGTCCTTCACCCTCATCAACATCATGTGCAGCACCTGTGGATGGTGCTCACATCCTCATCAACATCATGTGCAGCACCTGTGGATGGTGCTCACATGCAACCTTAAAGACTTTCAGCTGAAGCAGATAATTAGATGGCGTTCTGCATTTAAGCCATGTGTGATTCAAGCAGAATTGCCGGGAACTCGACCTTCTGATGTTCGTTTGTGAGACGCTGAGGACCGCGCCTGGGTTTGACACATCGTGCCTGTGAAGCAGGAAGGGTGAGGGACACATGCTGTCAGCACACATCAGAGGTGATTAATTGTTTGACTACTTGTTGATAGTATCTTGGTATTTTGTTACGCAGTAGATTTGAATTGTGATGAGAATTGTGCAGCTCGCTTCTCACTGCTGTGGCGTGCGGACAAGTGATCCTCCACCTGTTGTGAGAGGCTGCTCATTTGCATAAAGCTTAAAATACAGACCTGAATGTGTTGCTGATGGTGTGTCTTTTGAAGGATATTGGTTGTAACTGCTGACTTACCTCACCTCTTCTATCCTTCACAGAGAGTCGGTTTGTCGTGTCCACCTGGGGGGTGTTTGGCGGTAACAGTGAGTCCAGAAGCGCCGGGCTTCGATCCTTTTGGGCGCTGGAGAGCGTGCCAGCCTTCACTCCACCAGAATGACGCTGTTTTAGTTTCTACACTTTGTTTAGCACCAGAGGGTGACACAATAAATTGTTTTTGTTATTCGAACCGCTTTCTGGTTATTTTAGCGCTGGGTTCCGTCAGACGCAGGTCCGCTCCTCAACCCGCGTCGACACATAACAGAAAGTCTGTAAAATAAAAAAACATCCTAATTTAATTTCATCCTAATAGTTTATTTGGTCTATGTTTTTCTCTTTTTTGTGTTGTTACTCTGAAAATTCTAAAACAAAAAAGTTTGTATCTGCTTAGAAGTAACTGAGATACTGGGATATGGTTGTGATTTACTTCTTTCTTATGCAGGTGGACAGTCACGTCAGCAGTGATCCCTCCAGGCTTACTCGCCCCACTAAAGGCTGGGAAGAGCGAGTGAAGCATGTTGGATCTTCAGGGGGCGGTCCTATGCTGCAGATGTTTCACAGGTTTGCACTACTTTATATATTATAGTTGCTAGGTCGTTTGATGCTAGAAGAGCACCTGCCCTGATTGTTTTCCATTGTGACCTGCTCTACTCACCTCACTTTAATTAAATCTCCCATTTCCCAGCTTATGATTGGCTATGCAGTGGGCACACCTGACTTTGCTGATTAGCTGTGGGAGAAGTAGCGGGAGATGGAAAACATGCAGGGAAGGTGCTGTTCAGGAACAGGGTTGGAGATCCTTCATGTACAGTGCATCAATAAAATGTTCACAGCGCTTCACTTTTTCCACATTTTATGTTGCAGCCTTATTCCAAAATAGATTAAATTAATTTTTCCCTCAAAATTCTAGGCCCCGTTCTGCCATGTACAAATTGATGCCATGTACATGTCATTTCTTTTTTCATGTTGTCATTATGAGGTGTTGTGTGTAGAATTTTGAGGGGAAAAAATGAATTTACTCCATTTTGGAATAAGGCTGAAACATAACAAAATGTAGAAAAAGTGAAGCGCTGTGAATACTTTCTGGATGTACCGTAGCCTATCAAGGCATGCTTGTGATAGAAAGGGATGGTTTGTTGATTAACTTGAAAGCATGGCAAAAAAGTAGAACAACAAATAAGTCTTCGAGAGGTCCTGAGGCCCATCAGGCTGCTGCGTATTCCCAGATATCACCACATGTTGCACATGAAAGTCTACAACTCCCCCTGGATGGGACGCCAGTCCAGTACAGGTTACTTCCCCAGCCAAGGCCCATACCTATTTACACCTGGATGACTGTCACAAGTTACCACAACCTGCCACTGCAGGTTGTCTTGTCTAAGGACACGGGTAACCTGAAGGACACTTCTGGAATCAAACTCCAGTCTATAGGATGTAGTATTGATAGTCTCACTCCTATCTCACAAAGCCACCTACTCTACTAGATGCCTGTTTATTATTTCATTTTAGTTTTTATAAATTTGTAGTTTTAATCAGTATAATTTTAATTGGATGTTAATGGATAGGTAATTAAAATATGCAGGTTCAGTATTTAACAATAGTAATAAAGAAAAGCGCACCTGCTTACAAACTGAAATATTCTGTTTTCTTGCAGAGCTGTTCCCACTTGGAGACAAGGCCTATAATTAGCAGCAGCAGAAGCCAACTGGACTTAGGTGATGTTAAACCTCTTATCTGACCTTTGTGATCCTTAAAGTGAATGCTTGGTGGTGGCACCAGAGGCATATGCTCTTGTGATTATCTTGGTCTCTCTATGTAATTATATTGGTATTTATTTATGTATGTGTATATGTTTGCAAGATGTCTTAGGAATGCCTAATCCAAACTTTATCAAACTTGGCAGGTACTTTTGGTTCATGGATTTGAAGAAAATATTTGATTTTTGGTGAGGTTTGATCAAGGAATAAGGTGAGAGGGCAAGGTCAAATTTCTGGCTTCATGCTCATATGTAGGACATACTTTACTGTTAGTGAACTTTACTGATGAAAAGCCCATGTAACATTTTCATTGCATGCTTGATACTTTGAAATTTGTTTGTGGTGACACTATACTGTTTGAGCACTTTTGACGTCTACACAAACAACCAAGTCTGGCACACCAAGGTATGTTCTTCATAGCAACTGTAAATAAATGTACATATTAATTAGGTCATGGGGACATTTAGTGTAGCAGAGGCACACAATGCTCTGAGTCCTATTCAGGTTTTTCCAGATATTATTAATAGAACTCAGTTAACAAAGGTGATAATGCCTTTATTTGAATGTTTTGATCCTATTTTGTAATGTTGTTTCCTGTTATTTAATTGTTGGAAGCCCAGATAAAATCAGGATGGGTCAGCTTCCATTTAAAAAAAAAAAAAAAAACGAAAAAAAAAAGTGGAAAAACCCCAGCACAAAATAATTTATTTTCAGCTTTTAAGAAAATACTAGAGTATTGACACCCCATCACTACATGACAGTAAATACTACTATTACTCATAACTATTAAAAAAGAGAAAAAAAATGGGGAAGAGTGTCGTGTGCTTATGTAAGTGGAGAGTGTTGTGTATAATTTGGGGAGTGTTGTGTGCAATTTAAATACTGTATAATTTGAAAATGGTGAGTGACTGGATTGTTAGTACAGAATATCTACCGTGGCAATCCCTCGGTGGTGAGGAAAATCGTCCCTTGATCGATTCCTGCATAGGATATTTACATCCTACAACTAGTCCTACTACTGGACTGTCCTACTATTTTCATTATAGTGAATATGCCATGCCACTGTAATATACTGTCATAACTTTTGTTTATTTTTATTTATTGCTGAAGTGCTGGAGTGAAGTATATGCTGTTGGTCTACGTTTTCCAAAAGAAATGGTCTATGCATTTTCCAAAAAAAAAAACAAAAAAAACAGAGTCCAATCAGTGCCATGCAACAGGGAATTTTCTGTTAAGGACAGAGAATCAGTGAACATACCTCAGTATAATCAATTGATCAGATAGTGATTCTTGACTTTTCCTCCCCCTTATAGTCGATTTCCTGCGTTGTTTCTCTTTTCTTTTCTTCCTTTGAAGCCCAAAAGTGAAAATAGTATCTGTTTTGTTGTTGTTGTCTGTCAGATCCACATGGGTTCTGTGGACTTCCCTTTGGCAACAGAATGTAAACAAAACCACATGACCCCAACCCAGAAGTGCAGTTCCTTGACTGGCCAATTGAGGCTGCCTCCAAAACAGACACATTCCCATAGAAGCCCATTTTAAAATATCAAAATTTACAGCACAAATAAATATGTTTACAGCCTGGTACAAAAATAGTTTTGGTCTCTATAGATAGTTTCCTCTTCCATCACAACGTCACAACTATAGGTGTGTGTGTATGGGGATGGTTGAATCTTTTTCTGATTTATTAGTTTAAGACATTTTAATCCATAAGATTCTGTATAATTGTGGGCATGGTGGCTTTGAGTGACAGCAGCTGAGCCCAGTCACTCCGCCTCTTGTAGTTCTGACTTTATGCTGCGTTCACACCGGGTGCGAACAGACGCCACAAATTCGCGGGGTCGCGTGGCGACGGACACGCCACCATCGCCCGGTGTGTCGCTCTGCTTTTGTTGCGAAAATTCGCCCCGGTGCGTCCTCAAATAGGATGAGCTTCCATTCCGCTCGCCGGCTCCAGTTGTCAGTCAAGTTAACATGACGGACCTTGATCACACGGAGCGAGTTGTTGTGGAAAGCTGACAAATGTCATGAGACATTCCCAATTCGGGGAGTATCATTATTTGCTGCAGGAGCTGCGTCTGGATGACGGCCGCTTTCAGCGGTCCTTCCGCCTCTGCGGGACCCAGTTTGAGGACCTCCTGTCCCGGTTCACGCGCGCACATGTAAACAATTTTTAAAAAAAAATAAAAGAAGCTTGCTCTTCCCCAAAAACTCTGTCATAATTATGTTTAGAAACCAGTCACCATTTGTTTTATTATACATCTGTGTAGTTAATAAATAAAATAATCTTCACAGATGATTCGCTTGCACGTAAAAAAGAAAAACTCCGCTCCCCCTCCTGTGGGGCTGCTGCTCGCTCCAAAAACTCTGTCATAATTGTGAAATAAAGGACAAAAGAGACATAAGTCCTGCTCACAGGCTGCTACCAGAGACAGGACATGTTCACATCTTCAGTCAAACTCTAGACATCTGTTGCCCTGTTGCAATATTCACACTGAATGAAACTCTCGTCTTATTAATGTTATATGCTAATGGTGTTAGCACTTTTAGCAACTGTTGGGACAGGTAGGTCAACTTAATGCATGATTACAGAGGAAATATGCAGTTCATAACTGTCACTGTCAACACAGAAGTAAAATTTTAGGAGAACCACCGTGCAGTCCCCAAAAATATGATTTAATAAACACACTAAACACTCATGATGCCGTTTGGTTTACAGTTGTGGTCAGATGTTTACATAACTCATCATTCCGACTCAAATATATACAAAGATTCACTTAAATCTTTTAGTAAGTGGTGCTGAAGGAAGGCCCATTAACTATATGGTAGTGATTATGACTAACTATATCTAGTCTTTGTTAAGGATGTGTTTTACAGCATTCATTGGATGAATACTCAGAATACTCAGAAGAGAAGAAAAGTCCAAGGAACTTAGTGAAAATCTAAGAAGGAGAATTGTAGGTTTACAGAAGTTGGGAAGGTCTCTTGGAATACAGTAGTGTTCAGAATAATAGTAGTGCTATGTGACTAAAAAGATTAATCCAGGTTTTGAGTATATTTCTTATTGTTACATGGGAAACAAGGTACCAGTAGATTCTCACAAATCCAACAAGACCAAGCATTCATGATATGCACACTCTTAAGGCTATGAAATTGGGCTATTAGTAAAAAAAAAAAAAAAAAAAAAAAAAGTAGAAAAGGGGGTGTTCACAATAATAGTAGCATCTGCTGTTGACACTACAAACTCAGAACTATTATGTTCAAACTGCTTTTTTAGCAATCCTGTGAATCACTAAACTAGTATTTAGTTGTATAACCACAGTTTTTCATGATTTCTTCACATCTGCGAGGCATTAATTTTGTTGGTTTGGAACCAATTTTGCTGGTTTACTACTGTGCTTGGGGTCATTGTCTTGTTGAAACACCCATTTCAAGGGCATGTCCTCTTCAGCATAAGGCATCATGACCTCTTCAAGTATTTTGACATATCCAAACTGATCCATGATACCTGGTATGCGATATATAGGCCCAAAACCATAGTAGGAGAAACATGCCCATATCATGATGCTTGCACCACCATACTTCACTGTCTTCACTGTGAACTGTGGCTTGAATTCAGAGTTTGGGGGTCGTCTCACAAACTGTCTGCGGCCCTTGGACCCAAAAAGAACAATTTTACTCTCATCAGTCCACAAAATATTCCTCCATTTCTCTTTAGGTTAGTTGATGTGTTCTTTGGCAAATTGTAACCTCTTCTGCACGTCTTTTATTTAACAGAGGGACTTTGCGGGGGATTCTTGCAAATAAATTAGCTTCACACAGGCGTCTTCTAACTGTCACAGCACTTACAGGTAACTCCAGACTGTCTTTGATCATCCTGGAGCTGATCAATGGGTGAGTCTTTGCCATTCTGGTTATTCTTCTATCCATTTTGATGGTTGTTTTCCGTTTTCTTCCACGCATCGCTGTTTTTTTTGTCCATTTTAAAGCATTGGAGATCATTGTAGATGAACAGCTTATAATTTTTTGCACCTGCATATAAGTTTTCCCCTCTCCAATGAACTTTTTAATCAAACTACTGTTGTGGGCTGGGGTGTTTGGCTGGCTTGTTTTTTGTTTTCTGTTTCTCCCACCAGGTGGTATGCATTCAGGACTGAGGGGCTGAGCATTAGGACCTCACCCTGAACACCTGAGGCTTGTTTTCATATGCAGGTCATCAGGACTCACAGCTGTGGTGTATTTTGTCTTGATCAGAGATTGCTGCACTTAAACCTTGAATGCACAGTGTGTGATTGCCAGAGAAACGACCTTGTGAGCAGACGTGTGAGATCGACGTCAGGAGAACAATCTCACCATCACGGATGCAGAGACCGCTCCAGGTTTGACGCCACAGTCTGTGAAGGAGGATTGGGTGAGGTCTCACGCTCTTCAGCACACTTCCTGAGGTAATTCGGTTTTTGGTGACTTTTATGAAGTAATGACAGTGGATTTGGTGTCCCTCACAGCTTGTGTTAGTGAGCTGTCACGTTATGCTAATTGTCTAATCAGCTTCTGCTGCAGTGGAGATTTGAACTGAGTTGTTCCGTGCCTGCAGGGTAAGAAGCTGATGTATAGATTTAAGCCAGGAAGTGTTTGCTGATTGCGTGCACCTTTTGAGTTGTGTCTCTCTGTGTGGAGTTGGACTCACCTCATGTTTTCTTTCTTCACAGACTTGGTTTGTCGCGGCCACCTGGGGGGTGTCGGCGGGGTCCCTGGGTCCGAACTGCTGTGGCTCCAGACCGTTTGCGCTGTTGAGAGCGCGCCGTGTTTCCACCTCACCAGACCGCGGACTTTTTAGTTGTTTAGCACTGCACGCACTGTTATGTTTATTAAATTCTGTTATCTTTTGAACCGTGCTCTGCTTATTTTATGCTGGGTCCTTTCAAACGCTGGGTCGGTGCTCCGACCGCGTCCGAAACATAACAACTACACTGTTCTTCTGAACAATGTCTTGAATGTCCCATTTTCCTCAGGCTTTCAAAGAGAAAAGCATGTTCAACAGGTGCTGGCTTCATCCTTAAATAGGGGACACCTGATTCACACCTGTTTGTTCCACAAAATTGACGAACTCACTGACTGAACGCCACACTGCTATTACTGTGAACACCCCCTTTTCTATTTTTTTTTTTTTTTTTTTACTAATAGCCCAATTTC
Organism: Thalassophryne amazonica; assembly: GCF_902500255.1. Taxonomy (NCBI): domain Eukaryota; kingdom Metazoa; phylum Chordata; class Actinopteri; order Batrachoidiformes; family Batrachoididae; genus Thalassophryne; species Thalassophryne amazonica. The sequence goes on from NC_047107.1 coordinate 66,012,908, forward strand.
ATAGCCTTAAGAGTGTGCATATCATGAATGCTTGGTCTTGTTGAATTTGTGAGAATCTACTGAATCTACTGGTACCTTGTTTCCCATGTAACAATAAGAAATATACTCAAAACCTGGATAAATCTTTTTAGTCACATAGCACTACTATTATTCTGAACAGTACTGTATGTTCTAAACAACTTCAGATTCCAAGATCATCAGTTCAAACAATTGTCAGCAAGTCAGATAAGAATAAGATGTGCACCACTTTGCCAAGGTCTGAAAGAAAGACCCAAACTGTCTCCCTCAGATGAGAGGAACACTGGTTTAGATGTTCAAGAACAACCCAGGAACCACCGAACTTCAGGCCTGTCATGTACTGGAAACTGCTGAAACACCAGCATCACTGTCCACAATGAAGCAAGGTTTACATGGACTGAGAGGGTAAGACCAAGAAAGAAGCCCTTGCCCCAAAATCAGCACCTTCAACCTAGACTGAAATTAGCAGTTGCCCACATGGACAAGCTAAATGCCTTCTGGAGAAATGTTTTATGGTCAGACGAGACTAAGAGTTATTTGGCCACAATGACAACAGGTATGTTTAGAGGAGTAAAGGTGAGGCTTTCAAACCGAAGAATACCGTCAAGAACACTGCTGTCAAGCATCGTGGTGTGCTCTGGGGCTGTTTTGCTGCCAGTGGTACTGGTGGATGGAAAAATGAAGGACTACCACCAAATTCTGAACATCACCTCAAACCAACAGCTACAGTTGAAATTTGGCCATAACTGGGTGTTTCAACAGGACAGTGATCTCAAACATACATCAAAGGTTCTTGATTTAATAAAGCGGGTTAAAATTAAGCTTCTGGAATCTCAAAGCCCCGACCTCAGCCTGATTGAAAATTTGTGGACTACAGTTAAAAGCAGAGTCCATGTCAGGAAACCAACCAATTTAAATGAAGAAAAGTGGTCAAATGGAGCTTTTTGGTGGCTATCACAAGGGTGTGATTGAGTTGCAGCTTGTTAAGGGACATTTAACCAAATATTAATGGGGGTGTGTGTATAATTTTGACCCTGTGTAGATTAGAGAAGGTACAAAATGAATTCAAACTTGTGCACCCAATTCTCTGTTTTGAAAGTCATTCATGATGTATGCTGTGGAATCATTCCACCCTGGCAAAACAACAGTTCAAGGACAATGTTAAGAGACCAAAATTACCATGACATTCATGACCATGATTGTATGTAAACCTTGACCACAACTGTATGTTGATGTTGCCCAATATTAACTCTATTTCACCATGTTTGTGTGACAAGATGATATGATACTGGCATGTTTAGACAAAGTCTGTCAACACTGACAAGCAATCAGTCATAACATTCATCTATAAAAGCAGTGCAAGAAATGACAGGAGAGAAAAGAACAGGAAGAGAAGGTTAAAAAAAAGTCCCCAAATTAGATTCCTGTGTACTGAACACACCAGAGCCTGGGTATTCAGGACATGGTCAAGAATTCCGTTGAATGCAGTTCATTGAGTGCAATTTAAACTGTGTACTTCATAACTTAAACCCCTGTTACACAGGGATGGAGTCTGTCCAGTGGTCCTTGTGTGGTCATGAAATCACGTCGAACTCAGCTGCCACCAGGACATTACAAAGCCCTCTCGGTATCCTCTCACAAACTTGATCACAATGGTCGCCATGAAGTAAGCTACACCTGATTTCTGCAGGAGTAGCCAAGCCTGGAAGATGCACGAATATTACACAGGCCACATCACAGAGCACCACATGACCGACCGATGGACATGCTGACCATGGCGTTTTTCACTGCGACAACAGCAGATCGTCCACTGGAACATGAACAGAGTGACGTGAGTTTAGAGAAAAACTATCATTTCAGAATCGCAGCCAATGGGTGCGCAATGATCTGGGTTGTGTGTTATGATTTGTCTTAATAAAGTTCATTTTATAAAATGCAGAGTGAGTTCCTAGTCATTTCATGTCCACGTAGTTCATCAGAAACTTTTGTGCACGCTCAAATCTGAGTAGAGATCAGGGGAAGAGCTTTGTCTTCTACATTTCCTACAGCTGATGTTTTATTCTGGACTTCTGAAAGCTCCGGTGTCAATTCAGCGCAAGTGGACATGCGGCTCAGCTGTTACCGAAAACACGCGTCATGTCAGACGAGTTGTCTGCACCCTGATTCCTGTTATGATGACAACCTGTAGCACTAACATTCAGTTTGGATTATGCCTGTGTGTGAGTTTTTTTCTGCTACCATGCGCCTGACAACACCTGCCTGAAACACCTTGCCTGGAACGTTTTAATATATAAGTAGATACATTACGTTCATTGTGGACTCACCACAGTTTTGGCCTTTTGACCATGACCTGTATAATTATGATGGCAAACCGCACAAAATCCAGCATATGTTACTGTTTTCCATTCGGCTGGTCCCGTGTTTTTGTTCTGTGTCACCACAACGGACACAGCCAGAACCGCATTGGTATTTGGCACAAGTTTTACATCAGATACCTTTCCTGACGCAACTCAGTGTAACCTGGAGAAACACACAGCTGCTGGTGTTCCAAAGAGGTCTCCCATCCAAGTACTAACCAGGCCCCACATTGCTTCGCTTCTGAGATCTGACAAGTTCAGGCTGACACAGAGCAGACTGGCTGCGCGCAAAATCCAGCATACACTATGTCAAAAAAGCGCAAATCTTTGTGAAAATGTGACATCATCTGTAACGGACAAACTCCACTTGAGACAACAACATGCACAAGGGCTGCTGAAGCAGCTACCTTACACAGGCGTTTTCATGACAGACTCAGGAGCACTAGGAGGGCCGGTCACAAAAGGGTGCGGTAGGGCCAATCGTAACTGCCATATTTTTTGGAGTATATGAAGGGAGAAGTTTTGAGCCTGACCCAGAAAAAGTAGACCATGGTTCTCCATCTTTTACATTCTGAGAAACCATTTCTGTCGAGAATGTGAGAAATTTTGACTCACTGGATACAATGTTGAGAAATATCTGACGATGTACAAGGCAGTTTTATTTGTTCTAGATTTTAGACATATTTATACTTACACCTAACTACGTATTTGCAACTGATATATTTTTGCGACTTCTGGTGGGATTCGAATACCAAACGTCACAGTTTCATGTGTTTGCTGTGGTGAACTCTAGAGGCGGTAATGTACCGATACGAAAGTATGACAAACTCCAATAAACTGAAGAAGAAGAAGAAGAAGGACGGTGAGTCGCGCGGACGTAAAGATGGCAGAGGAAGAAAGTCAGTTTGAGGAATTTGAGCAAATAGATTTTTTAAGAAATCGACACGTGCAATTCTTTCAGAGAACGCTTCAGGTGTTACCCGAGAGATACGCGTCTTTGGAGACAACCAGGTAATCTTAACGACATGAAAAACGTATCATTAGCCGGTTTGTCTTAGCCAGTGTATGTCAATGGATACTAATGCTCATTAGCAAACGTGCTGAAGTTAGGCAGTGAAGTACTCGGAGGCAGCTTTTAAGGAATTAAATAACCGCAAACTGAAATTATTTTGACAGTAAACCAAACTGCAGTGAGAAACCGTGTGCAAGGATTGCAAGGTGCTTAACTTTTGCCACGTTTTATGTTACACCTACCAAAAATGGATGAAGATTCTTATCCTCAAAAGTCACACAATACTCCATAATGACGATGTGAAAAGTTTTTTAAATTTTTTTTTTTTTTTTTAGATTTTTGCAAATTTATTAAATTATGTGTACACACACACACACACACACACACACACACACATATATATATATATATATATATATATATATATATATATATATATATATATGCAAAAAAATATTCATGGTGTCCTTATGGGGTATTGTCAGTAGAATATTGAGGGGGAAAAGTAATTTGCTCCATTTTGGAATAAGGCTGTAACATAAAATGTGGAAAACGTGAAGCGCTGTGAATATTTTATGGATGCATTGTAAGTGCTTGCACCTTTTGTATTTATTGTTGTATTGTTATGCTATAATAATCTAATCAAATAGAATAGGATTGGTGTTGCAGTGTGGTTGCTTGGTGTGAAGAAGCTGCTTACAGTAAGTCACCCCTTCTTCTCATACCTTGTTGATCAGCACTTGAGGTGTTGGGTGTTGATGGTACCCAGGAACTGTTAAGATTCCATAGTGTTGACTGTAGACTCATACAAAGCAATAGAGGTAGATAGGACTGGGTACTTTCTAGTCCACAAACACCTGTGTTGTCTTTTGAGCAGTGAGCTCAAAGTTGTTTTGACTGCAACAGTGCAACAGATTCTTGATCTCCAACCTGTAAGCAGGCTCCACCCCTCCAGAGGTGAGTCCAATAAATGTGACGTCATCTATAAACATTAGGAGCTTGAGTGACAGATAAGTGGAGGTGCACTTGTTTGTGTACAGGGAGATGTGTAGTGAAGAAAGGACACCACCTTGAGGAGAATGGGTTCTGATGAGTAGCAGTTGTCCTGTTTTACATAGTGCTTCCTATCAGACAGGAATTCAGTGAGCATTATTTTGAAGAGAATGTTTAAAAATCTAATGTTCCTTGTTGCCATTGATGTGATATCAGGTTTTAAACTATCTCTATTCTCTAAGTCTACAGTATTGTGAATTTAAAATAGTCTCTTTTGATTTTCTGCAGGTTGACCATCATATTTTTTGCCCTGTCTGGTCTTGATGTGTTGGATGCTCTGGATGTGATTGATAGGAATTCGATGATAGAGTGGATCTACTCCTTGCAAGTTCTTCCTGCTGAGGATCGTGAGTCTCATGCAATGTTCACAAGATGAAACAAGTAAACTATGGTGGTGTTGCTTTTTCACAGTATGATCTGTGATGATCTTTGGAACTGTAACATCTGCAGCAATACTGTGCAAACATACAGTATGTAGGTTGACTTTGATTCACAGTTTTATTCATGCCTAGTGGCAAGTTTGACTCTCCAGTTCAAATGATGATGATGAGGGACTGGAGCACTTGCAGGATACCCACATGGACTCAAGTAGAAGATCAAAAACATTATATAGTAAGTCCTAACCAGTAGATTCAAACCTAGAATTGTTTGGCTGGGAGTTGTCAGCGCTAACTCTTGTTTTATTTAATAAAAATTAGAAAGCACATATTGCCTTTGTAATGAAAAACAATATATTTCAACTATAAATACAGATACAGATTCTTTATTGTCATTGTAACCAGTACAACTAAAGGTAGGTGAAAGCTTTTCAGTGGGAAATATAAACCTAAGTAAACCACAACGCAAGATTTAAAAGGCCTGGGGAAGAAAAGAAAAAAATAACTGTTAGGAGAAATTACCTAAAAACTCTTTGACACAGACAAACAATGAGACCCAGAGGAAACAGGTTTCAGTTTCTAAGATCTTTTGTTATTTAAAGTTTTAAAGGTAAATGTCATACCTTTTACCTTGTGTGTGCTTTTTATATGTGTTCATGTACGCGGCCGCTTATGTGTGTCGTTTGTCGTCATGGGCCAGTCATGGTTTGCTCAGGGCCCTGCTGTTGACCATAAGGCAGGGATATACATCTGGAGCTGGTCCCGGGCCGCCTAAAGGCGACCTCTGCTCCTACTGGCAATTAGGATGGTTAAATGCAGTAGACACATTTCATTGTGCAGGGAACATGTTCCTTTTGTCATATGACAATAAAATTCTTTTGAATCCTTTGAATACAGAGTGTAAGTCTGAAGGACAAATACAAGTGCATTCAGTTTCATGCCAGTTATATACAGTCTCAAGGTGGTCCAAGAGTCCATTCATGAAATCATTAATAGTATCAACGACAGTCTCAAAGTCCGTTCCCGATCAGTCGTTCTTCATGTATTGTTGGCTAATGTCTCATCACATAGCATAAGAGCATCATCACCATTCCGTTTTCTGCTTCTTCATCATCCTGCACTGATTAACGAATGTCTCGCCTCAGTCATTCTTACCTATACTCTACTTCCCTCATCCAGTGGCATTGCTCTGCAATGAACCGTTTAACACAGAAACCATTTCAATACACTGACTGTTAAATGCTTTCACAGCAACCTTGTACAGCAATAATTAAATTGCAATCTATTAGCGAAAATCATTATTAAGACAAATTATATGGTAAAATATAATGACAGAGCATTAACAAGCATTAACTTTTATAATATAAACATAAAATTTAACCGAATGAAAGAGGTATGCCCAGAGCACAAATCAAAAAAGAAAAAAAAGTATTGGCACATAGTAGCAAAAAAAAGAGATTGCATATAAAAAAAAAAAAAAAGAAAAGTATGTATAAAACTGTGGATATTGCACATAAATATTGCACTCATTTCAAGTGTGGCATGTGACATGGATATTTGGCTTCAGTGTCATTCATAGCTCCAACAGCAGTTGAGTCAAAACTGTTTTTCAATCTATTTGTACTTGCTTTAATGGCCCTCTACTGTCTGCCTGATGGAAGTAGCTCGAACAGAGAGTGGCCAGGGTCGGAAGGATCATTTAGCATGGTGTTGGGTCTCCTCAGACATTAAGAGCCATGATGATCCCCCAGTGTGGGTAGAGGGCATCCTACATATTACATGTACATAAAGTCATGCATAGCATGATCAATTGTAACAGTACACATAATCAAGGAAACAGAATTGAGTGTGAGTTTGCATTGGCATCACAGATTTCCCTTCATCCTTTTTTGACCTACTTCAGTCCACCATCGTATGGTTAACCTGTTACCGTCAATAATCTGCGCTACAACAGAAAATAGGGATTAACTTCTGCCATAGCAGGAACATGATACTAAGTATAGCTGCTTTTTATGACTGAGCTGTGGTCACAGACCTTGGACAGGTGCACAATGGATTATTCTTGTGCCTTATAGGGGCAACATTTTATTGATAATTATTCCAAGTCCAGATAGCAGTGGTTATTGGTTACATTTACATTTGTTTGTGTTGAAGTTTCAACAAGGCATTTTAACTTGTAACAAGTTTACAAGAAGAAAAAAAAAACTGCCAATGGAACAAGTAAAAATTCACTTAAGAATACTTAAACTAAGATCTTGAAATTAGCTAAGAGCTCATTTTTAGTTGTACTTTACTAGTATTAGGAAGTGTTACATCTTTTACAAATAACACGAGCTTGTAATTTTTATCTTAAGTTGTATTTATCTAAAAACAAGTCCTTTATATCTTACTGAAATTTTACTTAAGTGACTGTGTCTTATATTAAGTGTACATCAGTCATTTTGACTACAAATTTGACAAATAACCTTATGATTTTACATTTTGTGGGTGGTGTTCATCTCATTTCCAATAGATGGCAGTATCTCACTTTTTTTTTTTTTATAAGTACTGTAAAGTCATGTTGTTCATACAGTATGTGTTGCACCAAAAAAATTGGGGGGAATTTAATTCATATGTCACCTGTAGTACTTCAAGATAGCTTTCATTTTCAAAATTGTAATTGTTTACATTTCTATTAATTTTTCAGAATCCAACCTATCTCGTTGTGGATTTCGAGGATCATCACATATTGGAGTTCCGTACAGCACTAAGGTACTGCTCTTCTTTACCTTAAAGCATTTAGATCAGTGGTTCACAATTCCAATCCTTAGAGACCCCAAACATGCACATTTTTTGTCTTTCCCTGCCCTGCCAAAAGCCTATTAGCTTCATCAGTCGACGGTTACTGCATTAAATTTGAAAACATCTCCACCCTTCCATGTCGTCTAAACAAGATATTTTTTCATTATCAGTTTAGTTTTTGACATTGTGTTTCTAATACTTAATAATTGCAGTACACCTGGATTTCAATTATGGTGTTGCTAGGTGAGGCAGACATGCATAAAAATAAGTGTGGCCGCTTAACTGCAACTTATTTAAGGTTTCCTTATCTGTGTTTTCTCATAAATTCTCGGCCATGCTGTACCGTCCTGTGCTTTCACATTAGGTGCGGTGAGCCATTAATAATTACAGTCTTAACAGCTATAATATTAGTCATTCTATAAGGTCTAAGGTACCATTTCAAGCTAATGTACCTACTGTCAGAGGTGGAAAACTATGCCTTCAATGACTAAAAGTCCTACCCATTAACCGTATGGTCAGAGTACTACAAGTAACCATACGTGACAGAAGCAAAGGGACGAGCTGCCATTCATTTTCAATCAGAGTGGACATTTTACAGCAACAAGGGACAACTTTCTTATCCAACTGGATTGTTCTGTTATAATATACCATGGTGGTTGAGTCTGGGAGGATGACATTGGCCATTTTTAGCCCATGACCATGTTAAATGCATTCTTGTCTTAGATTGATGACTGTGTTTGCAGTTCTTGTTGGTAGTGTGTCTGTTGTGTAGTTGGTTGTGAATTTCTCAGTAGTGTAACAGTTTTCTGCACACTTTTTTGGGGGGGCTGTCATTGTGCCTGCGGCAGAGAAACATTAAAACTAGCCAAGCCAGTATTTTTCAACATTGACATAACTGCACTTTGCCCGAGGGATGATGCATCTTATTCTGATGAGTTCAGACCCCCATGAGGAAGGTAATTACAGGGTAGAAAATTAAGACAGAGTTCTGCTATGCAATTTTTTAATGCTATATAATTCTAACTCTAAATAGCTTAAGATAACAATTTGAGAAACAGCACTCATTAACTGATTATACTGCTCACATTTCCTTTTACACTATTAATTCTAAGCCCATTTTTAAAGGTTGCTGATGGAAATGGCAATTTAAATCTTAGTTCATCCTCACTGTATTTTGGATGTCTGTGGGCAGATATATACTTGAATGATGTCAATAGTGCAGCAGATAACAAAATATTTACAGAGGAATCCTGCAAATGGTGATAGAAGCACCAAATTCTGCACAAATACACCTTAGACATTACTCTTTTGAAAAAACAATTGGCCGTTTCAAGTACCCAGCCAGGTAGGGGTCAATTGAATTACACAGGGGTCAAAATTAAAAGATGCTCCAATCATATTTAAACTATACCATGTTATTTGTCTGATCACAAAGATTCCAAAAAGGTATAGTTTGGACTATCTGTGACTGAAAGTTAAGGAGTTATGGGGTAAAAACAATAACAAAAATGGTGACAAAGGTCAATTTCAGATTGTACGCAATCGTATTTTTCAAAAGAGTAATGTCTGAGTATTTGTCCTGAATTTGTTCCTTTATCACCATTTGCAGGATTGTTTCAGTTATCTGCTGCATTACAAGGACCTGATGCATTTGGGACAAAACAAAAAAAAAAGCTCTCAGCAACATTGACAGCAGTTGGCGACTGTTTGTTTATAGAAAAATCTGTCTTAGGTTGATGTAAAACTAAATTACTAATGCTTCCATGAAAGAGCAGGAAAAACCTGCTTGTGGCACAAGATGTTACAGTATCGTGACCCCCTTCTGTATGTTGTGTCCATGTTTCAAATGCCAATATTGTACAAAAAGTGTGACATTTGCATGTAAAAGCAGCAGTGTTAAAAGAATTTGATTGTTGTGTTGAAAGTTGTGTGAGGAGTCTTATTTTTCATCATATGAGGCAGGGATGAGACTGGAAGAGATGCCGTTGCGCGTTTGAGCACAGCGTGTGAGGTCATTTGTAGAAATTGTTTATTTTTATATTGGTTGCGGTTGTAATTCAGGACCCAGGGCAGTTCTGTAGTGTGGTGTAGCATATAGTATCCTCACAGACCTGACTTGACTTTTACCTTTATACTGGTTGTGGTATATCAGTACTTTACCGAATCATCCATATTTGCTCCCAAATTATAGTTATGACTAATTTAAATTATGTTGAACAACTCAAAACATTTTTACAGTTTTCTAGATGTGCTTTCTAAAAATCATACCTTAGTTCCATAGTATGTGTCAGTTGCCTGGATGTTCCTGTATGAGGTTATGTAACTTGTATGCGATACTGTCTAGTATTTTAGATCTATTAACCATCCTAATCCAATTACATTTTTTCCGCAAATCTGATTGGTTAATTGTACGAGATTTCAGACCGTATAATATCGGGGTAATGGTGGCAAAATATTCGACTGTTTCACATTTAGATGTTATTCCGCGCCCTGACCAGTGTTCTGACGAGATGTCATTCCTGTCGACAAGCCAGCCCTTTGCACAACTGCGCGTGCGCAATATTCTTGGGACGTAGAACTATTGAGACACACAATTCAGCACAACACTGGCTGTGCGCGCTGCTACACAGATGTCATAATCGCGCTGAGAGCGAGAGAAAGTCGCTTACCGACACAGACGCCAAAATGGGTGAATTTAAGCTACCATATGAAAGTATTGATGTGGATTCTGAGACAGAATTACCATTTCACATTTGATGGATTTTTACTCCACGCCCTGACCGCTGTTGGAGCAACACTGCCTCACGGTAAGCCTCACCGACTGAATTACCAACAGAAAAATAAACTGTGCAAACGATGGAATTGGATTAGAATGCGAATAACCCCCTTGTGTCTGATGATTTGTGGACATTCATGCTGTTATACGGTCGCCGGTAAAACAGATATTTGCGACCATTTTACCGGCGACCGTATAACCAGCATGAACATCTGAAAATCATCAGACACAACCGGGTTATTCCCCAAGTGTTATGTTTTATCTTTCTGTATCACTATATTGTTTTGAACATCATCTCACTTTAATTTATTGTTTAGGGGCCAGGGGTTTTACATCCATATGACAGCGGTCATGTAGCAATGACCTACACTGGGCTGTGCTCACTGCTAATACTGGGAGATGATCTGAGCCGTGTCAACAAACAGGCCTGTTTGGCTGGTCTCAGAGCACTGCAGCTCGAGGATGGCAGGTTGTTTTACACACACAAGCAAAAATTTGCTCTGGCATTTTGATTCTGACTCAGATATACCTGAGGACATGTGAATGTTAGTCATCTTAATGTTGGCTGACACTTGCTCATATTTTGTCATACAATAGTTCCGTACATGCTTTGGTACACTCATGCACACAGTTACTGTTGGAAAACCAAAGCTCTCTGATCAAATCATCTTGACGAAACAAATATAGTTGATTCCATACTTTATCACTAGACAAGCACGACAGCATTACAAAGCAGCAAATCCTGCATAATTTAATTAAATTTTAATTTTTTTCGAGAAACAGCCGAATAAATTACAAAATCAGAACTCACCACTACTTCCCTGACCTTTAATAATTACATCAACACCCAAGTTGTTCACACACTTTGAACACTTTTTTTTTTTTAATGGTCAAGTCCAGTTGTTCATTACAAGATGCATTCTAGCACAGGGATTTTCTTTGTGTTTCTTTTATTCTTTTACACATCTTAAACATCATTTTAGAAGTATTTGTGCATTTTAGGGAACTGTCTATGCATTTACACATTTTACAGCCTTTGTAAAGATTTTAAAACATTTTTAAAGAACTTTATATTTTACACCCTTTTCAAAACATTTAAATGTGTTTTTTTAAAGAACTTTCTGTTCTATTTTACATTTGCCATATTTAAACATGTTTAAAAAAAAAAAAACATTTAAACATCTCTGTGTGTTTTTAAATGTCTTTGGCATAAATAACACGATTTAAACTTAAATATATTAATTCAAACTGGGATGGGTATTGATAAGATTTTATCGATATTGATGCCGTTATCAATTCCGCTTATCAATCCAATTCCTTATCGATTCCCTATCAATACTTCTTGTGAATTTTCTGTGTACTAAAAGTACCTTTACAGGTTTCTATGTCAGTAACATTTTGAGTCTTAAAGTAAATAAATATGAAATTGGTCACTGCATCTTTGATCTCTGGACATAAGTAAAAATAAACAAAATCAAAAGCATTTCCTTTCAGACATTATTGCAATGAACGTCACTCCATACCTCTCAGCTGGCTCAGCCAGCTGCGCTGCAAGTCAGTGTAATTCATAAAAGAATGCTGGACGTCTCATTTTAGAGGAAAAACATTTTAGGCTGGTGCAGTTTGTTGTCTGTGTTACAGCGTTTGCAAAGAGGTGTCATTTGATTTAAATGGTGATTCGGCTTTGAAGTTATTTATTCCGGCTTGGACTCTAACTTGACTCTGCAGAGATTGGCGCAGCGTTTGGAGGCTGTGCGAATGGAACAGAGGATGATTCTCGTTTCTTGCTTGCAACAAGACGAGAGTCCCAGTTATTGACTTTAATCTGCACAAACGTGACTCACAATTGACATTTTATGGCTTTGAGAGGGGTTAAGAAGCGGACTTACTGCTTCTGAAAAGCAGCGAAGCAGTGAAACCAATGAAGCACTGGGTCTGAGCACTGCTTCGTTGCTTCAAGAACAGCCGCTAGCAGAAGCGGTTGATTACAGACCCGCTGCAGGGTCTGCGATCAACGTAAAGAATGATCATTTTCCCGATAGATACCCTCAAAAACAACGGCTGCTCTGAAGGATCGATAAGGATTCGTTAAGCAAAAAGGCTATTGATGTCGGTGGATCGAATAATTTCTTAACAATTCTCGAAAAGAGAAAAGATTCTCGGTACCCATTCCCCCCCCCCCCCCCCCCCCCCCCCGAAAGAAGCAATGGTACCACCCCATTACAGTTTGAAAACCACTGTTCTAGATGCAGCGTCTTATGATTTACTTCATGTGATGTCTCTTATGTCTCATATGCAAGGCTTTGCTACTTGTCTGATGGAAGAAAAAATACACATGACTAAAGCAGAACAAAAGGTATAATTTAATAATTGTGGTTTGTGAGAATTACTAATGCAAACCTTGCTCAAACTCTCAGCAGCACTCGTGATGTCCATGTTCATTTCATGTGTTGCTCAGTTTGAAATCTTACTTTCCACAGTGAGGTCCATGTTGTTGGACTGTTTCTCGTGCATGCCTCCAGTTATTTATAATTTACTATGCCCTACTCATTTGTGGCAGCTCTTGTGACCATTATGACTCTCTGTCCTCATGTATTCTTTCTTCCAGTTTCTTTGCAGTGCCAGAGGGGAGTGAAAATGATATACGTTTTATCTACTGCGCAGCCAGTATCTGTTACATGCTAGGTGACTGGTCAGGCATGGACAATCCAGAAGGCATCGAGTACATCAGAGCAAGTTTGGTGAGTATTGAAAAACATTTGAGGTGTGATGTTTGTTCTGTGGAGAAAGGGAAGTTTGGCTCATGCAGGTGTTGTATTCAGTTTTAAAGTAGCTGCTGATAATGCAGCTACAACGTCTACAAAAGTCACACCTGTTTATTTGACCCCATACCAACAAAACTATTTAAGGGACTTATGGCCCATTCTTGGGCCAACTGTGTTGGAATTGTTAATCCTAACTTCTGGATCTGTTCCTAAATGTTTCAAATCTCAGGTGATTAAACCATTGTTTAAGAAATGTAATCTTGACCATAGTGTTTTGAAAAATTATAAAAAATTATATCAAATCTATTATTTTGTTCTAAAATTCTGTAAAACGTGTTTTTGTGGCAGCTCATGGACCACCTTACTGAGAATAATCTTTTGAGCAATTGCAGTCTGCTTTTAGAAAAATATCATTCCACAGAGACAGCGCTCACTGAAGTGGTTAATGACCTGCAAGTAGTGGACTCTGACATCACTATGGTTAGATCTTCGTGCTGCGTTTAATACCATGGATCATCATATTTTACTCGACAGGCTGGAGAATCATTTTGGGATTACTGAAGTGCCCTTGCGTGGTTGACGTCATACCTGTCCCGGTTGTTCTCACTGTGTTTTGTGTAATAACAACTACTTCTAACCTTAGTGACATGAAATTCGGGTTCCACAAGGATCTGTTTCAGGCCCACTGCTTTTCTCCCTTTATGTAGTACCCCTTGGGCATATACTGCCGCATTTTGGGATTGACTTTAATTGTTACGCTGATGATACTCAATTGTGCATGTCAATAACTGCTGGAAATCTCACTCACATAAAATATTTAGAAGATTGCCTTGCAGCAGTGAGAAGCTGGATGTCTAGTAACTAACTACTTTTAAACTAGGATAAGACTGAAATGATTGTTCTTGGTCCAGCGAGACATCGGCATCAATTTGACCAGTTAGTGCTTAGTTTAGGTTCGTGTGCTATACATCATACATACATCATCCACATTAGAGACATTGCGAGGACTGCTTTCTTCCATCTGCGAAATATAGTGAAGATTCATCCCATCCTGTCTATGGCTGATGCTGAGACTCTGATACAACCCCTGGCAAAAATTATGGAATCACCAGCCTCGGAGGATGTTCATTCAGTTGTTTAATTTTGTAGAAAAAAAGCAGATCACAGACATGACACAAAACTAAAGTCATTTCAAATGGCAACTTTCTGGCTTTAAGAAACACTATAAGAATCAGAAAAAAAATTGTGGCAGTCAGTAAACGGTTACCTTTTTAGACCAAGCAGAGGGGAAAAAATATGGAATCACTTCAATTCTGAGGAAAAAATTATGGAATCAAAACAAAAGAAACGCTCCAACACATCACTAGTATTTGTTGCACAACCACCTCTGGCTTTTATAACAGCCTTGCAGGTCTCGAGGCATGGACTTAATGAGTGACAAACAGTACTCTTCATCAATCTGGCTCCAACTTTCTCTGATTGCTGTTGCCGGATCAGCTTTGCAGGTTGGAGCCTTGTCATGGACCATTTTCTTCAACTTCCACCAAAGATTTTCAATTGGATTAAGATCCGGACTATTTGCAGGCCATGACATTGACCCTATGTGTCTTTTTGCAAGGAATGTTTTCAGTTTTTGCTCTATGGCAAGATGCATTATCATCTTGAAAAATTATTTTCATCATCCCCAAACATCCTTTCCTATCCCAATTGATGGGATAAGAAAAGTGTCCAAATATCAACGTAAACTTGTGCTTTATTGATGATATAATGACAGCCATCTCCCCAGTGCCTTTACCTGACATGCAGCCGCACATCATCAATGACTGGAAATTTACATGTTCTCTCACGGCAGTCATCTTTTATGAATCTCATTGGAACGGCACCAAACAAAGGCGGTTTCTTACAGTTCCGGTCACAGACGTTGACTCCAGTTTCCTCCCATTCGTTCTTCATTTGTTTTGTTGTACATTTGTCAATTTTTGAGACATATTGCTTTAAGTTTTCTGTCTTGACCGCTTTGATGTCTTCCTTGGTCTACCAGTATGTTTGCCTTTAACAACCTTCCATTTGTTTGTATTTGGTCCAGAGTTTAGAGACACAGCTGACTGTGAACAACCCACATCTTTTTGCAAACATTGCGTGATGATTTACCCTCTTTTAAGAGTTTGCTAATCCTCTCCTTTGTTTCATTGACATCTCTCGTGTTAGAGCCATGATTCATGTCAGTCCACTTGGTGCAACAGATCACTCCTTTTTAGATGCAGACTAACGAGCAGATCTGATTTTGATGCGGTGTTAGTTTTGGGATGAACAATTACAGAGTGATTGCCATATTTTATTCCTCAGAATTGAGTGAGTCACATATTTTTTTCCCTCTGCTTGGTCTAAAAAAAGATCACCGTTACTGACTGCCACAAGTTTTTTTTTCTTGATTTCTTACAGTGTTTTCTTAAAGCCAGAAAGTTGCCATTGAAATGACTTTAGTTTTGTGTCGTGTCTGTGATCTGCTTTTTTTCTACAAAATTAAACAACTGAATGAACATCCTCCGAGGCCGGTGATTCCATAATTTTTGCCAGGGGTTGTACATGCATTTATCTCTTCTAGATTGGACAACTGCAATGCTCTATTTTCTGGTTTACCGCAGTCCAGCATTAGGGGTCTTCAGTTGGTTCAAAATGCCTTGCCCTGCCAGACTTTTGACACGAAGCAGAAAAGTTTGATCACATTACAACCCATTCTGGCATCCCTTCACTGGCTTCCTGTCTATCTGAGATCGGATTTTAAGGTGCTTGTTACTGGCCTATAAAATTTTTCACGGACTGGCACCTTCCTACCTGGCTGACTTGGTTGAGCCCTACGTGCTTGCACGGGCCTTGCGTTCACAGTGTGCAGAACTGCTGTGTGTTCCTAGGATGAATAAAAAGTAGATAAGGCAGTCGGACTCTGTTGAGATTTTTAAGTCTAGATTAAAGACTCATCTATTTTCCCTGTTTTATCATTAGCATTTTATGTTTTTTTTTTAATGCTTTTACTTTTAATGTTTTATTCTTTTATTGTGGTTTTTAATCTTTTAATTCAGTTCTTCTTTTTTTTCATGTTGTTGTTGTGTGAAGCACCTTGAGGCGACCCCATTGTGAATTGGCACCATATATATATAAATTAATAAATTTGAAATTTCAATGCAGTCTACAGTAGTTCTTTGGATTTTAGGTCAAAACTGAATATGAAAAATACTCAAAAAAAAGGTGTTGTAGGTGTTTTACCTCCCTCTAAAGGACTGAATGAGAAAGGCCAAAGTACATGATAAATGGCTATAAAAACAAATTGGCACCACTTTCCGTACTCGCCCTTTGCTAATTATACCATATATTCTGCAGTATCAGTCGCACCAGCGTATTGACTGCATCTGTCCAAAAATCGTCTGAATATGAAAAAAACATGCATAATTGCATTGGTCTAAAAGTTACATTTATTTTTGAGAAGGTACTAACGTCATGCAACCACAAATAAGGTGCGTTTACACATAACGACGACAAGTCATGAATTCCATGAAGTATACATTTTTGGCTGCTGATCATGAATGTGCTTATTCGGGGCAGAGGTGTCAGGTGTCCCAAACATCAGGCACATGCAGCAGGTGGAACACCTGCAAGGAGCACGCTGAGGAGCATTGGAACAAAACTTATTAGCCGGCTTGCATCGCTGTACTCCTTCAGCATACTGCAGCAATGAAACTGAATGCGCACAGTAGGCTTTAGTTGTGCGCAAGTCAGAGAAGAACACTGTCATGCTCTATTAAGGAATCACCACTCATCAAAGTGGATCAACACGCTCAGATTGCGCCACCTCCACGACACGAGGTAAAATGAGGGTGGTGCGTGACATTCGTGGAAGATTTTTTGACAGCCAAAAACATGCTCCACGAAAATCACAAATATTACGCACCAGCACACACTATTAAGAACCTTATTCAGATGCGTTAAGTCACGTTAAGAATGTCAGGAATGTGCCAAGAATGACGCAAATATGACATTCGTAATGCATCTTGCCTATGTGTAAACGCACCATAACTCAAGCATAAATTGCTTCTTGTGGTCACTGAACAGGAAAAAAATGTGTTCCAAGCAAAATGTGTGCAGATTCACTTCACTACATATAATTAAATCTTTTTAAAGGGTTTATTTATTTATTTTTTACACAAACACTTCATCAATGAGGAGAATTAAACTGCTTGAAAACTTGCTGCTTGTGGACCTGCTGAACAGATGAAAATGTCTCTTCGGTGGCTCTGTTCAGTGCTAAACATGTACACATTCACCTCAATAAATGTTGAATGTTTAAAATTTTAAAAAACAGTTTTTGCCTTACCTGCACGTTGCTGTTCCTGTTGTCCCACACAGTCCAAAACAAGTGGATGTTCAGAGTAGTGTGAGATTATATTCCTTCTTCTTATTCAAGAGTGTGGTTGTCCAGTTTGAGAGCATGATTTATTAATTTCACACCCTTCATTCAGATCTTGTTTTTTTGGCATTTGGCATCCAGCTTAATGGTGCATTGACTGCTACATTCAGAGTGTGAATCACAGTACTTCTTTCGGGATCAGTATACCAGGAGCAGTATGTGACATGTGTAGACAATGCCATGTTGTGGTCATAGATTTGGTTATTTTTCTCAATATATCTCACTTTGAATATACATCCTTCCCACGACAAGCAAAATTACTTGAAAAATAAAACAAAAAGCTATACTTGTAGTCCAGACAGCACGATAACTGTAAAAAACAAGTTGGTGCCACTTTCCGTACGTGCCCTTTGCTAATTATTCTCAATAATTTTAGTGTTTGAGAATGATTCCTCTGATCACGTTTTTGAAGGTTTGGTTGTCGCGCTGCACTCAGTTTAATGAATACAGATGCCTGGCTTAGAACACACTCATTTCAGATTACTGCACTATTCAGAGAGGCAACTTTTGTAATTGAATGCGCAGGGTGGATTGCACAGTACCAGGAGATGGAACTCTGCTGAGAAATACTTAAGCTACTATTTTATGGATTAGTTGAATGGGAGTGTCATATCCTTAAAGCTGTAGGCGGAAGTGATTCAAACTGATCATGAAGTACTGTGCTTGCCGATGTTTAGGCCCTTTAGCTTGTTAAATTTAATTTTTCTATCAAATGTGAGTTTGACATCAAAACAGGTCAGTTTCAGGTGTTTATGCTGGAGGTCATCACAGGTTCTCTCAGGCATGACGATCGAGCCAGGTCAGACCAGCAGAGCATATGATCACATGCTCTGCTGTTTGTGACTCTGTGCATAAATTTTAAAATTGGTTAAAATTTAATTGTTTTGTTAGGTGTTATCTAGGTCCATTTAGGTGGGTTCTAAATTTGTGAATCAGGAGGACTTTTAGTTCATGGGTAGCATTCATGTCAGTCTACTTTATAAACTCAAACCGCCATGGTGAAGGTTGACCTATTCATGATTAAATTGTGGCTTATTTTCCAACCTGAGCACAATGTTGCAACACTCCCTTGTCTTCTGAGACAGAAGGATGCCAACATTTTCCAACCTACATTTTTATAGCTTGGGGAGCTGGTGGTATCTAGAAGTTAGTCATGGGCTTGTGACCATCAGACTGGAATGTCCCTTGGACAAGGTCATTAATCCACAAGTTGCTGAGAGTGTGCAGTTGAGCACCTTGTATGGCAGTTCTCTCTCTGTGTGTGTGTGTGTGTGTGTGTGTGTGTGTGTGTGTGTATGTGTGTGTGTGTGGCGGCGTGGGGGGGGTTGAGCGGTCCATTTTCTAAGTCTGCCATTACAATTTGTGTCTGGGGGTGTGTCTGCAATATTTCCACTTCTGTTCACAAAGACAATGGAAAAGAAGATGAGAGCTGTAAAAATAAGAAATAAATGCACAGTATTTAATCTGTTGGCTACACAGCTGTTTGGTGGATTCCAAAATGTCCTCATAGAAGCAGGTTAATTATTGATTTTATTATTATTATTATTATTATTATTATTTTAACCTGGGAAGAGAGAGTTTATGAGCTACAGATGTTTGACTTAAGTATGGATGCCCCAGGTATGAATTTATGAGAGTTATTACTTTCTGGCCAGACCTGGTACGCTCATTAAACAAAAAAGCTGATTTGTTAGTTTATTCCTGGTGGCTACTATCTGTTGTGCAGGTCTTTACAATTTTGAAGGAACAACCGCTTAATAGTCTGTTGTGTGGGCCGCTGAAGAGAGGTACTGCTGGCCCACCACCACCAGAGGGCGCCCTGCCTGGCTGGCGGGCTCAGGCACCAGAGGGCGCTGGCCCGCCTCACAGGAGCAGCCAGGTGACAAGCTTGTCACCTATCAACCGAGACGCTGACATCCATCAGCAGAGGGGTATATCAGCTGGACGGCAATCTCCACCTCATTGCCGAGATCTCGTCTACCAAGGAGGTAACGTATCTAGCCCAACGATTGTCTTCTGACTATTGAATACTTTTCCTTTGCACAGAAGAGAGAAGAACAGCAGGAGACTGTATTTTGGGATAATTACTCACATTCCTGCACTACAGTGTTGTTGTTGATTAGAGGTGAGGTGGTGTTTCCAACCTACGTGTTGCTGGGTGCAGCCCGCACCCACATCTGACTGTTTCTGTTCCTCGCCAGCAGTACCGGATCCGACGAGCGGAGGCAGGTGGCCACCTGGGAGTTCGGGACTTGGCGGCTCCAGTATTCCCGGGGTTCGGTGGCGGAGGAAATCGGTGGTTCCGGTTCGACTCGGACAGACGTCTCCTATCGTCGAGCCTGCCCACACGACACCATTGGAATTGGTTATAACCACAATTGTAATCTGTTGTGTTTGTTGGCTGCGTATTCACAACAGTAAAGCTTTGTTATTTTACTTTCTCCATTGTCCGTTCATTGCGCCCCCCTGTTGTGGGTCCGTGTTCCTACACTTTCACAACATAGTCAGCAGTTAAAAAATTATAGTAATAGTGTATGTAATTAACTTCTGAACTTGGCATTTAGTTTCATAAAAATTTATGCTTCCTCTGTCTGTGAGCAGAAATAATTTGAAAAAAAAAAAGTGTATTTATTTGTGAATCATGTTCTCTTTCAGATAAAAAAAGAAGTGTGTGTGTGGGGGGGGGGCTATGCACATTTTGTAAACCATGTATTCCCTTTTCATGTAATCTGAAGGGTTGGAGAGTTCACATGGGATATAAAGCTCAGATAAGATAATTATAGTGGGCGATTTTAACATCCACACAGATGCTGAGAATGACAGCCTCAACACTGCATTTAATCTATTATTAGACTCTATCGGCTTTGCTCAAAATGTAAATGAGTCCACCCACCACTTTAATCATATTTTGGATCTTGTTCTGACTTATGGTATGGAAATAGAGGACTTAACAGTATTCCCTGAAAACTCCCTTCTGTCTGATCATTTTTTAATAACATTTACATTTACCCTGATGGACTACCCTGCAGTGGGGAATAAGTTTCATTACACTAGAAGTCTTTCAGAAAGCGCTGTAACTAGGTTTAAGGATATGATTCCTTCTTTATGTTCTCTAATGTCATATACCAACACAGAGCAGAGTAGCTACCTAAACTCTGTAAGGGAGCTAGAGTATCTCATCAATAGTTTTACATCCTCATTGAGACAACTTTGAATGCTGTAGCTCCTCTGAAAAAGAGAGCTGTAAATCAGAAGTGTCTGACTCCGTGGTATAACTCACAAACTCTGTAGCTTAAAGCAGATAACCCGCTAAGTTGGAGAGGAAATGGCGTCTCACTAATTTAGAAGATCTTCACTTAGCCTGGAAAAAAGAGTTTGTTGCTCTATAAGAAAGCCCTCCGTGAAGCTAGGACCATCTTTCTATCATCACTAATTGAAGAAAAATAAGAACACCCCAGGTTTCTTTTCAGCACTGTAGCCAGGCTGACAAAGAGTCAGCGCTCTATTGAGCTGAGTATTCCATTAACTTTAACTAGTGATGACTTCATGACTTTCTTTGCTAACAAAATTTTTGACTATTAGAGAAAAAATTACTCATAACCATCCAAGATGTATCGTTATCTTTGGCTGCTTTCAGTGATGCCGGTATTTGGTTAGACTCTTTCCTCTCCGATTGTTCTGTCTGAGTTATTTTCATTAGTTACTTCATCCAAACCATCAACATGCTTATTAGACCCCATTCCTGCCAGGCTGCTCAAGGAAGGTCCTACCATTATTTAATGCTTCAATCTTAAATATGATCAATCTATCTTTGTTAGTTGGTTATGTACCACAGGCCTTTAAGGTGGCAGTAATTAAACCATTACTTAAAAAGCCATCACTTGACCCAGCTATCTTAGCTATTATAGGCCAATCTCCAACCTTCCTTTTCTCTCAAAGATCTTGAGAGGGTAGTTGTAAAACAGCTAACTGATCACCTGCAGAGGAATGGTCTATTGAAGAGTTTTCAGTCAGGTTTTAGAATTCATCATAGTACAGAAACAAGCATTAGTGAAGGGTTACAAATGATCTTCTTATGGCTTCGGACAGTGGACTTATCTCTGTGCTTGTTCTGTTGGACCTCAGTGCTGCTTTTGATACTGTTGACCATAAAATTTTATTACAGAGATTAGAGCATGTCATAGGTATTAAAGGCACTGCGCTGCGGTGGTTTGAATCATAATTTGTCTACTAGATTACAGTTTGTTCATGTAAATGGGGAATCTTCTTCACAGACTAAAGTTAATTATGGAGTTCCACAAGGTTCTAGTGCTAGGACCAATTTTATTCACTTTATACATGCTTCCCTTGGGCAGTATTATTAGACGGTATTGCTTAATTTTCATTGTTACGCAGATGATACCCAGCTTTATCTATCCATGAAGCCAGAGGATACACACCAATTAGCTAAACTGCAGGATTGTCTTACAGACATAAAGACATGGATGACCTCTAATTTCCTGCTTTTAAACTCAGATAAAACTGAAGTTATTGTACTTGGCCACCCAAATCTTAGAAGCATGGTGTCTAACCAGATCGTTACTCGGATGGCATTTCCCTGCTCTCTAGTAAGTACTGTGAGCAAATCTTGGAGTTATTTTTGATCAGGATATGTCATTCAAAGCGCATATTAAACAAATATGTAGGACTGCCTTTTTGCATTTACGCATATCTTCTAAAATCAGAAAGGTCTTGTCTCAGAGTGATGCTGAAAAACTAATTCATGCATTTATTTCCTCTAGGCATGGACTATTGTAATTCATTATTATCAGGTTGTCCTAAAAGTTCCCTAAAAAGCCTTCAGTTGGTTCAGATGCTGCAGCTAGAGTACTGACGGGGACTAGCAGGAGAGAGCATATCTCACCCGTGTTGGCCTCTCTTCATTGGCTTCCTGTTAATTCTAGAATAGAATTTAAAATTCTTCTTCTTACTTATAAGGGTTTTGAATAATCAGGTCCCATCCTATCTTAGGGACCTCGTAGTACCATATTACCCCATTAGAGCGCTTCGCTCTCAGACTGCGGGCTTACTTGTAGTTCCTAGGGTTTGTAAGAGTAGAATGGGAGGCAGAGCCTTCAGCTTTCAGGCTCCTCTCCTGTGGAACCAGCTCCCAATTCAGATCAGGGAGACAGATACCCTCTCTACTTTTAAGATTAGGCTTAAAAACTTTCCTTTTCCGCTAAGGCTTATAGTTAGGGCTGGATCGGGTGACCCTGGACCATCCCTTGGTTATGTTGCTTTAGACGTAGACTGTGGGGGGGTTCCCATGATGCACTGTTTCTTTCTTTTTTTGCTCCGTATGCATCACACTGCATTTAATCATTAGTGATCGATCTCTGCCCCCTTTCTCGGCATGTCTTTTTCCTGGTTCTTTCCCTCAGCCCCAACCAGTCTCAGCAGAAGACTGCCCCTCCCTGAGCCTGGTTCTGCTGGAGGTTTCTTCCTGTTAAAAGGGAGTTTTTCCTTCCCACTGTTCTAAGAACAGCCACTGCTAGATGAGCAGTGGCTGTGAGTTGTCTGAACTGAAGAAAGAAATGAGTGAAAAAGGTAGGCTGTCTAATATTTTATTCAATCAAGAATATCAAAAATAAAGATTTATGGCAACAATGTGCTGGATAATGTTCCGGAAATTGTGATGTGTTGCAATAATAATTTTTTGGAAAATTATTTTATTATTTATTTATTTTTACATCAAACATTATTTGGGGAATGATATCACATGCAGAAGTCAGAGTTGAGAAACATTTCCTAGGTTTATCAAGTCAGAATTCTTACCTCTGGTGGTATTTGTGTTTCCTAGTCGGAAGTTGGATATTCTGAGTTTGTAGATTCCATCAAACGCAGCGTTATCCTTTAGGAACTGTGGGTTTCTTTGTTTGTTTGTTTTTTAAACAAAGTGTATTTATTGGAAATATTTTTACAACAATGCCACACAAAATTTTTCAGACATTTTTCTCTTTTTTTCCCTAAACAAGTCACCCCCCCCCCCCCCCCCCCCCCCCCAAACAAACCCCGCACATATAACCCCTGTGCCAGACAGGTATAAGAATGGTATGTATAAATAAATAAAAAATAATAGTATATATGCATATATAATAATAAAATGAAGAAGAAAAAAAAAGAAAACCGCACAGTTAAATCACAGAAATAAGATACATTAATGGAGTGAATACAACCATACCACCGATTCATATGTAGCACACAGACATGTCATTCCTTCGTTACATTTCATGCAATTTGGTTTGCTTCCGTCGCTTGAAAAAATGTAATAAAGGGATTCCAGATTTTATAAAATTTTTGGACTGAACCTCTTCTTGTATAGCTGATCTTCTCCAGTTGAATGTAATATAAGACATCCTTAACCCAATGTCCAAATACAGGAGGTTGTGGCTCTTTCCAATTTAACAAAATTCTCCTTCGGGCTAATAGTGTGCAGAAGGCCACTAGATTAGCCTGTGCCTCATTGAGCCGTAAACTATTAGTTACTCTGAAGATTCCAACAAATGGGCAAGGAGCCAGTGGTTTACCACTTATCTTGGAGAATACATCAAATATACAGCTCCAAAAATGTTGTATTTTTGAACAAGTCCAAAACATGTGCAATAGAGAGGCAGGTTCTTGCTTACAGCGATCACAAGTAGGGTCAAGCCCGACTCTAATCTTACTTAGTCTGGTTTTAGACCAGTGGAGGCGGTGCACCACTTTGAATTGAATCACAATATGCCTAAGACAAATTGATGAAGAGAAAATTCTCTCAATAATGCTTCCCCAGGTCTCATCAGAAATCTGTTTAGTTAACTCTTCCTCCCATTTGCACTTAAGTGACTGTAATGTAGTCATCTTGTATCTGTTAAGCAGTTCATATGAAGTACTTATGATGCGTTTGGCGTTTGGTTTTAGCTTAAATATGTCATCCAAAAGGGTTGGTGCAGGGCAGGATGGGAAGGAGGCTGTATTACATGAAATGAAATTTCTAAGCTGCAGGTACCTGTAAAAATGTGGCCTTGGTAGGCCAAATTTAAAGACCAGTTGTTCAAAAGAGCTGAGGACATTGTCACTGTAGAGTTTGTGCATTGAGGTTATTCCACAGTTCATCCATATGTTGAATGCGTCATCTGTCAATGATGCTGGAAACATGCAATGTCTTTGAGGAGGGACACCTTAGGGACACAAGTAGTCCTGCACCCTGAGAACGTAAAGCCCGGGCCGGTACGTAAGGTTTAATTAGGTCAGCTAGGTAGGAGGGTGCCAGTCCATGAATAATTTTATAGGTTAGTAGCAGAACCTTAAAATCTGATCTCACTGGGACAGGAAACCAGTGAAGGGATGCCAAAATGGGTGTAATGTGGTCGAACTTTCTGCTTCGTGTCAGAAGTCTGGCTGCAGCATTTTGAACCAATGGGAGACCCCTAATGCTACACTGCAGTAAACCAGAAAATAGAACATTGCAGTAGTCCAATCTAGAAGAGATAAATGCATGGATCAGGGTCTCAGCATCAGCCATAGACAGGATGGGACAAATCTTCGCTATATTTCCCAGGTGGAAGAAAGCAGTCCTAATAATATTTCTAATGTGGAGGCCAAAGGACAACGAAGGATCAAAAATGACCCCAAGGTTCCTCACTTTGTCAGTGTGATGAATGACACACGAGCCAAGGCTGAGCGTTAACTGGTCAAATTGATGCCGACGTCTTGCTGGATCAAGAACCATCATTTCAGTCTTATCAGAGTTTAAAAGTAGGAAGTTTCTAGACATCGAACTTCTCACTGCTGCAAGGCAATCTTCTAAGGATTTTATAAGAACGAGATTACCAGCAGTTATTGGCATGTATAACTGAGTATCATCTGCATAGCAGTGAAAGGTAATCCCAAAACGCCGCAATATGTGCTCAAGGGGTGCTATATAAAGGGAGAAAAGCAGGGGGCCTAAGACAGATCCCTGTGGAACCCCAAATTTCATGTCACTAAGGTTAGAGGTAGTGTTACTGTACAAAACACAGTGAGAATCACTGGTCAAGTATGACATCAGCCATGCAAGTGCACTCCCAGTAATCCCAAAATGATTTTCCAGCCTGTCAAGTAGAATATGATGATCCACTGTATCAAATGTAACACTGAGATCTAACAGCAACAGAACCGTAGTGGTATCCGAATCCATTGTAAGCAGAAGATCATTTACCACTTTAGTGAGAGCCGTCTCTGTGGAATGATATTTTCTAAAAGCAGACTGCAGTGGCTCAAAGAGATTATTCTCAGTAAGATAGTCTACGAGCTGCCGTGACACCACTTTTTCCAGAATTTTAGAGAAAAATGATAGATCTGATATCGGCTGATAGTTTGTCAATACACTAGGGTCAAGAGTAGGTTTCTTAAGTAATGGTTTAATCACTGCAGATTTGAAACATTTAGGAACAGATCCAGAAGTTAAAGAAAGATTAATAATTTCCAGCACAGTCGGGCCAAGAGTGGGCCACAGGTCCTTAAACAGTTTTGTTGGTATAGGATCAAATAAACAGGTTGTGCTTTTTGTTGACATTACGAGTTTTGTCAGCATGCCTAGTGAGATACTGTCAAATTCTGTAAATCTAGGTAATACCTCAGTAGTGGCACCCACATCAATAGCAGGGAGTTGTGGCTGGATTAAGGCATGCCGGGATATGTTTAACCTGATGTCTTCTATTTTCTTCCCAAAGTAATCCAGGAAATCTTGTGCTGTAAAAGGAGAGCGAACTACAGGTGGTTGTCCATGCAAAATTGTTGTCACCATGTCGAACAAGAACTTTGAGTTATGCTTGTTTTTGTTGATCAAATCAGAGTAGTAAGTCCGCTTTGTAGCCAATAATGCATGCTTATAGTCTAAGATAGCATCACGCCACACAAGGTGGAATACTTCTAATTTTGAACAACGCCATTTCCGTTCTAGACCTCTTGCTTTATGCTTGAGGTCACGCAGATAATCATTGAACCAAGGTGACTGTGATTTGGGGGAGCGCGGTTTTAACACAGGTGGTGCAATCATGTCGAGTGTAGTTTTGAACACTGAATTTAAACTATCCACAAGTCTGTCTTCTGACTGGGTATTTGTCAAATGTGAAGCTAAGACATCAGGCAGTCTAGCTTCGAGCTCAGTCTTAGTTGAGGAGTTGATGCATCGCCGTAAAGATATATAAGGTTCAACTGAAAAACAAACAGAAGTACACTCAACAAAAATATAAACGCAACACTTTTGGTTTTGCTCCCTTTTGTATGAGATGAACTCAAAGATCTAAACTTTTTCCACATACACAATATCACCATTTCCCTCAAATATTGTTCACAAACCAGTCTAAATCTGTGATAGTGAGCACTTCTCCTTTGCTGAGATAATCCATCCCACCTGACAGGTGTGCCATATCAAGATGCTGATTAGACACCATGAATAGTGCACAGGTGTGCCTTAGACTGCCCACAATAAAAGGCCACTCTGAAAGGTGCAGTTTTGTTTTATTGGGGGGGGATACCAGTCAGTATCTGGTGTGACCACCATTTGCCTCATGCAGTGCAACACATCTCCTTCGCATAGAGTTGATCAGGTTGTCAATTGTGGCCTGTGGAATGTTGGTCCACTCCTCTTCAATGGCTGTGCGAAGTTGCTGGATATTGGCAGGAACTGGTACACGCTGTCATATACGCCGGTCCAGAGCATCCCAAACATGCTCAATGGGTGACATGTCCGGTGAGTATGCCGGCCATGCAAGAACTGGGACATTTTCAGCTTCCAAGAATTGTGTACAGATCCTTACAACATGGGGCCGTGCATTATCCTGCTGCAACATGAGGTGATGTTCTTGGATGTATGGCACAACAATGGGCCTCAGGATCTCGTCACGGTATCTCTGTGCATTCAAAATGCAATCAATAAAATGCACCTGTGTTCTTTGTCTATAACAGACGCCTGCCCATACCATAACCCCACCGCCACCATGGGCCACTCGATCCACAACATTGACATCAGAAAACCGCTCACCCACACGACGCCACACACGCTGTCTGCCATCTGCCCTGGACAGTGTGAACCGGGATTCATCCGTGAAGAGAACACCTCTCCAACATGCCAAACGTCAGCGAATGTGAGCATTTGCCGACTCAAGTAGGTTACGACGACGAACTGGAGTCAGGTCGAGACCCCGATGACGACAAGCATGCAGATGACAGTTTGTGCAGAAATTCTTTGGTTATGCAAACCGATTGTTTCAGCAGCTGTCCGAGTGGCTGGTCTCAGACGATCTTGGAGATGAACATGCTGGATGTGGAGGTCCTGGGCTGGTGTGGTTACACGTGGTCTGCGGTTGTGAGGCTGGTTGGATGTACTGCCAAATTCTCTGAAACACCTTTGGAGACGGCTTATGGTAGAGACATGAACATTCAATACACGAGCAACAGCTCTGGTTGACATTCCTGCTGTCAGCATGCCAATTGCACGCTCCCTCAAATCTTGCGACATCTGTGGCATTGTGCTGTGTGATAAAACTGCACCTTTCAGAGTGGCCTTTTATTGTGGGCAGTCTAAGGCACACCTGTGCACTAATCATGGTGTCTAATCAGCATCTTGATATGGCACACCTGTGAGGTGGGATGGATTATCTCAGCAAAGGAGAAGTGCTCACTATCACAGATTTAGACTGGTTTGTGAACAATATTTGAGGGAAATGGTGATATTGTGTATGTGGAAAAAGTTTTAGATCTTTGAGTTCATCTCATACAAAATGGGAGCAAAACCAAAGGTGTTGCGTTTATATTTTTGTTGAGTGTATTAAACGGGTAGAAAAGAAACAGCTATAAAAAGTAACAACGGAGAGGGGAGGTGTCGACCTAGCTAGTGAAAGTTAACCGCTAGCGAATGCTAACCGCTAGCAAATGCTAACTGCTAGCGATTCACAACAGGACTGTTGTTAAATAACATTGAGTAGATACATTTATTAACCAGAAGAGTGCTAAATGATGATATGCCATCCATGATGATGGACAGCATAACTTTTTCTAAACGTAGGGCCAGGATTTTAGCAATAATTTTAGTATCCACATTCAATAATGAAATTGGGCGGTATGAACTGCAATCTAAATGGTCTTTGTCTTTTTTAAGAATAAGAGAAATTACAGCTTGTCTCATAGTTGGACGCAAAGAATGTGTTTGGAATGATTCATCAAATGTGAGTTTTAGTAGTGGGACAATTTGAGGTGCAAACTTCTTATAGAATTCGGATGGAAACCCGTCAGGACCCGGAGCCTTGGCTGATTGCATTCTCCTCAGCGCTTTTTCAATCTCAGTGTGGGAGAATGGCTCCTCCAACATGTTTACAGCGTCTGCTTCCAGCTGAGGAACATCAGCCTTACTGGAAAAAAATGTCAAAATTTGAGTTGTCGGCTGTAGTTGGGCAGCTAGACAATGTTTGGTAAAATTTCATAAAACTATTGTTTATTTCCAGATTGTCTGTACATTTAATTCCTTGATAATTTTTTATTTCTGGTATGGTTTGATTGGCTGTTCTCTGTCATAACTGTTGAGCCAATAGTCTACCTGTCCTCTCTCCTTGTTCATATGAGCAACTTTGTGATTTATATAGAAGAAATTCAGCCTGTTTTGTGGATAGAAGATTATATTCTGTTTGCAGCTCTAGCCTGTTTTTATATAATGTGGGGGTAGGTGAATGGGTATATGCTTGATCCAGTTTAACAATTGGATCAGCAATTTTATTGAGGCGCTCATTTGCGATGCATCTTTGTTTTGCACAGAAAGAAATTATTTGGCCCCTCAGGTATGCTTTGAGTGACTCCCAAACAGTTGAGTGAGACACATCTGGAGTTTGATTTATGTCAACAAATAATTGGATTTGAGTTTGTATAAAGTTTGTGAATTCCTCATCTGCAAGCAGCAGTGGGTTTAATTGCCATGGCCGATAGTTTGAGTGGGCATTCGGAAACTGCACTGAAAGAACCATAGGGGAGTGATCAGAGATAACCATAGCCTTGTTGTCACAGTCCTTGACTAAAGGTAGTAGTTTTTGTCCAAAAATATATAGTCAATTTGAGAAAAAGATTTATGAACACTAGAAAAAAAGGAGTTTTTTTTTTTTTTTTTTTGAGGTGGGATTTTTAAATCTCCAAACATCTACAAGCCCATAGGTATCAAGGAAAGAGTGAACTGCACGTGCTGATTTTGACATTTGTGCCACCGTCTGAATGCTGCGATCCAGAGTTGATAAAACACAGTTTAGATCCCCCCAAAGATAATATTATGGGATGCCATATTTGGAAGTCATGAAAAGAGATTATTGAAAAAGTTTGCATCATCCCAGTTAGGAGCATAAACATTTGCCAAAACTAGAGGGAACCCATACAATTGGCCTACAACAATAATATAACGCCCACCTGCATCTGCATCAACCCTTGATACCACTAGAGGTAATGATTTATTTACGATAATTGCAGCCCCCCTTGCCTTAGAATTAAATTTAGAGTGGAATACTTGCCCCACCCTTCTATTTTTAATTCTACAGTGGTCAGAAATTCGCAGATGTGTTTCCTGAAGAAACCCTATATCAGTCTTGAGTTTATATAAATGAGTAAGAACCTTGCTTTGTTTAATTTGGTGGTTCATAGATTTCACGTTCCAGCTTACAGTGTTAACGGAAAGACCAGTACTTAAGCAGGCCATGTTTGTAATATGCATAAAAGTGACAAAAACAAAGGGAAACAAACATTCATCTCAAAACAAAATAAACCTGTCTGGTACAACCCCAACCCTCCCACCTTCAGAACTCTGTCATCAAACAGAACATGATGACTATAGAACCACTTACACAATATAAGTCCACACATCTGGTGCTTATTTGGCAGACTTCAAGCCAGGAAAAGAGAAGGCTCCCGCTAAATCTACAATTCATCCTACAATACTTTATGCAGTAAAGGGAATTTAAAATCTGTAAATGAATAAAAGGAATACTACAACTTATGGGTATAAAGATCAGAGCAGGTCAATTTAACGTCCAATCACATCTCCGTTGTAAATGAAATCTTTAGAAAATACAAGTTACGCATATTACCGTGTTACAGCGTTGTCACTCAGCCTTGGTATAGCAGATTAAGAAGTGGTGAAATCACGTCGCTCCCATAGCAAATCCTCTGGTGCTCAGGCTTTAATCACATGTTTCTTGATGTACTACATGGCGAGTGCGGCATCTACAAACTCCTTCTCCTCCCCGTTGTGCGTAATGTGGAGCCGAGCTGGAAACAGGATGCTGAACCGGACGCCTGGTTGATCACGAAGAAGTTTCCATGCCTCAGTGAAGGCTGCACGGGCCGGAGATACTGCCGCGGTGAAGTCGGGGAAGATGGAAACAGGTTTTCCTTGATGATGCAGTGGGGCTTGTGTGTGAGCGCGACATAACACTTCCACGCAGTCCTGATAGTAATGCAGCTTCGCGATGATGGCTCGCGGCCTTCCACCAGGCTGTCTTGGCCCGCTGGTTCTGTGTGAGCGATCGATGGCAATATTCTTTCCCATGTTCAGCACTTCATTCAGTAACTTGGACACAGCTGTGGTGGTACTGGAATCTGGGGATTCTTGAATCCCCACTATGTGGATATTACATCTCCTCATTCTCCTCTCAAGTCCGTCACATTTGCCTCTCAGATCGTTCAGTTCCTTTTTCAGGCCCTCTACTGTAGTTTGCAGGGTGGACACTTCATCACTGCAGATAGAAAGCCCGTCCTCGATATCCTTCATCTGCGTTTTCACCTGGGCCACTTCCCTGCTCGTCGTCTCCTTGCAGTTATCAATCTCGCTCCTTATCGTTTGCAGTTCTTCTTTTATAGCACCAAAATCTTCCAAGAGTACCTTTCTAAGTTCCTCTTTAATCACAGCGGACATGTCCTCTTTGAGTGACACAAGAAGTTGGGATTTCAAATCACTGATAATGATCTGTTCTTCACCCAGGTCTGGAGCCGTGGCCAGGCTAGCAGTTTCAGCCAGATTAGCAGGCATGGTTAGCAGTGTGGCCTCAGCACTTTTTCCCAAGGTGGTCTCAGGCCTGGAAACAGTGGATCCGATGTACTTGTATTTTCTTAAACTGTGTGCCATTTCAATCGTAAAAAAAGGACTGATGTAACGACGACCTCTCAGATTTCTCTGATACAGAGAAATATGCGATTGTAGATCGGAAAATTAACTTTTGGAACTTTTTAGCGGTAATTAGCGGGAGCCTCCAAGAAACACAGCTTACTCCATCGCAGGCTCGCTAGCGCCCCCCGGGTTTCTTTGTTTCTGAATGCTTATCTCAATGTACTCTTCTTTCATTTATCAGCTATTGAATGTAGATTAATATTGATTTCATTGGTATTCTCTACAGTCATACGACAACGGTTTTGGCCAGGGAGCTGGGCGGGAGTCACACGGTGAGTATTATCACCTTTTGTTGGTTTATATTTGTTACCCCAGTTACACTAATATGTGGATTTGTGGACTGTTACATCATGGTATTGGCTTCAAGTATTCAGAGTTCAGTCTATTTTTGTCTGATGTATGAACACCCCCCCCCCCCCCCCCCCCCCAAAAAAAAAAACAAAAAAAAAACATATCCCCAAACAATGAGTAAAAAGGTTCATATTGTTTGGGGATATGTTAGCGTTGCTGTAGTGTAGGGTGTGACGTGGCTGATGACAGTAACCGGTTTAAAGGATTAGCCTTTCAAAATCCATCTCTGTAGATGCATTGTCCTCATTAATCCCTGCTTCATTTAAATTAACCTTACTCTCATACACCCACTGTCAACACACACATGCACTTGAGTGCGCACACATGCACACACCACGTTGCACAAATCTGGCTGCATAAATGAATTTAAAACTATAGAACTATACCAGCTGGAGGAAGCAGCTTGTTATGCTTCCTTGTAATAAATTGAACTGTGATTACACGATACATTCAGGCTCTGTTCACATCCTCCATGCCAGCCAACTGTCTGGCATGGAGATGTGAAGATGCCTATTACCCATATTACCCTTGAAGTGCATTTATTCATCATCAAGACCTCACATGCTGTTGCTCAGACTCTGTCTGTGTTTGTAGACACTGATTATTTCAATCCATGGCATTAGAAATGGAATGCATTGCTGAGAAAATTTGCTTTCTTTTGTGTGGTAGTCTTTCATGCTGTGACTTCTTCTGTGGTGCCGTTAATTCTTCTGCTTTCAGCTATGCACTTTGTTCTCAACACAAAGCATTTTTTTTTAATACAAAATGTACTTACATCCATTAGGGAATGATCAGACAAATAATGTGGTATAGTTTTCAACATGATTGGAGCATTTTAAATTTTGCCCCCTGTGTAATTCTTTATTGACCCCTGTAGCTCATTAGAGGTCAGCTCCAGGATGTCTCCATATCTGAAAATAAACATTAGTTTATATGTATGCCAAATGTCATGCTTTTATCACAAACTGATCGATTGTTTTGGGTATCTTCTGCACTACTCCTCTCTCTGGCCTTGGCAATGTTGTGTCGTGGAAAAATAACCTGACTGGCAAATTAACCTGGATTCAGCTGGCATGCTGTCAAAGGGTAGTTGTAGACTCTCATCTGCTTCAGGCTACAAAATCTGGAGATGAGCATGGGAACCAGTGAGCCTCAGGGCCTATATAAACCTTACTTCTTTCTTCTATCTGTGGCATATCTCAAAACACATAAAAGTTAAATATGGGACTAAAGTGAAATATAGCTTGGAGATGATGACAAATATATATATTTCACAATTAACCTTGACCTTCATTTTAAAAAACCTTTGAGGAAAACATCCTAGTATGTCATTTTATTTGAGGTGGGGGTGGGGTGGGAGGCGCTCATGGGTCTGCTCTCTAAATTGAACTACAAAAAGGCTAGTCACCAATTTGTAGGTGTACCAGGTGAAAATTACATCACATTTCAAAGTACTTTCATGTCTATGTGATTTGTTGTTGGCACTGGGCCAACAACAAATGTTTCGAAATTATACTTAATAATAATAATAATAATAATAATGAATCCAAATTATTATTATTATTATTATTATTAAGTATAATTTTGAAACATATTCTGTAGTGCAGTTTTGTGTTGTTGAGAACTCCAGAAACCATCAAAATGTGTACTTTATTTTTGTATGTCTTTATTCAAAATAATAAAGACAACCTTTTGAATCATATTTTCAGTATGCCACATGTTTTGACACATTTTATTACTACGTGATGTTATTGACTTCTTAATAATCATTCTTCATTGGTTTATTATGGACAGTCAACATTATCCCAAGACTATTATGTTTCCATACAATAGATTTCATAGTTGCAAATATTTTGGAGGTGGCTTCGAAGGAGGAATCGGACTTGTGGAGAGCTCTCTTTATTCTTGTCTTATGCCCCCTCTGCCCCCCAACCCATTTCTAAGAGACAAATATATTTCAGAGCTTCCATTGAAGAGGTTATGTGACTCAATGTTGTGGTAACTCCTGATGAAAAATGGAAAGGGAGAGTAACAAGGTACTGCATGTTTAGTAGGAAAAGGACCCCACGCTTTCCCACAGACGCACGTGATGTCTGTTTTTACTGCTGTGCCCTGTAATTATTGAGCCATCCAAGCGTGGGAGAACCACTGGAATTTCTTAATATTTTTAATTTTGTGTGAATTTTCCCTCGTCAATTTCATATTTTTCATATCAGACATAGAGGTGATGATAAATGAAAAACAAGAAAGTAAAATTTTCTCATGTCGCTGTTGTACAGGTGGCTGGACTTACTGTGCCATTGCCTCTCTATGTCTAATGGGTCGACTGGAGGAGGCCCTTAGTCAGCGGGAGCTGGACAGGATCGGCCGCTGGTGTATCATGAGGCAGCAAAATGGCTTCCACGGCCGCCCGAATAAACCAGTGGACACATGCTACTCATTCTGGGTGGGAGCAACACTAGAGGTACAAATTGGTACAACAAATACTTATACAAACTCTTGCATGCTTTAACCTGTTTATGCCCAGATTTTTTTTTTTTAATAAGTGGAAAAACTTGCATTAGTACCTTTTGAGATTTTTTTATTGTGAGTAGGAAATGACAGTGATACACTTTGGCAACAATTGTTGCCAGTGGTGCAAAATATGTTAAAGGCATGATTAGCCTTGCAAAGAAGCAGAATAATGGTCATGTATGTCTGTTTACAGCGATATCTCCGACACGCAAAGAGCAGTTTCAGTCAAACTTGGTGGATAAACTCATTGGACCATCTTCTTGCAACACAGGTCATTTCACAGTCATATCACAGTTTATCTTCGACTGTTCGACTACATAACTTAAAAAGACAAAGACCAGCGTCAATCTAATCTAGTGGATAAACTCAGGCTGAATCTCAGTTCTACCCCTCAGCCCTTCCCCTTACCCCTTCCCCTCTATTTTGCACAGGCACGAGAGACAGAGGGGTATCTCAGTTCTCTTTTTGGAGCGAGGCGGAGGGGTAGACGGAGGGCTACAAACCCCTCCAAACGGAGTGAATCTGGATGCACACTCCATTTAGAGGGGTAGGAGGAGCTTACCGCTGTCTCCAAAGAAGCAAACATGGCGCCCAGAGCTGCACAAATTTAAGTGGATTTCATTACAATTTACGCTGTTTAGAAAGTTATAACTTGCCAAAAAACTTTACAGGCAGTTGCCTATGACAGCAACGTGTATGCTGTTGGATGCATGTTGCGTATATTGTCGTTCTGAAGAATATCGTAACTTCGCTCGTGCGCTGAGGTGTTGTAATCCATATACACACGAACGCTACGATAAGACACTTTTATATCTCACAATGGAGAAAATTGTGATAAAGGATAAGCACGTTAATTTGTATGTTCATAAATCTTTGGATAATAGCGACCCCTGCTGTTGGATTTCAAGATCTGTAACGTGTTTGTATGTTGTAAACAAACAGGGAGGCCTGAGCACACTCGTCTCCTTAAAAGCTTTCAGGCAGAAAATGAGAAGTTGTTTCATCAATGGGAGTAAGTTGGAAAATATATGCACACACATGTATATGTAACACATAACCTGACGTCTTAATAGACTGATATTATTTGTGAAGGAAAATTCTAAAGGAAATAGGGCTGGATGCAAAAAATGGGAGAATTTGAAAAAGAAATATCAGGTTAACAGAACTAGATGCAGCCCATAACATACATACAGGTGCTGATCATATAATTAGAATATCCTGAAAAAGTTGATTTATTTCAGTAATTCCATTCAAAAAGTGAAACTTGTATAATGTATACATTCATTCCACACAGACTGATATAGTTCTAGTGTTTATTTTAATTACTAAATCAGTTAATGATTAATCAATTAATGATATTATTACTATTATTAATGACTATTATCAGTATTGTAAACATTAATTATTAATACTATTAATTATTATAAATTACGAATTAATTAAATTAGTTATTAATACCACAAAAATCTCCGACATGATTGCGATGTCGAAGAAATCTTCTATTTCTTTGCATTGACGCAGAAAGCCGAGAAAATAAAAAGAGCAAACAGGCTACTGCAAGAAGTTGTGCTTCGGTTGCCATGTTGACAAACAGTGAAGATGCATGAAGCAGTTTTGAAACGGGCAGTCCCTCCCCCCCCCCCAGGGTGGAGGGGTGTCTCAATTAATAGGGCTAGAGGCATACCCCTTCGCCTTACCCCTTGTTTTCAAGGGGTAGGGGTAGGGCCAAGGGGAAGGGAAAGGGGTACAGAAGAGAACTGAGATTGGGCCTCAGTGTTGTGGATTATCTCACAACACAGATCATGTCAAGGTCTAAGATCAAATTAACTACTGTCTACTGGCAACTACTGGTTACTGTCTGGAATGCATTGACTATATCTCAGGAACTAGATGAGATACTGAAATGTGGTCATCTGCATAGACCTCTGCTCTCCTAATGGTAACAATTGTGTCAGACATCTTATACCAGTAATGAAATGTGATGACATCAAGCACAGTCTAAATTTTAGCTGATGGTCGTGTGGTATTACAGTTGTGTGGATGCCTTGGTATACACATATTCAACAAGTTGAATGTGGCTTCCTTGATCCTGGTGGAAAGTCTGTAAGTAAAAAAGGCACTCCTCAACCTACCCCCCACCCCGGATCCCACTCCAGCCACCAAAGCCTATGACCAGGAGACCGCCCGAGCGAGACCCATCCTGCGGAGACCACGACCCCCCATCCCCCCAGCAGCCGCCAGCCCCCCAGTGCCAACACCCGTGCCCCACCGCCACCACCCACCCCCACAACGGGCCGCGGTACCCCGGGCCCCACAGGCCCAGAGCAGGGCCAGGGGACCACGGCAGAACCGGTGAGGCAGACCCCCCACCCCAGATCCCCAGACATCCACAGCAACCCAGGGCCAACCCCACATGCCACACTCACCCTACCTACCAACCCCACCATAGTTGTTACAATTAATCTCCCTTGCTGTGTACGACCCCCTAAGTGTGCAAAGATAAGGTGTTGCATTAAAAGCAGGGCAAGAGACAGAAGGTGGCAGACTGCCGTGGGTGGCCACGGCACACCGCTGTGCCACAGCCTGCCCTACAAACCCACCACCGCCTAGTGACCCCGACTCTAAATTGGTGAAGGTGTTTACTAAACGTATAGAAGTAAAGTGTGTGCATTAAAATTGCAAGGCAGGAGTGGCGGATGGAGATCGCAGTGGAAGGCTGCAGCGCACAGCTGCGCCGCAGACTGCCCTGCAAACCCATCCCCAACACCCTACCGCAAATCATGTGAACCCTACAATGTGCTATTTACAACCCAATATGATGTGCCTGCAGGTACTAACCTGGTGAAGTGCATTAAAAGGGTATGACACGTGAGGCCCAACCCCAAGCAGCAGGCGGAGGGAGAGGCGCGGCAAGGGGAGGAGGCCACCCACACCGGCCCCACTGGGTCCCCAGCCCAACACCAGATCCGGCGGA
Source organism: Thalassophryne amazonica (assembly GCF_902500255.1). Classification (NCBI taxonomy): domain Eukaryota; kingdom Metazoa; phylum Chordata; class Actinopteri; order Batrachoidiformes; family Batrachoididae; genus Thalassophryne; species Thalassophryne amazonica. The sequence goes on from NC_047107.1 coordinate 66,050,548, forward strand.
GGTGCCAGGGAAACCACAGGACAGGGGGAGGCGGGCAGCCCCGGAGGAGCACCGGAGGCCAGGGAGGACAGCGAGCCGCAGATGAACGGGCCCTCCTGCCCGGAGGTCCCCGAACCAGGGAAGATGCAGGATGAGACCCCGGAGCGGCAGGGGCAGCCGAGGAGCAAAGGGGAGACAGGCGGGCCCCACAAACCCGGAGGGAGAGGCCGGGGAACGGGGGGCTATGCACACCCGAACCCCGGGGAGAGGCACCACCCCCCGCCCAGGCACCGGACCCAACCCACCAACGGTAGAGCAGACAGACCCAACTGAAAAGGAATGATGGTTGCCAAACCCGCCACCCCCACCGACAATAGGACCAGAAGCCTATAGGACCAGTAGGACCGCTGCGCGGCACCCGGGCCCGGCCATCTGCTCAGCCCCCCCATGCACTGAGGCGCACCCACGCCCCGCAAGGGAGGAGCCGATAGGAGCACGGGCCAGCACCCGAGTCAACCCCCGGACCCAACACCCCGACACCAAACCATCCACACATGGCCAGGCCACACAGCCCCGCCACACCCGAGGGGCTAGCCACTCTAAAAGACACAATCTCTCTCCTCCACCAATTCAATCATATTCAAGAAAAGAAGACAAAAAGAAAAAAAACAAAACAAAACCACACAGTATCAGTCTCTGACAACAAGAGTACCCCAAAGAACTGCAACCTGGATCAGCGGCACAAGAGTGAGAAAAGTCAGTAGGTCAACAATAATAGGAACAAATCATAATCTAATATTAATACAGTACAGCTGCAAAAGTGGCATTCCCTAACAGGCAAAAAGAAAAGAAAATGTATTTATTTATTTATTTATATTAGCCCTCCAAATTCAAATTTAATGAATTGATAAATAAGGACCATGTTTCGTTAAATTTTGGTACTTGGTTTTTTGATAAAGCCTCTATTTTCCATCTATATATTCGATAAGGAGGTTTGACCAGTGGTTAATATTGATTGATTGTTTATTTTTCCATTTCAGCAAAATTGTTTTTTGGCAATAGTCAGTGCTATAAGTATAGTTTTAGATTGTTTAGTTGGCAGTTCAATAATTGTCGTGTCTCCAAGTAAACATAAATTAGGAGATAAGGGAATTCTATATCCCAAGATAGAGGACAATTTTTCAATGACTTTTGACCAAAAACACTGGACAGGTGAGCATTGGGGGGCACTGCTGGCTGTGCTGGGGGGTCTGGCTGTCTGGGGGCCTTGTGCTCTTCCTGGCCCGGGGTTGGGCCTCGCCTCTTGTCTGGGGGCTGGGCCCCGCCCTCGTGTGGCTCAGTGGTCCCTACCTTGTGCTTTGGATTCGGTTGCGGTGACTCCTTTGCTCCCTGTCCCTGCCACCGCTCGCTCCTGCCCTCGGGGGCCGTGGACCGGGTGTCGTGGTTCTGGGGCTCCCCCTATTGGTGGGCCCATGCCAGCGTGCTGTATGCTTCCCTCGGGTTTGGGGCGGCTCCTTGTGACCCCGTGGGGGTGTTGTCGAGGACGCGTTCCGGCGATGTGGGGCCGCTCCCCTGTTGGTTTGCTGTGCTGCCCGGTGGCTGCAGGGGCTGCCTTTCCTGGCCCCTGTGCCCTTCCGCTGCCCCTTTTCTCCTGGTTCCCCCGGGGCCCCACGTCCTGGAACCACTTCCGTCGTCGCTCGTGGCCGGCCGCGTGGCTTCTGACGTGCCGGAGTGGTCCGTCAATTTCACTTTCAATTTATTTTCATTTATATAGCGCTAAATCATAACAGAGTTGCCTCAAAGCACTTCACACAGGTAAAGTCTAACCTTACCAACCCCCAGAGCAACAGTGGTAAGGAAAAACTATCTCTGAGGAAGAAACCTCCAGCAGACCAGACTCAAAGGGGTGACCCTCTGCTTGGGCCATGCTACAAACATAAATTACAGAACAATTCACGGACGAATATACAAGAATTGCTGTTGGCGCACAGGACAGAAGGATTGCCAACACGAATACAACTCCCATCTCTGGATGGAGCTGCACCTTAAACAGAGAGAAAAAACAAAATCAGGCATCAGAAAGACAAAAAAAAAATACTGTATAATTTGCAAGCATTAAACAACAAGAAAACAGAGAAATACTAAGGTGGTCGCCAGCCACTAGCCCTAAACTTCACTAAAAGACCCAGAATTTACGTAAAGTTGAGGCTGCAGCCCGTTCCAATTACTAAGAGAGTAAGTAAGAGAGTAGAGTAAAAAGCGTAAAACAAAACTGTACCAGTATGCTAGCCATATGAAAGGGAAAATAAGTGTGTCTTAAGTCTGTACTTGAAAATCTCCACAGAATCTGCCTGTTTTATTGACGCAGGGAGATCATTCCACAGAACAGGGGCACGATAAGAGAAAGCTCTGTGACCCGCAGACCTCTTATTCACCTTAGGGACACAAAGTGGTCCTGCACCCTGAGAACGTAAAGCCCAGGCCGGTACGTAAGGTTTAATTAGGTCAGCTAGGTAGGGAGGTGCCAGTCCATGAATAATTTTATAGATTAGTAGCAGAACCTTAAAATCTTATCTCACTGGGATAGGAAGCCAGTGAAGGGATGCCAAAATGGGTGTAATGTGGTCGAACTTTCGGCTTCGTGTCAAAAGTCTGGCTGCAGCATTTTGAACCAATTGGAGACCCCTAATGCTAGACTGCGGTAAACCAGAAAATAGAACATTGCAGTAGTCCAATCTAGAAGAGATAAATGCATGGATCAGGGTCTCAGCATCAGCCATAGACAGGATGGGACGAATCTTTGTTATATTTCGCAGGTGGAAGAAAGCAGTCCTAGTAATATTTCTAATGTGGAGGCCAAAGGACAACGAAGGATCAAAAATTACCCCAAGGTTCCTCACTTTGTCAGTGTGATGTATGACACACGAGCCGAGGCTGAGCGTTAACTGGTCAAATTGATGCCAATGTCTCACTGGACCAAGAACCATCGTTTCAGTCTTATCAGAGTTTCAAAGTAGGAAGTTTCTAGACATCCAACTTCTCACTGCTGCAAGGCAATCTTCTAAGGATTTTATGTGAACGAGATTACCAGCAGTTATCGGCAGCTGCCGTGACACCACTTTTTCCAGAGTTTTGGTTTTGTTGGTATAGGATCAAATAAACAGGTTGTGCTTTTTGTTGACATTACGAGTTTTGTCAGCATGCCTAGTGAGATACTATCAAATTCTGTAAATCTAGGTAATACCTCAGTAGTGGCGCCCTCCTCAGTAGCAGGGTGTAGGTGGCTGGGTTAAGGCATGCTGGGATATGTTTAACCTGATGTCTTCTATTTTCTTCCCAAAGTAATCCAGGAAATCTTGTGCTGTAAAAGGAGAGCGAACTACAGGTGGTTGTCCATGCATAAGTGTTGCCACCGTGTCGAACAAGAACTTTGAGTTATGCTTGTTTTTGTTGATCAAATCAGAGTAGTAAGTCCGCTTTGTAGCCAGTAATGCATCCTTATAGTGTAAGATAGCATCACTCCATGCAAGGTGAAATACTTCTAATTTTGAACGACGCCATTTCCATTCTAGACCTCTTGCTTTATGCTTGAGGTCATGCAGATAATCATTGAACCAAGGTGACTGTGATTTGGGGGAGGGCGGTTTTAACGTAGGTGGTGCAATCATGTCGAGTGTAGTTTTGAGCACTGAGTTTAAACTATCCACAAGTCTGTCTACTGACTGGGTATTTGTCAAATGTGAAGTTAAGACATCAGGCAGTTTAGCTTCGAGTTCAGTCTTAGTTGAGGAGTTGATGCATCACCGTAATGATATATAAGGTTGTTGTTCCACTAAACACGGCAGCGAAACTGTAAACTTTTTTTTCCAACGTTTTTTATCAATTTTAACATATAAACATGAACACAAAAACAACATAAATAATAGCAATAGGAAATTAAGATATGGACATAAATGAGAAAAACCAACAAATAAATAACATAATAAATAATGAAAATAATAATAATAAAAAATAAATAAAAAGTTAATTAAAAAAAAAAAGTCAGACTCAATATTCAATGTCACCTTCTCAACAAACCCACTTCAGCAGTTCTTTAAGTAGTCCATCAAAGGCACCCATACATTCTCGAACTCCTGTACTTTGCCTCTTGTTATGTAGGTCAGTCTCTCCAGCGTGATGCATCGTTCCATTTCTCCCAACCAAGATTGTTTTGAGCGTACCTCAGTCTCTCTCTAGGACGAAGCGATCAGCCTCCTGGCCTGCAGGAGGCCAAAGTCAATGAGAGTTCGATGTCCGGCACATATAGGAAGGTCATGTGGATATAGTCCTAAAATACAGAGCTTTGCTACACAGGGTATATGTACACCAATAATTTTCCTTAAATTGTTGACAATAATCTCCCAAAACTTTTTAACTTTAATACATTCCCACACACAATGAATTAAAGTACCTTTTTCAGTTTAGCATTTAGTGCATATATCTGGAATGTCTGGGGACCATTTGTTAAGTTTCTCAGGGGTCACATATGTTCTCATCAGCCATTTATGTTGTAAAGGTTTTATTCTTGAGTTGATTGTTTGAGCTTTTAAACATGCTGTTGCCCATTCAGCCTCATCAATATCTTCTTTAATATCCAAACTCCATGCTCTCATTTTATCATTACTGGATTCTTTATCAGATGCAACTAATGCTGCATATAATATTGAAATCTGACGTTTTCCATGCCCGTGTTTTATCATAATTCCCTCTAGGCAGGACAGTGAAGGTTCACAAATAGCATCACTATGATGTGAAATAAAATGTTTTATTTGCAGGTACTTAAAAAAAAATGTTTTTGAGGAATTGAATACTTCGTGCTAAGTTCATTAAATGTTAACAATGTACCTTTATTATACAGATCTGCTACTTTTTGTATGCCTTTGTCTGACCAAACTTTAAAGCCACCATCTGCCCTGCCAGGAGCAAACAAAGTATGACCCCAAATTGGCGAAAACTGTGAGATAGTGGGTGTATCACCTATATATTTATGAGCTTTGAACCAAATATCGATTGTATTTTTTTAAGAAGGGATTTGTTGTGGTTTTTTTTTTGTTTGTTTGTTTTTTTTGTTTGTTTTTTTTTTTTTAATTTTAGGGTTAGAAGAGTACAAATACAAACTTAAGGGGAGTTTGGATATAGATTGTTCAATGAAAACCCAGGCTGGAGATGATTGTGTAAAAAAAAATAAAATAAAATGTAGCAGACCTAAGTTGAGCGGCCCAATAATACCATTGTAGGTTCGGCATCTGTAAGCCACCCCAGTCATATGGAAGGTAGAGTCATTTTAGTCTGAGTCGTGATTTTTTTATTATTCCAGATGAATTTACAGAATAAATTATTGATTTCTTTAAAAAAAGATTGCGACAGTGGAAGTGGTAGGGATTGGAAAAGATACAAAAATTTTGGTAAGATGAACATCTTAATCAAATTAATCCTGCCAATTATTGATATAGGCAAGACTGTCCACTTAGAAATAGATTCTCGTACTTCGTCCATCAGAGGATCATAATTTGCTTGGACAATTGTATTAATCTGGGGGGTAATCAAAATTCCAAGATAAGTGAAACCTTCCACAGCATTATAGAAAGGCGATTTCACAACTGGATTATTTATTTCTTCTTTGTTTAAAAAGAGTATTGAGGATTTGTTAAAATTAATATTGTATCCTGAAAACATACCGAATGCACTTATTAACTGTAATATTGTTGGAATGCTAGAGGATAATTTGGAAAGGAAGAGTATCACATCATCTGCGTACAGCGAGATTCTATGTTCTTGATCCCTAATTTCTTCATTTCTAATTGACATGACTAATGGTTCGATGGCTAAATGAACAATAACGGGGAGAGAGGGCACCCTTGGCGCGTAGATCTTTCAAGTGTTATTTGGGTTGATAAGTTATTTGTCATTACACAGGCTGCAGGATTGGTGTATAATAACTGTATCCATTTCAGGAATTTTCCTCCTAATCCATATCTTGGCAGCAAACTAAATAAATAATGCCATTCAATCCTATCAAAGGCTTGTCTAGCATCTAAGGACAGGAGAGCCGTATCTTTATTATTAGTATTACAATGAATTATATTCAATACTCTTCTAATGTTATGAAAACCCTGACGACCTCTAACATATCCATTCTGATCATTATGTACTAAAGTAGGAATGTATGGGTCTAATCTTTTAGCAAGAACTTTACATAATATTTTTGTATCTACTCCCATAAGACTAATGGGTCTATATGAGGAGCATTCAATAGGTGATTTGCCAGGTTTTAAAATAAGAACTACAACCCCTGGCAAAAATTATGGAATCACTGGCCTCGGAGGATGTTCATTAAGTTGTTTAATTTTGTAGAAAAAAGCAGATCACAGACATGACACAAAACTAAAGTCATTTCAAATGGCAACTTTCTGGCTTTAAGAAACACTATAAGAAATCAGGAAAAAAAAATTGTGGCAGTCAGTAACGGTTACTTTTTTAGACCAAGCAGAGGAAAAAATATGGAATCACTCAATTCTGAGGAAAAAATTATGGAATCATGAAAAACAAAAGAATGCTCCAACACATCACTAGTATTTTGTTGCACCACCTCTGGCTTTTATAACAGCTTGCAGTCTCTGAGGCATGGACTTAATGAGTGACAAACAGTACTCTTCATTAATCTGGCTCCAACTTTCTCTGATTGCTGTTGCCAGATCAGCTTTGCAGGTTGGAGCCTTGTCATGGACCATTTTCTTCAACTTCCACCAAAGATTTTCAATTGGATTAAGATCCGGACTATTTGCAGGCCAATGACATTGACCCTATGTGTCTTTTTGCAAGGAATGTTTTCACAGTTTTTGCTCTATGGCAAGATGCATTATCATCTTGAAAAATGATTTCATCATCCCCAAACATCCTTTCAATTGATGGGATAAGAAAAGTGTCCAAAATATCAACGTAAACTTGTGCATTTATTGATGATGTAATGACAGCCATCTCCCCAGTGCCTTGACCTGACATGCAGCCCCATATCATCAATGACTGTGGAAATTTACATGTTCTCTTCAGGCAGTCATCTTTATAAATCTCATTGGAACAGCACCAAACAAATGCTCCAGCATCATCACTTTGCCCAATGCAGATTCGAGATTCATCACTGAATATGACTTTCATCCAGTCATCCACAGTCCACGATTGCTTTTCCTTAGCCCATTGTAACCTTGTTTTTTTCTGTTTAGGTGTTAATGATGGCTTTTGTTTAGCTTTTCTGTATGTAAATCCCATTTCCTGTAGGCGGTTTCTTACAGTTCGGTCACAGACGTTGACTCCAGTTTCCTCCCATTCGTTCCTCATTTGTTTTGTTGTGCATTTTCGATTTTTGAGACATATTGCTTTAAGTTTTCTGTCTTGACGCTTTGATGTCTTCCTTGGTCTACCAGTATGTTTGCCTTTAACAGCCTTCCCATGTTGTTTGTATTTGGTCCAGAGTTTAGACACAGCTGACTGTGAACAACCAACATCTTTTGCAACATTGCGTGATGATTTACCCTCTTCTAAGAGTTTGATAATCCTCTCCTTTGTTTCAATTGACATCTCTCGTGTTGGAGCCATGATTCATGTCAGTCCACTTGGTGCAACAGCTCTCCAAGGTGTGATCACTCCTTTTTAGATGCAGACTAACGAGCAGATCTGATTTGATGCAGGTGTTAGTTTTGGGGATGAAAATTTACAGGGTGATTCCATAATTTATTCCTCAGAATTGAGTGAGTCCATATTTTTTTTCCCCTCTGCTTTGTCTAAAAAAGTAACCGTTACTGACTTCCACAATTTTTTTTTCTTGATTTCTTATAGTGTTTCTTAAAGCCAGAAAGTTTCCATTTGAAATGACTTTAGTTTTGTGTCATGTCTGTGATCTCCTTTTTTCTACAAAATTAAACAACTGAATGAACATCCTCCGAGGCCGGTGATTCCATAATTTTTGCCAGGGGTTGTATTGTAGCAAGTCTTAGAGTTGGAGGAAGAGTGCCGTTATTGAATGATTCATTGAACGTGTTAAGTAGTGGAGTAAGTAATTGTTTCTGAAAGGTTTTATAAAATTCATCAAGCCATCAGGCCCTGGGACTTTACCTGAATTAATGCTTTTTGTTGCTTGCAATAGTTCTTGTATAGTTATGTCATTGTCTAAATCTTTGCGAACATTTTCTGAAAGTTTTTTGAACTGAAGACGGTCTAGAAAAGCATCTCTCTCAGTGGAATGATCAAGGCAATCTGACTTATACAATGATTGGTAAAATTCTCTAAATACGTCGTTAATAGCTTGTGGGTCATTTGTGATATTTCCCGATTGTGTAGTAATGCCATTAATGGCTCTTTCAGATTGCACTTTTTTAATTCTCCATGCTAAAAGCTTGCCCGCTTTCTCTCCTTGATCATAAAAAGCTTGATTCAGCCATAATAAACTTTTGGCCACCTTATCACTTGATAGTTTGTTGTATTCTGCTCTCAAGGCTAACAATTGTTTATGTTTCACAGGGTCCTCTTTTTTATGTCGGTTTCTAGAGATTTTATTTGTTTCTCTAATTTAATATCTGCCTTTTGTTTCTTTTTATGGGTGTTTGTAAAACTAATATTTTCACCTCTGATGTATGCTTTAAATGCTTCCTATCTAACAGATGCAGTAGTTTGACTAGTATTTGTTTCAAAATAAAGGTTGATTTTATTTTCAACATATTTGACAAACTCTGGGTTGTTAAGCCACCTAGTTTGCACACATTTAGGAGGACACCATTTTAGCTTCTCCAAAAACATAGATAAAGAAATGGGAGCATGGTCACTATACAATCATACCAACAATCCTTTACGTTTGAAATTAATTCTTGTGATATTACAAAATAATCAATACGAGATCTTGATTTATGCAAGCCCGAATAACAGGAATATTCACATTTATTCTTATTAAGTTCTCTCCAAATTTCTGTCAGGTTCAAGTCTTTCATATATTGTAATATTGTTTTCCTAGATTGTATCTTTTGATTATCTGATTTTGTGGAACGGTCTAGCAATGGGTTCAAAGTACAATTGAAATTCCCACCTATAATATTAAAACCGTCCATAGAGGCTAAAGTTAAAAATAAGTTTTCAAAAAATTTGGGACAGTCCTGATTAGGGCCATATATACTAACTAGATTCAGTGAAATAGAAAATATCTTCCCTTGAGCAATAACAAACCGTCCTTGAGGGTCCTGAATAACATTTACAATTTGAAAAGGGATAGTCTTATGAATTAAAATAAGTACTCCCTGAGCATAATTATTGTATGTTTCCTGTAAGACTTGACTTGGCCATCTCCGTCGTATTAGTTTAATTTCAGATATTGTGAGGTGGATTTCCTGTAGGAAAATTATTTTAGAATGTAAATCTTTAAGCTTGGTAATAACCTGCTTCAGTTTGGTTAATTTATTAAGTCCCCGGACATTCCAGCTGGTGATTTTTAGTTCAGATAATATTGATGTTTCCATATATTATGTGTTTTGTCTTAGACAACCAAGTTGAGTGTGACTTAAAAGAAGAGGAAAAAATAAATAAATAAACTAAAATTAACAAATTGGAACATTACCATATAACATCCTTTTGAACCACGAACACCCATCCCTCCCCCTTACACTAATAATAAAGGGGCAAACACCAATCCACAATGAGGAGTGGTTAAACTATGTAGTCACTTGTCTAACAGCCCACCAGACCCCCCGCAACTTCGCTTTATATGTTTTAACCATTGGAAAAACAGGAAATGCTATAAGAATTTAAAAAATACAGTATAAAATGTTATAAACAACCTATATTGCTTGTGTAGCCAATATGAAGCGATCAGCAGCAGCAGACACATCCCTGCTAAGGCATTTTACTCTGTATGCAACTCAGTTGGATGTGTTGCTAACATCTAAAATAAAGTGTCGACCAGATAAGGTAGATAAATTGCACAGTAACAAAATGAGCTAAAACAAAATAAAGAAATATAAAAATAAATGAAGAGTATACGTATTACAAAGCACCTGAGAACAGGATGTTGAACATTGTATGTCCCAAAGTCTGATACAATTACATATATTCTGTGGCTTTGTGGAAGTGAGCTAACAAGTTCACCAGAAAGTTCTCGGCTTCTTCAGGTGTGAAGAATAGGATGATTTTCCCGTTGTGAAGAATCCTCATTTTGCATGGGTATAATTGAAATCCCCGAAAGGAGCCAGCTTCGATGAACTTCTTTTTCACCGCGTTGAAAGGGCTCCACGTCTTAATTGTTTCCGCAGAGAAATCTTGTGCAAAGAAGATCTGATGGCCCTCATGGGAGATAACCTGCTTTTTGGCCATGCGAAACACAAACTCGAGGTCTTGAAATTGCAGGAAACGAATAATAATTGCCCTGTTTTGGCCCACCTTTGATTTTGCCAACGTACCATGTGCTCTTTCCAAAACAAAGCGCTTGTGTTGAGATTGAGCTATACGGGCAGCATGTTTTCAATGTACTCAATCAAGGGTCTGCCCTTTTCGGCAGACTCAAGCAGCCCCAGGCAGCCCCACAAGCCTCAGATTCTTGCGTCTCCCACGATTTTCTAAATCCTCCGTCTTCGACTCCAGATAGGTGATGCATTTAATCGCTTCAGCCAGCTGTGTTTGAGCACTGGTCAAATCATCTTCTGCAGACCCAATTCGTGTCTCAGCCTCTGTTAGCTGCTTAGCATTAGCTGCTATGTCCTCCTGAAGTTCTGCGAAACTTCTTTGCACAGCAATAACAGAGCCGTTCATCTCAGTCAAGTGCTTATCCACATTGTCCATTTTAGTTGCAAGTTCATCAACACTACTTAACCAGGTGTTGATTGAGGTAACGGTTGTTTGCAGCAGTTTTAGCTCGCTTAGCACTGTAGCGAGGTTGGCTTGCTGAAATCCAGTATTAGCAGCATCGCTAGCTAACGCAGCGGAGGAAGGTGTTTTATTTCTTTGAGTGCCACGGGGTTTAGGTCCAGTGCCACCATCTTCAATAGTCACTTGTTCAGACATCGTGTTGGCCTGGTTGTAAGCTTGAAATTGGAGGATTTTCAGCCGAATTTGCAAAGTTGCGGAGGAGCATCGACACTAGGCTGCCATCTTGGTTCACGGCCACATAGCGCCCCCCCAACTGCAAACTTAATAAGTGAGTGATCAGACACCACTGATGTAAGAGGCATGATGTCAATATTCGTGACAGCAATACCACCTGCGAGAACCAGGGTATTTCCACTAATGTGCGTCAAATCCCGAATGCATTGCCGAAATCCTAATGCATCCACAATTTCCATAAATGATTTGCAGAAGGGATCAGAAGGCTTATTTATATAAATGTTAAAGTCACCAGTGATCAGAATGTTATCTACACTAGTTGACAAGTTAGCACCAAATTCATCTAAGAATTCAGAGTTTGGGCCAGGAGGCCTATATACAGTGACAACGTAATACAACAGATTTTTATTCTTATGACCTTGGCAATGTGTAATATCCTGAGAGAACGGAGAATCAGATGCTCAAATGAGTGATATTTGTAACCCCCAATAGCTAATAAGCTAAACCTAGATTTATAAATAAGAGCAACACCCCCGCCTTGCTTCGCATCACGAGGGACCTGACTAAATGTATAAGCTGGTGGGCAGGCCTCATTTAAGAGGAGGACAGCTGTAGGTTTAAGCCAGGTTTCACATAGCCCAATCATATCTAAGTGATGATCAATAATTAGATCATTGATCAACAATGATTTTGAGGACAGTGATCTTATGTTAATGAGACCCAGTCTAAGGACCTCGGTGGGGTTGACAGTTGAACTGTTTGGGTTTAGGGGTGGTTCCAGAGTAGCATATATAAGATGCCTAGAAGTAGGTTTAGGTTTAAGACATTCCACGCGCGTTGTAGGTAGCAGACACAAAATCTTTGCTATTGCTGGAACAACCACTGGGTCATCCTCAATTTCAACATCATCCAATATAGTAATGGGTATTAAGTTTGGAAAGCAAATCCCTCTATGATTTTTATGGACACGACTACGGAAGCAGGCCACAGTCTCAACTTGTTGAAATTCCCTCCCTGGCAAATAAACTGCACTATCACCATAGTGGATTTTCTGCACTAAATTCCCCGCTAAGCTAATGGATTCCACACCCACATTTGTCATAAGCCTTGCAGGGTTGCTAATCACCTGCTCCGTGGCCTGCTGTAGATTCCTAATGTTACCCTCCCTGTAGAGCTCTATCTGTGTTCGCAGACAAGATGGCGGCGCCTTCCCCAGTAGGGTGGAGGCTGTCCGGCATCAGCAAGTCACGGCGGCCCCAGAACGAAGGCCAGTTATCAATAAAGCTAAAGCCTTGCTGTCTACAAAACTGCACCAGCCACCTATTTAACGATGTCAGCCTGCTAACCGCCTCATCAGTACCCCGGGAGGGGAGGGGATGTTCTGAAAATACAGACATGTTCTATTATTCACAATTGGCTGAATAAGCTGTAGTCTTGATTTTGAACCCCTCAGTGACATATTCCAGCTGCAGACAACTGGATTGTGTTGCTCTGGTGTGTAACATATCATTTTAGAATTTTCTTTCCTCACCAGACAGTCTGCATGAGCCCAGACTCCTGTATCTGTTGTATAGAGTAAGGTGTCAGTTTAACAAAATGCAGGTGCCTATATCTTGGTCTGATAAAAGGAATTGTTTTTGTTTTATGTACAGATTGTGAAAGACTTCTAAACTACGTAAATAACTGTTTGGCTTGATTTTAAACATGTTTAATTTCTGTAGTTCTCCAAGGTGTTATACTTGACTTTCCCTCTTGCTCTCGCTTTTTCTGTCTCTCCCACTGTCTCTCCTGTGCTAGCTTTTAAATGTTTTTCAGTACACCAACTTTGACAAGAACAGGAGCTTCATTCTCTCCACACAGGACCGGTTGGTGGGGGGTTTTGCCAAGTGGCCGGACAGCCATCCAGGTAAATAATTGGACACTCACAAGTATTATCAATCAACTTCAATCAACTTTTTTCTTATATAGCGCCAAATCACAACAAACAGTTGCCCCAAGGCGCTCCATATTGTAAGGCAAGGCCATACAATAATTATGAAAAACCCCAACGGTCATTATGAGCTTTAGAGCAGGTAGTGGATAAGGAGCTGGCCTGCCAATATGTAGATCGAGGTTCAAATCCTGCTTGTGTTGCCTGTCTTTGCACAAGACGCATGTAAATCTGAGGTATCACTGCAAGACACTTTGAGCATCTGCTCGATGGAAATCCAGTCCACAAATGCAATCCTCCTTCACAGGTGCTATTGGAGGCTGTTTATACTGGAATGGAATGGAGTCATCAAAGCTTTCCAACTCGAGCTTGTTTCTTGAGGGAAATCCTGTCGCACGTCCCGCACATCCACACATTGTTGTGTCCAGCTGCATTTTGCAGTGTTGCAGAAAACAGTCTTCAGTACACAGCTGAGCAAATACTTCCAGCATTAGGAAAAGAAGTAAATAAAAATAATCAGAAGAAAATGTGGATGATCTTCTGTTCATCCACATCCGTGTGTGTGTGTGTGTGTGTATATATATATATCAACCCCTGGCAATAATTATGGAATCACCGGCCTCGGAGGATGTTCATTCAGTTGTTTAATTTTGTAGAAAAAAAGCAGATCACAGACATGACACAAAACTAAAGTCATTTCAAATGGCAACTTTCTGTCTTTAAGAAACACTATAAGAAATCAGGAAAAATAATTGTGGCAGTCAGTAACGGTTACTTTTTTAGACCAAGCAGAGGGAAAAAAATATGGACTCACTCAATTCTGAGGAATAAATTATGGAATCACCCTGTAAATTTTCATTTGTCACTCATTAAGTCCATGCCTCAGAGAATGCAAGCTGTTATAAAAGCCAGAGGTGGTGCAACAAAATACTAGTGATGTGTTGGAGCGTTCTTTTGTTTTTCATGATTCCATAAGTTTTTTCCTCAGAATTGAGTGATTCCATATTTTTTTTTCCTCTGCTTGGTCTAAAAAAGTAACCGTTACTGACTGCCACAATTTTTTTTCCTGATTTCTTATAGTGTTTCTTAAAGCCAGAAAGTTGCCATTTGAAATGACTTTAGTTTTGTGTAATTTCTGTGATCTGCTTTTTTTCTGCAAAATTAAACAACTAAATGAACATCCGCCGAGGCAGGTGATTCCATAATTTTTGCCAGGGGTTGTATATATTGCACAGTATGATTATAGATGCATACTTATGTTTCCTTAAGTCATTGATATTTCATCTCATTTCGACAGTCTGTATCACTCTAGTTTCATGGTCTGTGTAGGAGGTGTGCCCAACTCCTCAGTCTGCTGTCTGTGGCGAAAAGCAGAAAGTGCGAACCAGCCAGTTGAAGCGATCAACTGGCTTATTCCAATCAGAAAATTTGGAAGCATAAATGCAACTCGTTAGTTTACCTTTTTCTTCTGAAAGATGAACCAAAAAGTGAAGGTGTACCAGTCCCACATTTATGTTGAATTTCTGTCCCCAGAGGAAATTGGTGTGCATTTGAGGTTAGACAGAAAATGTAACCAATTTATAACTTGATGTTTTATATAAATTAATGTAAAATTTGACAGATGAGATGGCCGCCAAATAGCGATGCTGCATACAGTAATTTCAAATCTTGACAGAGTGAGGATTTATGAGATGCTGTCATTTGCGCAGAAATAAATTAAACTTAAAATGGGTAAAATATTGAAGGGAGTCTGGCTCCACATGTTTTGTGACATATAAACAATATAGATACAACTTTTTTTGCAACCCCATACTCCTGTATCATTTTCTGATGAGAATTTGCCAGAAAACAATGAAAATCTTTTTTCTTTTTTTCTGAATTTGATCAAAAAAGTTCACCCATGGCTAACTTTGAAGTGTTTATACTCTGTTGCATTTGTGTGGATTTCCAAAAACGAGAACCCTCGAACAATAAACAGAGAGAAAGCCTGATGACTCAACAATACAATCTAATCACCACTGAAGTCTTACAAATATGAAGAATATATTGAAAGTCAAGTGTATTATGCAACATTGTCCTTATTCAAACACATTTTGTGTAAGAGTACAAACATGGGTTCATGGGTGAACATTTATAAAGATTTTCAATTTCAATTTATTTTCAATTATATAGCGCCAAATCACAACAGAGTTGCCTCAAGGCGCTTCACAAATTTTAACCTTACTAACCCCCAGAGCAGCAGCGGTAAGGGAAAACTCCCTCTGAGGAAGAAACCTCAAGCAGACCAGACTCAAAGGGGTGGCCCTCTGCTTGGGCCATGCTACAGACACAAATTACAGAACAATTCACAAAACGAAGATACAAGAAATGCTGTTGGTGCACAGAACAGGAGGGTTTTCAGCACAAATACCACACCCATCTCTGGATGGAGCTGCACCTTAGAGAGGGAAAAAAACAATCAGACATCAGAAAGCAGAGGTGGGACGACGTCGCTCTCACGTCACACTCAAGTCATGAATCAGCAAGTCCCAAGTCAAGTCTCAAGTCAGCTTGCAAACATTTGGTCATTATGACTTGAGGCTTGACTTGGGACTTGCTGATTCATGACTTGAGAGTGACGTGAGAGTGACGTTGCCCTACCTCTGTCAGAAAGACAAGAAATACAGTATAATTTGTCAGCATTAAACAACAAGAAAAACAGGGAAATACTGAAGTGATCGCCGGCCACTAGCCGTAAGATTCATTAAAAGACCCAGAATTTGGGTAAAGTTGAGGTCGTGGCACGCGCCGTTTTGTAAAAAAATTAATAAAAAGAGTAAAAAGCGTAGAACTATACTATGCTAGGATGCTAACCATATAAAAGGGAAAATAAGTGCATCTTAAGTGGATTTGAAAGTCTCCACAGAATCTAACTGTTTAATTGACACAGGGAGATCATTTCACAGAACAGGGGCACGATAAGAGAAAGCTCTATGACCCGCAGACTTCTTATTCACCCGAGGGACACCAAGTAATCCTACACCCTGAGAACGCAAAGCCCGGGCCGGTACGTAAAGTTTAATTAAGTCAGCTAGGTAGGGAGGTGCCAGTCTGTGAACAATTTTATAGACAAGTACCAGAACCTTAAAATCTGATCTCACTGGGACAGAAAGCCAGTGGAGGGATTCCAAAATGGGTGTAATGTGGTCGAACTTTCTGCTTTGTGTCAAAAGTCTGGCTGCAGCATTTTGAATCAATTGGAGACCCCTAATGCTGGACTGCAGTAAACCAGAAAATAGAACATTTTTGTAGTCCAATCTAGAAGCGATAAACGCATGGATCATGGTCTCAGCATCAGCCATATACAGGATGGGATGAATCTTCGCAATATTTCACAGGTGGAAGAAATCAGTCCTCATAATATTTCTAATGTGGAGGTCAATGGACAATGTAGGATCAAAAATTACCCCAAGGTTCCTCACTTTGTCAGCATGATGTATGACACACGACACACTGGTCAAATTGATGCAGATGTCTCACTGGACCAAGACCCATCATTTCATGAGGGAGGTGATGGTCTAGTGGTTAAGGCATTGGGCTTGAGACCAGAAGATCCTCGGTTCAAAGCCCAACCTGACTAGAAAATCACTAAGGGTCCTTGGGCGAGGTCTTTAATCCCCTATTGCTCTCGGTGTGTAGTTAGCGTCTTGTATGATAGCACCCTCACATTGGGATGAATGTGAAGCATTATTTGTAAAGCGCTTTGAGCGTCTGATGCAGATAGAAAAGCGCTATATCAATGCAGTCCATTTACCATTTTTACCATTTCAGTCTTATCAGAGTTTAAAAGTAGGAAGTTTCTAGACATCCAACTTCTCACTGAGGCAAAGCAATCCTCTAAGGATTTTATGTGAATGTGATTACCAGCAGTTATCGGCATTTATAACTGATTATCATCAGCATAGCAGTGAAAGGTAATCCCAAAGCACCACAATACAATGGTCCTTCACTATAATGCAGTTCACCTTTCGCAGCCTCGCAGATTTTAATGCAATTTTGCATGCTTCTTTTTTGTTTTTTTTAAACAGCGCATTGTGTTCTACGTCCTTATCAGGCGGGCCGGTCGCGGCACCGGTCGGCATCACCGCGATTGCTCTCACTGCCTCCGATGCCCTTACTGAGTCTGCGAGCTCGGTAAACGCTGCAGCGGACCACTCACACCACCCCCCTCTGTTGTGCGGAGCTGCGGACAACTCTGGCAGCAGGTCCAGAGACGACGCTCACTGTTTTGATGTGGAAGGATAGAGTTCTTGCGGAAAAATCCGCAGCACCCACTGCATGGTCTCAGTAACCGCAGCCACAGAGCTCTGTGGCCATGACTTGGATTCTTTGCAGGTCCCACATCCGTACCCCCGGAGGCAGTGAGCGAAGGGAGAGCACGCGCATTGTGTTCTGCGTGTGTCTATGATCTTCTCGCCCAGAAGAAAAAAGAGTGTTTACACAGGAGAGAAAGGTAGAAAATATTAATGCCTGTTTGAGAAAAGTGTAAAGTGTGTAGTGAGGGGTTTTACAGCCTTAAAGCATCTATAATAATTATAAAAAATAATGCTGACTACTTGATGGGTTTTGCCTATTGTGGGTTATTTTTAGAACATAACTCCCGCGATAAACAAGGGACCACTGTATATGCCCTATATAAAGGGAGAAAAGCAGGGGGCCTAGGACGGACCCCTGTGGAACCCCAAATTTTATGTCACTAAGGTAATCATTGTTGAAGGCTCACAGGACATGTTGTGGCATGTCCAGCTTGTCCACAATTTCTTGGATAGTCACACGACTGAAAAGCCACCGAAAGCCGTCTGAATCTTCCGAATGGTGGACGAGGTGAGCATGCCACAACATGTCCTGTGAGACTTCAACACAAAGCTGCTTTTGTTCCACCATCAGCTTCGTGCCAATGAATTTCACCGCCACTCTTTTCATGGCCAAATCTTCTGTCACAGTGGAATGTGTCGAAAAAGTGCTGATGTCCACCTCTTCTCGGATAGTCACACGATGGTCCCACATCACCACAGCGTTCACTTTGAAAATGATCCAGTCGTTTCAGCGTGTTCATGGCAGCGCGCTCTCCACTGTTGTGCGGCCGTCTTTAAACCGGTTGTACCGCTCCTTAATTTGTGTGATGCCCATAGGATCGTCACCGAAAGCCGTCTGAATAATCCGAATGGTTTCCACCTGGCTGTCGCCCAGTTTCTAGCAAAATTTGATGCAATCGCGCTGCTCCAGTCATTCTGCCATTTCCTTGCAAAGAAAAAACGACGAGCGACTCCACCCATCCTCACACAAAGGCTCATTGGAACAGCACCAAACAGAAGTTCCAGCATCATCACCTTGCCCAATGCAGATTCGAGATTCATCACTGAATATGACTTTCATCCAGTCATCCACAGTCCACGATTGCTTTTCCTTAGCCCATTGTAACCTTGTTTTTTTCTGTTTAGGTGTTAATGATGGCTTTTGTTTAGCTTTTCTGTATGTAAATCCCATTTCCTTTAGGCGGTTTCTTACAGTTCGGTCACAGACGTTGACTCCAGTTTCCTCCCATTCGTTCCTCATTTGTTTTGTTGTGCATTTTCGATTTTTGGGACATATTGCTTTAAGTTTTCTGTCTTGACGCTTTGATGTCTTCCTTGGTCTACCGGTATGTTTGCCTTTAACAACCTTCCCATGTTGTTTGTATTTGGTCCAGAGTTTAGACACAGCTGACTGTGAACAACCATCATCTTTTGCAACTTTGCGTGATGATTTACCCTCTTAAGAGTTTGATAATCCTCTCCTTTGTTTCAATTGACATCTCTCGTGTTGGAGCCATGATTCATGTCAGTCCACTTGGTGCAACAGCTCTCCAACGTGTGATCACTCCTTTTTAGATGCAGACTAACGAGCAGATCTGATTTGATGCAGGTGTTAGTTTTGGGGATGATAATTTACAGGGTGATTCCATAATTTATTCCTCAGAATTGAGTGATTCCATATTTTTTTCCCTCTGCTTGGTCTAAAAAAGTAACCGTTACTGACTGACACAATTTTTTTTTTTCTTGATTTCTTATTGTGTTTCTTAAAGCCAGAAAGTTGCCATTTGAAATGACTTTAGTTTTGTGTCATGTCTGTGATCTGCTTTGTTTCTACAAAATTAAACAACTGAATGAACATCCTCCGAGGCCGGTGATTCCACAGTTATTGCCAGGGGTTGTATTAATCTTCCCTTCCGCACCGTCAGCACCCTAAGATGGTATGCAATGTCGGGAGCTGTGGCCCCAGGAATACATTTAACATCAGCCGGCATCTGTGGCCTGACTTTGCGGGTAATAGAATCCCCTATCGCTAGAGTCTGGCGTTTTGGCCTGGAGACAGGAGTGGAAGTCACTCGTGGGCTCAGAGAATTCACATTAGGCAAATCCAAGGGGGAGAACCGATTCATAGTTCGCAGTGGCGAGTGTGATTGGGGTACCACAACCGGGCACCAAGCCCTACGGGGCTTTCCCGCTAACGATTGACATCAGGACTGTAGTTAAGGAATAAGATTCAGAGAAGATACACTTAACAACCAGAAGTGTGCTAAACAGAAATAAAAGAAACGTTATACAACCGTGTAAAATTCGGAAGAGCGTCACAACAGCAAACAATCCACTGGAAGCCACTGGTACAGTGGCTGGGAAGTGCCAAACTGCTCTCTCTGCTCCAGAGTAAGATGGAGCAGAGATGGCTCAAGAGTTAGTTCAATGTAGTTACTTGTTCATAAAAGCTCAACTAACTACGATACAGGACATTCTTTTTGAGGAAGACAATTAAACAGCTGTATCCCTAATAAACAAAAATAGCAGAACACTTAACACGTTGCACAGCAAATTAATCCCAGTACGATTGACAAGAGATTTAATCTAATTTATTACCAATTCATGAGATGTAATTAAATCTCTTATGTAATCCATAAGAGATGTAATTACATTCATAATGTATTCTATGTAATAAACACCATATATAACAGATTTTCGCTTACGTCGGACAAAATGCCTCACTCATCGCAATGCATTACCATTTAAGGGTGATTCTTTAACTACGGGCACTATTGACCTTGTAAATGTAATTTCCACCACACCATTGGCTTACAATATAAAGCGCCTTGGGGCAACTGTTTGTTGTGATTTGGCGCTATATACATGTGCTCTGATGTCACTGTTTATCTCCATAGGAACTACCCAAACAATCTTTCATACAAACTGTTTAAAGGGACATTACAGTGTTGTGGTGGAAATTACGGCAATAGTGTGGGACAACTACATTTTGTTTAAAAAAAATCACAACAGTTGTATGACATTGAATACCCCAATTATGTTTTGATTATTTTACGGATATTTTATTCAGAGATATTTTAAAACATTAGAAAAAACGTTTCTTTACCATTCATTTTTATCATCGAAGATCAAAAGTCTGGGCGTGGGACAAGCACAAAACGGCAATATTTGCATATAATGATGCTGAAAAAAGGTGAAAAAGCCATCATAGACTACTAGAACAAATTTCTTAACACACTTTCATTGTAAAGATAACTATAAAAGTGTGAAATTTCCCCTTTTTTCTGTTTTTCATACAATATGATCAAAGGACATAATAAGTGCCCGTAGTCTAAGAATCACCCTTAAAAAACCCCTGCATATACCAGACAGTAGTCTGGTTATGCCCAGTTGCAACGGAGGTACGAAATGAAGTTCAGCACCGACACAACCTGATTCAAGGAAAGTGAATACCCCATTTCCTTTATTACAAGCCCGGCCGTTAATTTTTTCAAACTGTGCTCAGACCCTACGCCTAAATGAGGCAGCCCTTTATTCAAGGCCGGTGAATATTAACAAAACGCTGCTTACTCCCTGCACTGTAATATGGTCTTAAGTTTCACACACATTTTTGGATGTGGCAAACCAAAAGCAACTGTTTTAGATCAGAGCCCTCTGTGTCTGACTGTGAACCCTTTTCATCGTCTGGTCAAAACGACGGAGACCACAAGGAGTGTGGTTTGTCAATTTTCCACTTTGACTCCTTCCTCTCCCGTCATATTTTAAAAGTTTTTGTAGTCCTCACACTGATTACATTTCAATCATGGATCAAATACAGGAACATTTAGCAGAAAAGTCTGCAATTATGACCAACTTTACAACACGGAATTGGTAAAAGACACTCAAATGACCTGCAATTCATGGAGGGAAATTGTACATAATGTTAGTTTGGAGGTTGATGATTGTATAAAGAAGTGGAGTTCGTTGAGGGACAGATTGATCCAGAAAAAGCCGCTGTTCCTGCAGTAAATTGCATTAAGACACCCACCAGCGTGACGGAGAACTTTAAAAGGGTCACGCGCACGTCAACGTCATTGCATGGCCATGGAGTTACAGAGCTGGAGAAGCATAAATCAGGCTTTAGGATTTTAAGGTACCACTCCACAGTGGACTTAGGAAAAAAGAGTGACTCGACTAAATGCAATCTTTTTAATGCACATAATGCCTGGTGCTTGTTATGTCTGCCAAGGATGTAAAGAAGTTATCAGAATTTATTTATTTGTCTGTCTGTCTTTTAGCACAGTGTAGAAGGTTCCCTGTCTAAACTACTGCACAGATTTTGATGAAATTTTCACCACAGATAGATATTAGGCCATGGAAGAATCCATTAAATTTTGGAGGTGATCCAGAATCTGGATCATGTTTCACTTTATTTAGGGTTTGAATGATTACTGATAGCAGTATTACTTTTATTTATTTCCTTTATTTAACCAGGAAAAGAGACTCATTGAGATTAAAAATCTCTTTTACAAGAGCGTCCTGGCCAAGACAGGCAGCAAGGTTACGTGTCAATTTTAGCATTCCACCACACATACAGAGTAGACAATTACTAGCCAATGGAAAAGTTTCAGTATAAAAGTCCTTTAAAAGATTCTAAGGAGACCAGCTCCCTCAGTTTTAGGTCATTCTGTAAAAGGTTCCGTGCAGAGGGTGCAGCATGGAAACTTCAAAACTACTGTACAGATTTTTACCACAGATCGATATTAGGCCATGGAAGAATCCATTAAATTTTGGAGGTGATCCAGATTCTGTATCAAGTTTCACTTTCTATAGGCTTTGAAAGATTACATCAAAACTGCTTCATGGATTCTCACCACATTTTCAACACAGATACATATTAGGCCTTGGAAGACTCCATTAAATTTTGTGGGTGATACCATCACACCGGATCCAGATTCTGAATCAAGATTTCACTTTATATAGGCTTTGAAGGATTACGTCAAAACTCCTTCATGGATTCGCACCACAGATAGGTATTAGGGCATGGAAGACTCCACTGAATTTTGGAGGTGATCCTGATTCTGGATCAAGTTTTACTTTATATTAGCTTTGAAGGATTATCTCAAAACTACTTCAGATTCTCACCAGACTTCCACTACACATGAATGGTATGCCATGGATGACTCCATTAAATTTTGGAGGTGAACTGGCTTCTGGGTCAAGTTTCACTTTCGCTTGTAAGAATTACGTCAAAACTCCTTCACGGATTGTCACCAAATTTGCACCACAGATGGAAATTAGGGAATGGAAGACTCCATTGAATCTGGGAGGCGGTCTGGATCCGGATTCTGGATCAAGATTTCACTTTATATAGGCTTTGAAGGATTACGCCAACACTACTTAACAGATTCCAAACCAGAATTGCACTACACATCGATATTGGGGCATGGAAGACTCCACAAAATTTTGGAAGTGATCCGGATCAGAATTCTGGAACAAGATCTCACTTTATATAGGCTTTGAAGGATTACTTCAAAACTACTTTACAGATTCTCATCAAATTTGCACCATAGATAGATATTAGGGCATGGAAGGCTCCACTGAATTTTGCAGGTGATCCGTATCTGGATTGGCGGACATCAGAAATCTGTGATTGCTCTTGTTTAAGGCAGGCGTTTATTTTTTCAGACGAAGTTTTGACCCGGCCATTAAATGAGGCAAGCACTATTCAAGCTCAGCAGTTTAATCAAGGAAATACATAAGTATAATTGGTGCTGGGGATTCCCTGTATATCTTTCAATGCTTCCTGACTCTAAGTATGTAATCTGTCATATATATATTGCGAATTTTGTCCATTTTATACATATAGCAGATTTTGTCCATTTTACATATGTCGTGGATTTTGATTATAACATACAAAATTCGCTGGTATATTTGAATCCACGCGTGTGTGTGTGTATATATATATATATATATATATATATATATATATATATACACATGAGCTCCCATTTTGTATGAGATGAACTCAAAGATCTAAAACTTTTTCCACATACACAATATCACCATTTCCCTCAAATATTGTTTACAAACCAGTCTAAATCTGTGATAGTGAGCACTTCTCCTTTGCTGAGATAATCCATCCCACCTCACAGGTGTGCCATATCAAGATGCTGATTAGACACCATGATTAGTGCACAGGTGTGTCTTAGACTGTCCACAATAAAAGGCCACTCTGAAAGGTGCAGTTTTGTTTTATTGGGGGGGATACCAGTCAGTATCTGGTGTGACCACCATTTGCCTCATGCAGTGCAACACATCTCCTTCGCATAGAGTTGATCAGGTTGTGGCCTGTGGAATGTTGGTCCATTCCTCTTCAATGGCTGTGTGAAGTTGCTGGATATTGGCAGGAACTGGTACACACTGTCGTATACGCCGGTCCAGAGCATCCCAAACATGCTCAATGGGTGACATGTCCGGTGAGTATGCCGGCCATGCAAGAACTGGAACATTTTCAGCTTCCAAGAATTGTGTACAAATCCTTGCAACATGGGGCCGTGCATTATCCTGCTGCAACATGAGGTGATGTTCTTGGATGTATGGCACAACAATGGGCCTCAGGATCTCGTCACGGTATCTCGGTGCATTCAAAATGCCATCAATAAAATGCACCTGTGTTCTTCGTCCATAACAGACGCCTGCCCATACCATAACCCCACCGCCACCATGGGCCACTCGATCCACAACATTGACATCAGAAAACCGCTGTATATGTGTGTGTATGTATGTATGTGTGTATATATATATATATATATATATATATACACTCAACAAAAATATAAACGCAACACTTTTGGTTTTGCTCCCATTTTGTATGAGATGAACTCAAAGATCTAAAACTTTTTCCACATACACAATATCACCATTTCCCTCAAATATTGTTCACAAACCAGTCTAAATCTGTGATAGTGAGCACTTCTCCATTGCTGAGATAATCCATCCCACCTCACAGGTGTGCCATATCAAGATGCTGATTAGACACCATGATTAGTGCACAGGTGTGCCTTAGACTGCCCACAATAAAAGGCCACTCTGAAAGATGCAGTTTTATCACACAGCACAATGCCACAGATGTTGCAAGATTTGAGGGAGCGTGCATTTGGCATGCTGACAGCAGGAATGTCAACCAGAACTGTTGCTCGTGTATTGAATGTTCATTTCTCTACCATAAGCCGTCTCCAAAGGCGTTTCAGAGAATTTGGCAGTACATGCAACCAGCCTCACAACCTCAGACCACGTGTAACCACACCAGCCCAGGACCTCCACATCCAGCATGTTCACCTCCAAGATCATCTGAGACCAGCCACTCGGACAGCAGCTGAAACAATCGGTTTGCATAACCAAAGAATTTCTGCACAAACTGTCAGAAACCGTCTCAGGGAAGCTCATCTGCATGCTCGTCGTCCTCATCGGGGTCTCGACCTGACTCCAGTTCGTCATCGTAACCGACTTGAGTGGGCAAATGCTCACATTCGCTGGCGTTTGGCACGTTGGAGAGGTGTTCTCTTCACGGATGAATCCCGGTTCACACTGTTCAGGGCAGATGGCAGACAGCGTGTGTGGCGTCGTGTGGGTGGGTTTTCTGATGTCAATGTTGTGGATCGAGTGGCCCATGGTGGCGGTGGGGTTATGGTATGGGCAGGCGTCTGCTATGGACGAAGAACACAGGTGCATTTTATTGATGGCATTTTGAATGCACAGAGATACCGTGACGAGATCCTGAGGCCCATTGTTGTGCCAACATCCAAGAACATCACCTCATGTTTCAGCAGGATAATGCACGGCCCCATGTTGCAAGGATCTGTACACAATTCTTGGAAGCTGAAAATGTCCCAGTTCTTGCATGGCCGGCATACTCACTGGACATGTCACCCATTAAGCATGTTTGGGATGCTCTGGACCGGCGTATACGACAGCGTGTACCAGTTCCTGCAAATATCCAGCAACTTCGCACAGCCATTGAAGAGGAGTGGACCAACATTCCACAGGCCACAACTGACAACCTGATCAACTCTATGCGAAGGAGATGTGTTGCACTGCATGAGGCAAATGGTGGTCACACCAGATACTGACTGGTATCCCCCCCCCCCCCCAATAAAACAAAACTGCACCTTTCAGAGTGGCCTTTTATTGTGGGCAGTCTAAGGCACACCTGTGCACTAATTATGGTGTCTAATCAGCATCTTGATATGGCACACCTGTGAGGTGGGATGGATTATCTCAGCAAAGGAGAAGTGCTCATTATCACAGATTTAGACTGGTTTGTGAACAATATTTGAGGGAAATGGTGATATTGTGTATGTGGAAAAAGTTTTAGATCTTTGAGTTCATCTCATACAAAATGGGAGCAAAACCAAAAGTGTTGCGTTTATATTTTTGTTGAGTGTATATACATATATATATATATATATATAAAACTTAGGGCTGTTCATGTTATATAGTCAAAAATAAAAGTTGTGAGAGACTTCGGGCCACATGTTGTTTTTGTTCTACTTGGGGTTTTATAGGTGCAGACCAAATTTGAACTCAATCAAATAAGATCTAGAGGTCCCCCAGAGTGACACATTTTCCTCTCCCTCCACTGGCAAGGCAGCGTCACCCTAATACGAGAAGACTGATGCCATTATTTGTCTTTTACAGGTACATGTGTTGGCTTTGTGGGGACCCCTAAACAAAGTCCAATTACAATAAAATTTGCCACAGACCTTTTATTCTATTAGTGGAACAAGGACAGCACGTGGCCCAAAAGATTTTATAACATTTGATATTTTGAACAGGTCAAGTGTGTGTGTGTGTGTGTGTGTGTGTGTGTGTGTGTGTGTGTGTGTGTGTGTGTGTGTGTGTGTGTGTGTGTGTGTGTGTGTGTGTACACATGGTGCATCCAGAAAGTATTGGGGTATGTGGTGTTGTGTCTAGAATTTTGGGGCAAAAAAAATTATTCCATTTTGGAATAAGGCTGTAACATAATAAAATGTGGAAATAGTGAAGCAACATTAATATTTCCAGATGCACTGTATGATTGGTGTCACAATACATGTATTTGTATTGAACCGTACAGTACACAACTGCTCAGTGCACAGAACTCTACGCATAATGCGCGGTACGACTCTGCATTGTGTGATTATACACACATATTTGTTAACATATGTGGCAGAGCAGATGCAATACATTATGGTCATCAAAATAATAAGAAAACCTGTGAGCACCTCCAAGTATGGCAGAATGGATAATGTAATAATAAGTCTTATTTCTGACGCCACGCTGGGAAGTTCTCCCAGGGAACTCTTAAATTCAACCAACTCAGCTATAAAGCTCACAAGCTCATTTGCAAAGGAGAGACAAAGAACAAGTTCAAAATACAAAATGATTTTTTAATTACAATTTAGTTTCCCATCTAAAATTCTCCACTATCTGAAATGTAAGAGAGACGGATAATCTCTGCTCGCTTTTATGCGAGCCTTCTCCTGCTGTGATTGGCTGAAATTGGATACCAGGTGAAACAGATTACTCCAGTCTGCTACACATAGGTCACCAATATTGCAGCAAGCTCCATCGCTCATGTTCACAGACTTTGTCCCTCTCATCTTATGTGCCTGTACATGGAATATTTTCTTACTTCCTATCCCCCCCCCCCCCCCCCCCCCCCCCCAAAAAACAACAACAATTTCCATGTTCTCCATCTGCCTGTGAATCTTGGAAGCGCAACTCTTCCTGAACCGTTTAATTGAGTCAAATGAAACTTGACATGATGATGGCACACTATGTGAACATGTGGATGAGGAAAAAGACATCCTGGTCCAACATGATAATTGGATATTTGTGTTAAATTGATGTATCATATGATGTTGACTTTGAGAGTGCAAAGCCTCCTAAAATGTTTGGATTTCAGAGAATTGTCAGACAGTGGTAGTACACCACATGAAGATGTGCATTTTTAATAAATCTTATTTGTTGGTTACATTTATAGCAGTTGACTGGTATGTTAATTTCAGGTATTTCATCACAAAAGATTTACTATCAGTGATGACTATCACAAATTGGGGTGGGGATCATGTTGCGAGCTTGATCTCAGATCGCACCTGTGTTAATTTATTTGATTTTGATCTGTGGTAAATTCTTGCACCATATGTGAAACCGTTTTAAAAAATCTCATTACATTTTAAATAAAAATTGATGCACATATAAAGTATTAAAACAAAAACAAATACATTGTAAACACTATTGCAAGAATGATAGTTTAACTGGATGGTGGGTGGTGTTGCAGATTGTGTCACTGTCCTTCTGGTTATTTTTCAGGCTGATATGGAAGGATGAATCAGTTTCTGTCTTTTATTCCTCCTAATGTAGGACAGTTTCTGTCCAGCTCTGCACAGGTGTGCAAAGGTCAGGGTGGAGTTGTGGTTGGAAGCATTACTTGAGATCAGTGGAAAAGCGTTGTAACCCTAAACCTGAATGGTGTACATTCTTGTGTACATGCTGTGTGCTCGCTTGTCCTTGTATTGTGTAATTGATGAGGTGGTTGCTTACAGGTAGCCTGAGGACACAGGAGATCGAGCTCCTCACATTACAGGAACAGGGCAGTTAGGGTGGGCTGGAAGAAACAATGAATCAAAACATTGTGCTGACAAAGACTCTCGTGTTGTAGAACAAAGCGGTTTCAGGGAATGAAAAAGATTCTGGCAGTGTGGGTACAGATGGCATAAATACCCAAGTACAGTACTATATGTACTTGCACGTTGTTCGAGTGAACAGTGCTATCTACTGCCACTCATGTACAGGAACCAGTTTGGTTAGTGGTTGGTTTGAATAAAAATTTAATGTTGGGCCACAACCACAAATTTGTCCCTATTTTTTTTTTTTTTTTTTTTAAGACTGATTTCCTATCATTATACATTCACTGGCCACAAAATTGAGAGAGCCTCTTCAGCTGCTCATTACATCAAATGTCTAACCAAGCAATCACACAGTGGCAGAAACTTGATACTTCTGCACATGTAGACATGGTCAAAAGGATTGTAGTTGTTTTCAGTGAACTTGGCATGGTTCTTGGTGCCAAACTGGCTGGTTCGTGCTGCAAAAATGCCTTGTTGGTGGCAGAGTTCAGAGAAGAATGG
This sequence comes from Thalassophryne amazonica, assembly GCF_902500255.1. NCBI lineage: Eukaryota > Metazoa > Chordata > Actinopteri > Batrachoidiformes > Batrachoididae > Thalassophryne > Thalassophryne amazonica. Next base: position 66,079,059 of record NC_047107.1, read on the forward strand.
CTAGACTGGTTCGAGCTGATGTAAGCATATCTATAAAGCCTCGGTCCCACCGAATAATGAGCCATGCATGGGTGTGTCAGCAATTATCCGAAGAATGATCCATGTTTTAAGCTATCACGTATCCGCTACTAAGGCGCCTCTATGTGCCTCTCTGTACCTCACATGTGCCACATATCAGCCTCTAGTGAGCCATGACTGACCTGTCATTTGAGCCCTGTCCAGCCTCGAATGGCTCATGTCGCTGCATATGATCCATGTCAAGCCACATATGATCCATGTAGTGCCATGTAACGCGATGTTGGTGCACGTTTAGGCATGGGTTTGGTCCAAACCTCCAGCCCTTCAACGCTTGGTCCCTTTAAAGTGTGGGTTTTCAAGTCACAGCATCCATTCAAGTTGTTGTCACATTTTTTTAAACGCAGTCCAAAAAAAGATGCTCCTGCACATCTGTGCGCTAGGCTGCTGTTCACCTGTGTTCCAGAATCATTAAATGCAGCAGTTCTGCATATTCACCCAGCTCTCTGTGACCACAAAAAAAACACTACAATGAGGTGGCCGCTGTGGAACACTTCCAAAAAAATAAAAACAAAACGCAACACAAAACACATCCATAGACCAGCTAGAACTGAACCACGGGTTCCTGGACAGTCGCCTCTGCGCTTCTTCTCGCTGGCTTTATTTCTTCCGTGTCTTACAGTCATTTTGACACTGTAATCCAACCTTTAACTTTGTGTTAGTCTGTTAATGTCTGCAAAATTGTTCTTTTGAGAGCTTGCATTCTGTGTAAATGCTCTTGAGCGCGAGTCATTGCATCAGCGCGCACAGAGTGCGCCTCATCTGATCCATTATAACAAGATGTTAAATCTATCATAAACATATTTTTACAGCTACTTATGAAGAAGGAATGGACATGCAGCTGTTTTACCAAGCTATTACAATATAAACATTACAAATAGTTACCTTTAAGGCTGTTCCAAATATGTTCTCCACCTCAGCACATGAGACAGACAGGAAAAAAGCTCCAAATGTCCTCTGTGATTCCAGATGCAAGTAGAGGTGTTTTCAACAGCCAAACTGTGACAGAAAATTATTAATCTGCTACAAAATAATTATTTTATATACAGTGTCCTTACTAATGTCTTGTACTTCCTGACTTTCATGCTATAATGTAAATATGGACCAAAATGTCTGAGGAATGTTGCCAACACCTTGATGAATCTATGGCACAAAACATTATTTCAGTTCTAGCAAAGTGTACTTAGAGGGATGGTGAGTATAAAAATCACTACAATTACAAAGTAAATGCATTGGATACTGTCATTATAGAACACAGCTCCAGATGTCCTGAACTGCTGCTTAAGCTGTCTTATGCTTTACAGGTGAAATTTAATATTTGCTTCAACAACTGCTCCCATAAGGGGTAAAGAGTGTTTGTATGTTTTATTATTTTGAGAGATTGATCAGCGTGAAGAGGAACAGCTGCATAAGAAATGTTATAATCTTTCAGAAAGCGCTGTAACTAGGTTTAAGGATATGATTCCTTCTTTATGTTCTCTAATGCCATATAACAACACAGTGCAGAGTAGCTACCTAAACTCTGTAAGGGAGATAGAGTATCTCGTCAATAGTTTTACATCCTCATTGAATCATTTTGTATTTTGAACTTGTTCTTTGTCTCTCCTTTGCAAATGAGCTTGTGAGCTTTATAGCTGAGTTGGTTGAATTTAAGAGTTCCCTGGGAGAAATTCCCAGCGTGGCGTCAGAAATAAGACTTATTATTACATTGAAGTGATAACTCACAAACTCGTAGCTTAAAGCAGATAACCCGTAAGTTGGAGAGGAAATGGCGTCTCACTAATTTAGAAGATCTTCACTTAGCCTGGAAAAAGAGTCTGTTGCTCTATAAAAAAGCCCTCCGTAAAGCTAGGACATCTTTCTACTCATCACTAATTGAAGAAAATAAGAACAACCCCAGGTTTCTTTTCAGCACTGTAGCCAGGCTGACAAAGAGTCAGAGCTCTATTGAGCTGAGTATTCCATTAACTTTAACTAGTAATGACTTCATGACTTTCTTTGCTAACAAAATTTTAACTATTAGAGAAAAAATTACTCATAACCATCCCAAAGACGTATCGTTATCTTTGGCTGCTTTCAGTGATGCCGGTATTTGGTTAGACTCTTTCTCTCCGATTGTTCTGTCTGAGTTATTTTCATTAGTTACTTCATCCAAACCATCAACATGTTTATTAGACCCCATTCCTACCAGGCTGCTCAAGGAAGCCCTACCATTATTTAATGCTTCGATCTTAAATATGATCAATCTATCTTTGTTAGTTGGCTATGTACCACAGGCTTTTAAGGTGGCAGTAATTAAACCATTACTTAAAAAGCCATCACTTGACCCAGCTATCTTAGCTAATTATAGGCCAATCTCCAACCTTCCTTTTCTCTCAAAAATTCTTGAAAGGGTAGTTGTAAAACAGCTAACTGATCATCTGCAGAGGAATGGTCTATTTGAAGAGTTTCAGTCAGGTTTTAGAATTCATCATAGTACAGAAACAGCATTAGTGAAGGTTGCAAATGATCTTCTTATGGCCTCGGACAGTGGACTCATCTCTGTGCTTGTTCTGTTAGACCTCAGTGCTGCTTTTGATACTGTTGACCATAAAAGTTTATTACAGAGATTAGAGCATGCCATAGGTATTAAAGGCACTGCGCTGCGGTGGTTTTGAATCATATTTGTCTAATAGATTACAATTTGTTCATGTAAATGGGGAATCTTCTTCACAGACTAAAGTTAATTATGGAGTTCCACAAGGTTCTGTGCTAGGACCAATTTTATTCACTTTATATATGCTTCCCTTAGGCAGTATTATTAGACGGTATTGCTTAAATTTTCATTGTTACGCAGATGATACCCAGCTTTATCTATCCATGAAGCCAGAGGACACACACCAATTAGCTAAACTGCAGGATTGTCTTACAGACATAAAGACATGGTTGACCTCTAATTTCCTGCTTTTAAACTCAGATAAAACTGAAGTTATTGTACTTGGCCCCACAAATCTTAGAATCATGGTGTCTAACCAGATCCTTACTCTGGATGGCATTACCCTGACCTCTAGTAATACTGTGAGAAATCTTGGAGTCATTTTTGATCAGGATATGTCATTCAAAGCGCATATTAAACAAATATGTAGGACTGCTTTTTTGCATTTACGCAATATCTCTAAAATCAGAAAGGTCTTGTCTCAGAGTGATGCTGAAAAACTAATTCATGCATTTATTTCCTCTAGGCTGGACTATTGTAATTCATTATTATCAGGTTGTCCTAAAAGTTCCCTAAAAAGCCTTCAGTTAATTCAAATGCTGCAGCTAGAGTACTGACGGGGACTAGAAGGAGAGAGATATCTCACCATATTGGCCTCTCTTCATTGGCTTCCTGTTAATTCTAGAATAGAATTTAAAATTCTTCTTCTTACTTATAAGGTTTTGAATAATCAGGTCCCATCTTATCTTAGGGACCTCGTAGTACCATATCACCCCAATAGAGCGCTTCGCTCTCAGACTGCAGGCTTACTTGTAGTTCCTAGGGTTTGTAAGAGTAGAATGGGAGGCAGAGCCTTCAGCTTTCAGGCTCCTCTCCTGTGGAACCAGCTCCCAATTCAGATCAGGGAGACAGACACCCTCTCTACTTTTAAGATTAGGCTTAAAACTTCCTTTTTGCTAAAGCTTATAGTTAGGGCTGGATCAGGTGACCCTGAACCATCCCTTAGTTATGCTGCTATAGACGTTAGACTGCTGGGGGGTTCCCATGATGCACTGTTTCTTTCTCTTTTTGCTCTGTATGCACCACTCTGCATTTAATCATTAGTGATCGATCTCTGCTCCCCTCCACAGCATGTCTTTTTCCTGGTTCTCTCCCTCAGCCCCAACCAGTCCCAGCAGAAGACTGCCCCTCCCTGAGCCTGGTTCTGCTGGAGGTTTCTTCCTGTTAAAAGGGAGTTTTTCCTTCCCACTGTAGCCAAGTGCTTGCTCACAGGAGGTCGTTTTGACCGTTGGGGTTTTACATAGTTATTGTATGGCCTTGCCTTACAATATAAAGCGCCTTGGGGCAACTGTTTGTTGTGATTTGGCGCTATATAAAAAAAATTGATTGATTGATTGATAATCAGGGGTATCTGCAGTGGGTTTGAAAGAATGAATTGTAAAACCCGAAAAATTCTAGTGAGAATAACTACCAAGGCAAGTTTAATTGGTGTACATTTTGGGTCAGTGCAGTGGTGCAAGCAGTTAGCATGCTTGACTCCAAACAAGAAGGGTCAGGACCACCTATGCCCTGATCTCAATGTATATTTGGAGTTGTGTCAGGAAGATCATTCGGCAAGAAACAAATCAAATATTGTGTTGAGCAAAATGGGAGAAACCAGTAGAAATGAACCATTGTACACCAGAGCAGTGCATGGGACATTTTTGCTGTGGTGAACAGTGTGCAAGCTTTTGCATTGCTGGATGGTACAGTACAGGAAAAGGGAGGTCAGTATATAAATTTTTGTGATGTGTCTCTTGTGTTCATGCTACAGTTGGAGTCATTGTCAATCCTAATGGATGATGCTTTTGGGTCCAATCATCTCTGATTTCATATTGGTTCAATACTGTTTTTAAGCTCCATGCAGTTTTTATGGTCTTCAGGAGGGGAAGGGCCAAGAGGTCAACTGATGTGCATTATTAATAATTTGCTAAAAACAAAGCTCCTGAATAGTTAGGTTTTTTTTTTTAATTTTATTAATGGGTAATGGGGGAGTGGTCATTGTGAGGTCTCACATGATCTGTCTCACATCTGATTGTTATGAAGTCTGCAGATCTGTCTGCTCTGATAATTTACCATATCTGACCTAGTTTCCCCTCTTTTTCTCTTCATCGCTGCCCCCCCGTTACCTTCCTTTCTTACGCCTTCAGACCCTCTTCATGCCTACTTAGGGTTGTGTGGTCTGTCTTTGATTGGAGAGCCCAACCTGAGAAAGGTCCACCCAGCACTTAACATCACCCATAGAGCCTTTCAGCACCTCCAGCAGCTGCAGCAGACATGGAGAGAAAATGACAGCACCTGCAACAGACAGCGCTGACAGCGGGATCGTCTGCAGCGCTGCCCCTGCACAGGTTTAGTAATCAGGAACCTGTAATGGTAGTCAGGTACGACTGGACAGCCTGTAAGAACATAATGAAGAGCGGAGAAAGATGAGGAATTAAGAAGGTTCTAATAAACTACAGAGACACAGCAGTAACTTCACAGAATGTTTCCCGGGTCAGAGTCAGAAATTTCTTACCGGCTCCATAATACCATTATTCAGTTTGTTGGAACTTGGGCAAGTTTAGGAAACCTGTGACTTGTGAGTGACCGTTTCAGTGGGTTTATATTTGTGCAAACTGAGTGCCTACCCATTTGTCATTGCTGCCTAATGTCCTTTTATTTGCAAGGAAGCCAAAATTTGAATTGTTCAATCACACGAACCAGAATGTATGTGCCCAGAGGTAAACATTTATTTAAAATACAACCCCAATTCCAATGAAGTTGGGACATTGTGTAAAATGTAAATAATACAATGATTTGCAAATCCTCTTCAACCTATATTCAACTGAATACACCACAAAGAAAAAAAATTTAATGTTCAAACTGATAGACTTTTTTGTTTTTGTGCAAATTATTGCTCATTTTGAAATGGATGCCTGCAACACAAAGAGCAAGAATGGTTAAGAATTCCACCAACAAAGCTTCAACAATTAGTGTCCTCAGTTCCCAAACGCTTATTGAGTGTTGTTTGAAGGAAAGGTGATGTAACACAGTGGTAAACATACCACTGTCGAGCTTTTTTGAAATGTGTTGCAGGCATCCATTTCAAAATGAGCAAATATTTACACAAAAACAATAAAGTTTATCAGTTTGAACATTAAATATCTTGTCTTTGTGGTGTATTCAATTGAATATAGGTTGAAGAGGATTTGCAAATCATTGTGTTCTGTTATTTACATTTACGTAGGGGAGGTGATGGTCTAGTGGTTAAGGCATTGGGCTTGAGACCAGAGGATCCTCTGTTCAAATCCTTGCCTCACTGGAAAATCACTAAGGGCCCTTGGGCAAGGTCCTTAATCCCCTATTGCTGCTGGTGTGTAGTGAGCGTCTTGTATAGCAGCACCCTCACATTGGGGTGAATGTGAGGCATTATTTGTAAAGCGCTTTGAGCGTCTGATGCAGATGGAAAAGCGCTATATAAATGCAGTCCATTTACCATTCATTTACATTTTACACGTCATCTCAACTTCAGTGGAATTGGGGTTGTATATATATTTTCCACTCACAACAGTTCTCAAACAACAACACGCAGATCATTTGTCTCCTCTTTGTAACCTCTCCAGTAATAAAATCTTTACATTTCTCTTGAACCTCCTTAAAGCCTCAAGCTCTTCAGTCCCAAAGGTGATAGCAGCCTGGCAGGGTCACTCCAATTTCCACACTCCAGCATTCACCTTTAGTTATGTTCCATTTTCATGAAAAGGGCCTGGATAAAGTGTGTAAGGCCTTTTCTGTTAAAAGCAGGCAACAGATTGATTCGAATGTATTTGGCCTGCTGAAGTCAAAATTTCCTGTTGCCAAGCTGTATCTTTATTCCATCACTTCCAAATTTGCAAAAAGACATGGCTGCCTTTTAATAAAATTTTCTACAAGTTTGCTTGTATTGACTCGATAAAATAAAATAAAACCTAGTTCCATGTAGCTCACCGGGTTTTGTTACAAAGATGAACATTTTTTTCAAGGCCAGGAAAAGAAAGCAATATTTGTTTGTCAGCATTTTTTTTTTTCTATTTTATGATTGTTTTACTATGCTTTTTAGTTATTTTTACTTTTGGTTTAATTTTTTTTTTTTTTTTTTTTTTTAGTTGTTTCCTGTGAAGTGCCTTAAGGCTATGCTGGCATGATTTGGCGCTCTATAAGTTCAATAAATTGAATTGAAATATAATTCCAGCTCATTCCAGGGTCTTAAACTACCTTGTTAGGCTTGCAGCTGGGGCTGTGGAGCTAAAACTCTTGAAAAAGAACAGTTTTGCATAGCTTCTTGCTCCAGTGTAGTTACTTTTGCGATGTGGTGCAGCCTTACTTTGTAAAATACAGACACCACAAATGACAGAACATATGATGGTTCTCATTTGTTGCGCTTATTAACGTCTTCGCATGCATCAGTGAGCATGGTCGTCTTCTGCAGAGGTATTGGCAATGGACTCGAGAATTAGCAACACCTAACGGCACCTACGGCTTATCCCGTGAAACAAAAGTGCATAAGTGGATGGAAATGCGCACAAATGCACTCTTCCTTTTGCTGCATTAGTTGGAGGAAACACAGCTAATGAGAGAGAGTACCAGTTCCTGCTGTAACAACGTTACACGTAAGTACAGTTTGTTACGATGACATAATGTTACAAATGGTAAGATAACCAAAAATATTATTGTGAAAGGTAATCCTGCGCAATCTGGTTTATATACTGCGCTGGTTATTGTAACCGTAAGCAGCACAAAATACCGGTATATTTGCTCACTCTCCATTGAAGCAGAGAAAAAAACGAGCACTCACAGGGACCAGGAGTGGAGGTGCACGGCTCAAAAACTAAGTCAATATAAAAATATAGCCAGCAACACTCAAGTGTCCTTAATAAAAAGTTTTGACTCACGGCAAGACGACAGGATCAGGAGCACAGACGCGTTTTGACTAGGTCTTCATCAGTGTGTGGCGTCTGTGCTCCTGATCCTGTCGCCTTGCCGTGAGTCAAAACTTTTATTAAGGAGGACACTTGAGTGTTGCTGGCTATATTTTTATATTCACTCTCCATTGACTCCGGTTGTCTCTGGTGCGAGCCTATTGTGAAGAGACATATAATTAATATTTTCACAACTGACTAAGATATTTTCATTTGCTGTCAGTTCTATACAAGTAGGAAATTAAAATAAATCTAAACTTAGCTTATTTTAGCTTGACAGTTTGTCAAAACACATTTCTGAGATAAATGTGCATGTCCCTTAAAGATTAAAATGATAAAAATGTGTACATGTGAATCTCACCTTGTGTGTGAGAAACAAATGTCAAGATTCCTATCAGTCTAACATGAACATTAAACTATTGTATACACAATACTCTGTACAAACAGCTTTTATATTGATAGAAACATTTTAAGAAATAAGTTTATTTCCACTAGATCGATGATGCATCCACACTGCAGCAGTTAGAGCTACATTTGCATGAACTGCTGCAAGCATGCCAGACTTTCTGCATTTGCAACGAGAGGAACAGCCAGATGTGCAACTGCAGTTTACAAGTTGCAAGCAGGATTCTGGTATGGGGGCAATGTCTGCAGAGTTGGCAATAGCTGCCCATTCCTCCTCTCCCAGCCCATGTTGACTGCTGCTGGGAGTTGAGGAACTGTGTGCCTGCAGCCATGTTGCTGCCTGAAGATGACTCCTTTTGACATGAAGTTGTGCAGCATCACTTGTTGGTGGCAAAAGCTCTTGCGTCACTCTTTTCTTGAGCAGACTGGCCCTGCCACTGTCAGTGGTATTGTCAGAAGTGCCATAAACAAAACATGAACTGCTCAGCATTTATCTGTGTAGCCCTGGTGAGAGGTTCCTGTCCAAGGTTTGCAAGAAGCACCTTGTGCTCATAGTGTGCCATCAGCAGGAGTAGGACATCTGTGTCTCTGGCAGACACAACAATGACCCTGATGTTGATGTTCACACAAACAAGCAGGTGTGTATTAGAATCTTCATGGTGAGCTTTCAGTGGTTCAGGATTCACAGTATTGTTTGACAGCAGAGTTGTTTCATCCTGACAACCACCAGCAGCAACCACAACCTTGTCCTGTGCAGCTCAACCAAAGCTTTTGCCAACAAGCTACACAGGTCTGCCTTGTTCTCGGGTCCTGACAGAAACCCTTTCCAGTCAGCACTAAGTGGAACTGCAGCCTGCACTACTCGCCTTACTACTGTGCCTTATTTTGCACAAGCAAATGTGCAAAATATAATAAAAACAGGCGGCCATGTTGTTCTATGCAAATTAGGGGTGAATGAGTAGATACAGCTTGGCAACTGAATTTTTTTTTTTTTTTTTTTTTTTTTTCAGTAATTTATTACTGAATCGCCCACACACGGGGCTCCAGAAATGTAGCAGTTTATAGTGAATAAGTAGTTAAACTCCCAAATTGAACTAGATTGGGTTAGGCCCATCTGATGTGTCACCGAAATAATTGACAATTTAGAGTTTAATCTTATTATTTAATTATTACTCGGGGCACCACCTATTTCAGCATAGCATTCATTAATTTATCAGTCTCAAATGAATCAATCTGTCTCAATTTAATTATTAAATAAAGCTTAATTTTCTTTTCTAGAGAAAACCCAAGTAAACCTGTGGAAAATTTGATTAATTTGGCAACCATGTTTTATGTAAATTAAAGGAGTACAGATACAGCTTGCTAACATCAATTTTTGAATTCAGCAGGTCAAAATACAATGTAATAGAAGTTTCATTACCTGAGGCATCAAATATGGCCATCGGGTATTGCGAAGACTTTGCGTCTGTCTGTGGGCTCAGCATAAGTTCAGTCCTGCTCCTGCCAGTCTTCAAATTCACAGGGAACATTCTTGGGACGCAGACCATGGACAAGTTCAAAGATGGCTAACCTTGACCTATTTTAGAAGTATATTAACAGGTTAAAAAGTCACATTCTGTTTCAATCTGTTCCATTTTTATTTTGAGTGGCGGAGGTGACAGCCAATCAAGACTATAGCGGCACCTTGACGTCAGTGGCAAGTCTGTCTAAAAATTCTTCATGTATGTGTTTATAGAACATGTTTCTCATATATGAGTATTCTGTAAAAGCTAGCAAGTATTTTTTTTTTTTTGTAACGTGATAACACCTTTAGACTGATTTATAAGACATTTTGCGGACTTCAGCATGCACGCTAACTTCCACTCTTGTGAAAAGCTCATTAATTTAAATGTTGTTTATAATTGTTTGATTGCTAGAGGGGCTTTATTGAACATGTAGAAATTGTAAGTAACACAGTAGGATTTTAATTGATGTAAATAACAATAAATGTATGTATGTATGTATGTGTGTATATATATATATTAGGGTGGTCCCCCCCCAAAAAAACTGCAACTTTTTCAAGGTGCGTCTTCATTTTTTGGTTCCTTTAGGTGTAAAAATAAATTGGGTGAAATTTCATAAGATTTGAAAAGTATTGACCACTGCCGCCTTGCCTCTGTTTTTTGTGACATACGAGTGACATTTTGAGTTGTGGACTGGATACTTTCATTTATTGGTGGCAGATTTTGTTACATCTGCCTCGGGTCGTATTTTTGAGGCATTCATCGTCAACATGGACGTCGTCATCAAGGACCCCTCAGAGTGGGAGGATGACCCATCATTCCAGTTGTCACAGCAGGTCCTGGATAACTTTGCTGTTGTCAATGATTTTGCCGAGTGAGGAGTTGCACCCATCCAGGATTACAATCAGATCCTAATGAAGGATGAACAGCAAAACCTATACCTTCTGCAAGTTGTTCAGCGGCATCGACGTCAGTTCCCAGAGGAAAAGAAAATTGGAACCAAACACCACTCACCATGGCTGTTAGTTTGCACCAAATAGTTGGACTTTTTATATACTTTTTTTCTGTCCAGTATGTTGACTTGAAGGAGAAAGGATCGTTTCAATTTGTATTTCATTTGTGAACAGGTGCATTTCCATTGCGATTAATATGCTCAACCATTGCAACCTCCACCCCACGTGCAGCAGTGGTTAGAAGAGTTGTATCGAAATAAAATTTTACATGCATTTTCTCACCAAGATTAACATTTTTTTCCAGGAAGCACCTCACATTTTTATTTTTGGCATACTGTGGAGGATCACTCGCAGGGGTGGTGGCCAAGTGGTTTGTGTGCTTGGTTTCAGTGTAGAAGGTTCCCTGTTCAAATCCCACTCCTGCCACATTTCTCCATGTAATGTGGAGTTGCATCAGGAAGGGCATCTGGTGTAAAATTTGTGCCAAAATCAGTAAGTAGATCCACCTTGGATTTGCTGTGGTGACCCTGAGTGCAAAACAAGGGAGCAGCCAAAGGGACTGACTTCTGGAGGACCACCCTAATATATATACTTTGCACTGGGACACCAATTAAACAACTGCAAATGATGAAGACTATACTCATACGGCCGAGGGTATTTTAGCATTGCGTTATATTTTTGTTTTAGAGTCAGTACAAACAGACTCTTGGGAAACGGTAAAACTGGCAGCTATGTTGTTTTATGCAAATTAAGGGTGAAGGAGTAAAGATTCAACTTGGCAACAGCAATTTTTGAATTCAGCAGGTCAAAACACATAAGAATCCCTCTGTCTGCTTTTAACAGAAAATGCCTTGGGCAGTCTACTTTTCTGAAAATGGAACCCAACTATATTTCACTACAGGCTTGTTCCCTTTTTAACAGCAGTGTGGGGGTGCGATTCACAGAAACGTAGCTAAAGTCAATAACCGCCTCAAGTAACGACTCCATCATTACTGGAAATGAAATTATAAAATCCTTGACCAGACCTCTGCAGATAAAAGAAATTTTGTCCTGAAAGGGGGGAAAATTTGTCCTCTTGAGGAATTTGATGAGCATGAGGTAAAACTGTAACCCCTGTTAGGCAGCAGCTGTCCATTTTAAGAGATGATACAGTTTCAGCATCCCTCTGTTCTTCAACTCTGAACTAAGCGGTCTGCCTTCACCAGCGTCTATATTCTCCTGCAAGCTATTAGCCAGACTCTGATCAATACCAGAAAGATGAAACAAATGCTCCTTCCTTGAGGTGCTGACATCTTCTGAATGGCACTGGGCCTTGACCAGCAGTTTTCCAGAACTAAAAAAAAAAGCTAAAACAAAGAACAATGCAGTGTCTAGACACAGAAATGGTTTTCATAAACAGGGCTTAACTGAGTCCTCAAATGTTGGTTTCCTTGATTATTTTATTCCAACTTTTAACCATAATCCTGTCAACTTTCTATATTTTTTTTATTGCTAATCTATAAATGATCAACCTTCATACACTTGAGCTGAGCCGCAGATGTGTGAACTATACCCTTTTTATATATATATATATCTTTTCTGAATTAAATGTGCTAAGATGAGCACTAAAATTTAATGTTTAAGCTCAAACTGCTTCTCTTGCTCCTCGTGTTGAACCTGGGATGAACACATCGCTCTTCAGTATCATGGCTTTCTCCAGCAGCCTTCTGTAACCACACCCCTTCATTTTAATGACCACCATCTGCTCCCTAAAATAACTAAGGAGCATCTGTTGTCACAGTGACTCAGATTCCTGTCCCACAAAGATCTGCCTGCTGAAGTGTTCCTGCAGAAGAGTGGTCTGAAGGTATACTTGGCCCACCTCTTACTGGTCCAGTTTTGAAGTCACTGCAGTTGGTCTGGTCTTTTGTCCTGCCAAGGTGCCCTGTTTTGCTGCATTAGAAACCAGACATGTGAAAGCAGAGGAGGAAAGAGGAATAAATAAATGATTTGGTCCATCTATTATTAAAAGTAAACTCAGAGGGTAGAATCGCCGCTGTGCTGCTTCCCGCCTCATTCTGTCCATCTTCAACCACCAACCCTGTCCCAGATACTAAAGTCTTGTTTGAGTGTCAGAAGTGCTTTTCATCCATTGTATTAACTGTTTTATTTTTACGTTACATTATGATAGAATCCATAAGCTTTTCCCACAGTTCTTACTTCATTTTACTTACTTCATTTAATTTCTTACTTCTATCTTCTGTGACTCATTTCTGTCCTGTGTGTGTTTATCAAATATTACACGCAGTGCTGCAAATAGCACATTGTAATCTATTGTACTCCATTTATTTAGATGACCACAGAATGTCTTTCATCTGTGGGAAAGTACACATGACCTTCACTGCAGCTGCTACATGGAGCCTCAGACACATGATAAATATTTGAGCCTTTTGTTGTTGTTGTGTTTATCTAATAATGTCATAGAGTACTGTGCCAAAATGTTAAGCACAAGAAATAAATAGGAAAAAGACTGTTTCCATTTCACACAATCTGGAATAGTATTTGTGTGACCCACCATTTGCCTTCAAAACTGCATTACTCCAATAAACTGTCCTGCGATTTTATTAGAACATTAATTTGCTCAGTTAATTGATTTGGTGCAGTCAACTCATTCATTAATCATTAACATCCATTTATTGTCTCTGGAATCGTGCACCAATCTGCAATTACAAAGTAATCATGATTGCCTTTTTCATATGAAAGGACTAAGTATATATTTGTATCATTTGTGAAATTGGCAGTTATCTTGTGTGTCTTTTTTTTGGGGGGGGGGGGGGGTGAAATGTTTAAATTTCAGATTTTTTTTTGTTGAAACTGAAGGCAAACGAGTAAGTGAATTTAAAAAAAAAATTTAATTCTGCTGGGAGTGTCTTAGATTGGACAAAAACCTTTAAAAAAAAAACAAACAAAAAGCAGGTTCACTGTTAGAAACTGTAGTCAGAATCTTTCCAAGTTACACTGTAGAGAACAGCAGTGGCAGCGATGGTAGTTCTGAGCAAGACACATACATAGTACTGTACAAAGGCCTGCCATTTTGCCAAAATTATCATTGTATTTTTTGTTTGCGTGTCACCAGCAATATCATTGTCCAAACATTCCAATTTTAATAAAAAAAGAGAATCCCCCCACACACCCCTGTTTTTTTGTTTTTTAAAACCATATGACAGACCTCATTTTCAAATCAAATAAAAATTCTTTAGTGTGCTGACTGGTATGTAACACACAGATAATTACTAAAGATGATGTTAATACAGTTATTTTAAGAAAACTGATTAAATTTAACTTGATTTGCTTACAAACCAGAAGAAAGAAATTAGTTTTCAAACATGCAAAGTGACAAAACATTTAGCAGGGGTCGTGGTGACTAAGCGGTTAGTGCGTTTGGTCTCGGTGTGGAAGGTGCTTGGTTCAAACCCCTGCCACATTTCTCCAGGTAATGTGGAGTTGCATCAGGAAGGGCATCCGGCATAAAAATTCTGCCAATTCAACATGCAGGTCCACAGATCAAAATCATTTGATCTATATATAAATACAAGCGATTTGGTGGCAAAATTTGGCACAGAACTGTATATGGGAGATTTGTTTGTTGTGGAGCTAAATCCCCCAAACATCTGCTGATGGCCATATTTGTTGTTTAGGTAAAGTTTAATCCTTAAAGGAGCTCCTCGGGCTAAGACCACTTAACATCCTCAAACATTCTTCATGTAGCTTTGGCTGAAGCTGCTTGCTGTCTTAATTTTTTTATGAAATGGGTTGGTAAGGTTAGACCTTACTTGTGTGAAGCGCCTTGAGGCAACTTTATTGTGATTTGGCGCTACATAAATTATTATCACAGCTACATTTACACATTCAGAAGAGAGGTTGACTGTTCAGAATGTCTGTCTTATCTCTCACGTGCGGTCTGACACAAAGCTTACTGGTAGAAGTAGTTTTACCATAATCTGACTTAGCATGGTCATTTTCTGATCGATAATGCATTTCCTGGAGGAGGGAGTACTTTAGTCGGACACAATCCACAAATGCTTCGTGCTTGACCCTAGAAGGAAGGACTTGGGATGGTTTGATAGATGGTGGTGGCAGATGAGCTGTTGTTTGTTGCAGCTCTGTTCTGTCACAGCATGCTGCAGGTGATGATGTCTGTCCCCCAGAATGAAAATAACCTGTTTCAAGTTAAGCTTCAATAGTCTGCAGTATAGTTGAATGGATACAGAAAGGTTTAATGGTTTGATTTGCAGCCAAAATGTCACATTTGGTATATAATTAACAAATATACATAATGTAAAAATAAGATGATGATAAAGGTAAGGGAATTTATTTTTCTCAGTACTTTGTAGACATATTGATAAGTATGTAAATATATATAATTGTACCTTCTGTTGTGCAAACTGTGGTCAAGATGAAACGTTTACAGTTACAGCAGTGAACTGGAGTTGAATATGCAAATATTTGTGTGTATTTCAATGCTTCTGCATTGACTTGAAGGATGTTTACGTTGGTTCTAACCTTGCAGTGCTTTCTGGATTTATGGTAAATAAAAAAACAAATACTAACTTTTAAATGTGGTTTTGTACTGTTTGTGTCTTCAATATTCTCCATATGAAGTTGTAACATCTGGTTCTTGTGAACTGGTCTGTGTGAATCACAGCTGGTTCTGCAAGTACCTTGAAAGTTTGCCAATTAAAACTTGGCAGAATGATTGGGGGTTAGACAAGAAAAAAAGTTATTTGATTTTGAGAAAAATCATGGTCAAACCTTTGGCTCAATGCTTATACTGTGCCTCCAGCATGTATTCACAGCACTTTACGTTTTCCACATTTTATGTTACAGCCTTATTCCAAAATGGAGTAAATTAATTTTTGTCCCTCAAAATTCTACTTTCAACACCCCATAATCACAAAATGCAAAAAGTTTTATTTATTTATTTGTATTTTTTCTATTTTGTATTTGTTAAAAAAAAAAAAAAAAAAAAAAAGCTAAGAATCGGCCTTTGCCATGAAGCTCAAAATTGAGCTCAGGTGCATCCTGTTTCCACTGATCATCCTTGAGATGTTTCTACAGCTTAATTGGAGTCCACCTGGGGTAAATTCACTTGATTAGACACGATTTGGAAAGACACACCACACCCAAGACCTAAGAAAGGCTTTTGACACAGTCACAACATATTATTTCAAAAGATGGAACCGTATGGGATCAGAGAAGTGGCTCTGAATTGGATTCAAAGCTATTTAGAAAACCGGAAGCAGTTTGTTAAACTCTGGGACTGCTGTTCTTCATATGTGGACATTGTTTGTGGGCTTCCCCAGGGATGATTTATATAGAGTTTCAGATATGTTCAGAGCAGTTCTCTTTGTAGATGACACAAACCTGTTTTTTCAGGAGATAATTTGCAACAATTATCTGATTTAGGAACGGAAATGATAAAGTTGAACAGTTGGTTTGATATTAAACTGTCATTAAATTGATCCAAAACTAAAATAATCTTATTTGGAAATCATAAAAAGATGCACAAATACAGTTAAATATAGAAGGGGTAAACATAGAATGTGTCAAAGAGAACAAGTTGTTAGGTGTGATTATTGATGAAAGAATCATCTGGAAAGCTCATATTCAACATATTCAAAAGAAAGTATCAAAGTATTGCAGTTTTAAATAGGGCTAACCACATTCTTGATGGCAAATCACTACATACTCTGTATTGCACATTGATTGCCCCTTACCTGACTTATTGTGCAGACGTCTGGGGCAGTAACTATAAAACTACAGTGCAACCATTATTCATACTTCAAAAACAGCATTAAGAACAATCCACAATGCAGGGTATCGTGATCATACCAACCCATTGTTCATTAAATCAAAAATATTAAAACTATGATCTGGTAACGTTCAAGACTGTTCAATTGATGTACAAAGTGAAAAATAAGCAGTTGCCATTTAGAATTAAAGACTTTTGTGCCAAGAGAAGGAATATATAATTTAAGAGGTTTGTATTATTTCAAAGTTGTGGGTGCTCGGATGATGACCAGAAAATGCTTCTGTGTTTCCATTTGTGGTCCCAAAAAGTGGAGTAATCTACCTGAGGAACTCAAACGATGTCCAAATATTAACCGGTTCAAATATTTATATAAAGATATGGTGTTCTCTGGATATGTATCTGATGAAACAGATTTTTTGTTTTTTATGAAGAATCTGCTACACTTGAATCCTTACTACTGAAAATGTATGGTGGTAACTAGCACGTGATAGGAGCTGTTCGGGAAATATGTGACTTCACTTGAGATTTTGTTTGGAAATGTTCGTTCATATAGCCTGGTTTAATTTGACTGTATGGAGGGATGTAGGCATTGATAAGCGTTGCTTCTGCCTACGCCTTTTGGGTACTATGTACATTGTTTTCTTTTTTCTTTTCTTTCTTTTAACTACTTTGTCTGAGTTTTGTTTGCTTGTGTACGCAGTATTTTTGTTAAGCATATATGTACCTAATGAATTCAATTCAAAATTCAAGCAGCCATATACGTGCAGCCTCCGACTCTGCAGACACATACTATTGGCTCCGGTGTGAAAGGCCCATTCCTTTTGATATGTAATTAATACTATTATGTATTTTCAATATACTTGCAATTTTAATTTTAGGGATTTAAGTAATAATGTTTCATTTGATTTAATTAATTTGAACTACAATATTGTTTTGCACTTAACTATGTTATGTGGAAAAAGTTACCTTAACTTTATCAATTAAATTCATCGTTCTATTTCTTAGCGTGCAGAAGGACAACCATCTCTGCACAAATCCACTAATCAGGCCTTTATAGTAGAGTAACCAGACAGAAGCCACTCCTCAGTAAAAGGCACATGGCAGCCCACCCTGAAGTTTGCCAATAGGCACCTGAAGGACTCTCAGACGATGAGAAACAAAATTCTCTGGTCTGATGAGACAAAGATTGAACTCTTTGGCGTGAATGTCAGGTGTCATGTTTGAAGGAAACCAGGCACCATCCCTACAGTGAAGCATAGTGGTGGTAGCATCATGTTGTGGGGATGTTTTTCCAGCAGCAGGAACTGGGAGAGTAGTCAGGGTTGAGGGAAAGATGAATACAGCAATGTACAGAGACATCCTGGATGAAAACCTGCTCCAGAGTGCTCTGGACCTCAGACTGGGGCGACGGTTCATCTTTCAGCAGGACAATGACCCTAAACACACAGCCAAGATATCAAAGGAGTGGCTTCAGGACAACTCTGTGAATGTGCTTGAGTGGCCCAGCCAGAGCCTGGACCTGAATCCAAATAAATATCTCTGGAGAGATCTGAAAATGGTTGTGCACCGATGCGCCGCTGGAGGTGGCACTCTCACTGCCCCTTCTAGTTTACTTGGTCAGTGACGGTGACACTTAATATGCTTGGGGGAAGGGGAGCTTCTTTTGATGTAGGACACACATGCACATACACACACACAGTCCCACCTGGGATCTGTGTGGCACAGCCACAGTCTTCAGTTGGCACTGACAAAATAATCCAGACCGATGTGACTCATTTGTTCAGAATGATATGGGGAATGATGAAAATGTGTTGCAGCATCTTTAACACATTTTAACAGGCAGTGACATCAAAAGAACAAGTTGGATGTGAAATGTCTTCTTTTCCTGTAGCTGTAGCAGAGGCTAAAATGAGGAATTCCCTTGTTGGCAAGCTGCAGCTACATTTTGGGTGTGGCCGTCTGTGCCTGTGTTCCAGAGAGAACCTGTACCTGCGCAGCTTCATGAAATGTAACTGTATATCTGCTGTGACGGAAAACAGTCCAAGTGGCATATTTCTCATTAAAAGTCAGGCCTCTTTGAAATGAATTCAACATACTGCAAAAACAAAAGCTGTCAGCTGTTGGTGTTTCCAACCTAGTAAGAGGTGAACTAGAATGTATGGAACATGTAGCATATTTCCTTTGCATTTAGTGCAGCAGATAACTGAAACAATCCTCCAAATGGTGATACAAGCATCAAATTCAGGACAAATACTCCTTAGATATTACTCTTTTGAAATAACCAATTGGCCATTTTAATTTCCAATAGACAGCCAGTTAGGGGTCAATTGAAGAATTACACAGGGGTCAAAATTAAAAGTTCAATCATATTGAAAAATACACCACATTATTTGTTTGAGCATAAAGATTCCAAAAAGGTATAGTTTGGACAATCTGTGACTGAATGGTATAGAGTTATGGGGTCAAAACAGCAAAAAATGGTGACAAAAGTCAATTTCAGTTTGTACAGGGGTCAAAAGTTAAAGTTGCTCCAATTTTGGTAAAACATGGTGCAAATTATTGGTTGAGCTAATACGATTATTAAATGGAATAGTTCTGACAGTGTTGAATGTTTGGTCTGCAAAGTAAAGGTCAAACAATGTCGACATGTTGATAGTATGTCACATTGGATATGTGACATACTATCTTAACCCGTAACATGATAACTAGGCATGTCACATGGTGCAAACTATTGTTTTTTAAAACCCTGTTAACCAATAATTTGCATCACTTTTTACCAGTATTAGAGCAACTTTAATTTTTGACCCCTGTACAAACTGAAATTCACCTTTGTCACCATTCTTGCTGTTTTTACCCCATAAATCCATAACATTCAGTCACAGATAGTCCAAACTATACCTTTTTGGAATCATTGTGATCAGACAAATAATATGCTATAGTTTCAATATGATTGGAGCATCTTTTAATTTTGACCCCCTGTGTAATTCTTCAATTGACTCCTACATGGTTGCCTATTGAAAATTCAAGTGGCCACTCTGCCTTTTCAATAGAGTAACGTCTAAGGTGTATTTGTGCCAAATTTGGTGCTTCTGTCATCATTTGCAGGAGTCCTCTGTAAATATTTTGTTATCTGCTGCACGAATTAGAGAGATATGAGTTCACTAATCTTATCACAATTTTAGCACTTGTTTTTTTTCCCACAAATGTTGTTAGGACACATCTTTGACCCAGTTATTCATTCTGTGAACTCCCTACATGTGTTCTATATTATGCAACAGCTGCAGTGTGTGCAGTCATTTAACAGCAATCACTTCTACTCAGCAAAATGCAGAATCAATACATCTTATTGATTATTTACTCAAGATGAGAGCTCTGTGGCTGCGTTATTTCACCCAAGTGTCATTTCCACACATGGAATGGCTCATATATTTCCTGTGGGTCATTAAAGCTGACATTTATTGCAACTAGTTCAACTACCAACTAGCATTGTTATGACTTGGCTCTATATAAATACAATGATTTGAAATTGACATGTTTTGGGTTATTAGAATGGTGGCAAGCGTACCAAACCCTCTTAAAAGGATATGACTTGAAAACCCAATTTAAGTATAACTTGGACATTTCCAAGCCAATCCAAAACATTGATATCACTGGCTGTATGGTTATTTTATATTCAATTTATTTACATACTGCCAAATCACAACAAAGCCTCCTTAAGGCACTTCAGGGGAGTAAGGTCTAACCTGGTACTAAGGTCTAATCTGATACTGATCCATTCTAATAGCTGTAATGTATATTTACAAAGTGGAAGCACACTAGTTGTACTTTCAAACATTGCTGTTCCAACTCTGTTTTGCAGTCAACAGTTTTTTTCTGCCATCTGGCTGCCTGCCAAAAAAACCAGTCTTCAAAATTTGAGCTATAACCAGAGCTGTCAATCATCCTGCATTCGGTAGGATTTACCCCCGTGTCCCTCGTTCCACATGAGTGTGTGTGGGACGCCCATTAGTCCCGCAGTTATGAGGGTCCGGGCATGTCCCCAGACCCCTCTAGTTACGATCTGCGTCATTGCCATTCGCGTCTATGCGTGGGTGTCCCACATTGTGACGTCAAATATTGGCAGGTATGTATAACTACTAGCAGAGCGGACAACGGAAAAATCATGTAAATGGTGATACAAACATGAAAGTTGGCATGTTCATTCTTGAAGAGTTACTTGTCAAATCTGTCTGTCTGCTCACCCATGTCTGGACCGCAGAGTGGGCATCGCCATGGTGACAGCCCCTCCCTACTACAGTGAACTTATTAATGCGTAGAGGGCTGGAGCGTGTGTGGCACGGTGTGTGATGAAACGAGAGTGAACATGCCCCTCTCTTCGAGTCTAACCACCTAAGCTAACAGGCTAACCTCGGTTCTGGTGTGTATTAGCTGCACTGCAGTTCTAATGATTTGCTTTGGTGTGGACATTAAAAATTATGATCCACTTATTATCTCTGTAATTGTGCATTAAATGGACCTAACGGATGAAGCTACCGACAGTCGCTAAAAGCGCTAATGACGTTAGCATGTGAATTCAATGAGAATATTTCACTCAGAGGGAATATTGCAGCAGGGCCGTCCTTGAAGATCCATTAGGACATTTCTCCGCACAACAAGCTATATTAGTCCAGGTGACTGAAATAAAATAAACAGACACCGTCTCCATAGCAGCTAGCAGCCGCATTGAGCTTACTCCTATCCAGGGTTGGGACCAGGAAGCAGAGTTGTAGTCTTACACACCTCTCTGCAGCTTCTCTCCCCCTGCCATCCCCTCATTACCCCATCCCCGTAGAGACGGTGTCTGCTCCCAGACTACCAATAACCAGCAAAAATCTATTTAAGCATAAAAATTCAAAAAGAAAAAATAATATAGCACCTTCAACTGCACCACAGACTAAAACAGTTAAATGTGGTCTATTAAACATTAGGTCTCTCTCTTCTAAGTCCCTGTTGGTAAATGATATAATAATTGATCAACATATTGATTTATTCTGCCTTACAGAAACCTGGTTACAGCAGGATGAATATGTTAGTTTAAATGAGTCAACACCCCCGAGTCACACTAACTGTCAGAATGCTCGTAGCACGGGCCGAGGGGGAGGATTAGCAGCAATCTTCCATTCCAGCTTATTAATTAATCAAAAACCTAGACAGAGCTTTAATTCATTTGAAAGCTTGACTCTTAGTCTTGTCCATCCAAATTGGAAGTCCCAAAAAACAGTTTTATTTGTTATTATCTATCGTCCACCTGGTCGTTACTGTGAGTTTCTCTGTGAATTTTCAGACCTTTTGTCTGACTTAGTGCTTAGCTCAGATAAGATAATTATAGTGGGCGATTTTAACATCCACACAGATGCTGAGAATGACAGCCTCAACACTGCATTTAATCTATTATTAGACTCTATTGGCTTTGCTCAAAATGTAAATGAGTCCACCCACCACTTTAATCATATCTTAGATCTTGTTCTGACTTATGGTATGGAAATAGAAGACTTAACAGTATTCCCTGAAAACTCCCTTCTGTCTGATCACTTCTTAATAACATTTACATTTACTCTGATGGACTACCCAGCAGTGGGGAATAAGTTTCATTACACTAGAAGTCTTTCAGAAAGCGCTGTAACTAGGTTTAAGGATATGATTCCTTCTTTATGTTCTCTAATGCCATATACCAACACAGTGCAGAGTAGCTACCTAAACTCTGTAAGTGAGATAGAGTATCTCGTCAATAGTTTTACATCCTCATTGAAGACAACTTTGGATGCTGTAGCTCCTCTGAAAAAGAGAGCTTTAAATCAGAAGTGCCTGACTCTGTGGTATAACTCACAAACTCGTAGCTTAAAGCAGATAACCCGTAAGTTGGAGATGAAATGGCGTCTCACTAATTTAGAAGATCTTCACTTAGCCTGGAAAAAGAGTCTGTTGCTCTATAAAAAAGCCCTCCATAAAGCTAGGACATCTTTCTACTCATCACTAATTGAAGAAAATAAGAACAACCCCAGGTTTCTTTTCAGCACTGTAGCCAGGCTGACAAAGAGTCAGAGCTCTATTGAGCTGAGTATTCCTTTAACTTTAACTAGTAATGACTTCATGACTTTCTTTGCTAACAAAATTTTAACTATTAGAGAAAAAATTACTCATAACCATCCCAAAGACGTATCGTTATCTTTGGCTGCTTTCAGTGACGCCGGTATTTGGTTAGACTCTTTCTCTCCGATTGTTCTGTCTGAGTTATTTTCATTAGTTACTTCATCCAAACCATCAACATGTTTATTAGACCCCATTCCTACCAGGCTGCTCAAGGAAGCCCTACCATTATTTAATGCTTCGATCTTAAATATGATCAATCTATCTTTGTTAGTTGGCTATGTACCACAGGCTTTTAAGGTGGTAGTAATTAAACCATTACTTAAAAAGCCATCACTTGACCCAGCTATCTTAGCTAATTATAGGCCAATCTCCAACCTTCCTTTTCTCTCAAAAATTCTTGAAAGGGTAGTTGTAAAACAGCTAACTGATCATCTGCAGAGGAATGGTCTATTTGAAGAGTTTCAGTCAGGTTTTAGAATTCACCATAGTACAGAAACAGCATTAGTGAAGGTTACAAATGATCTTCTTATGGCCTCGGACAGTGGACTCATCTCTGTGCTTGTTCTGTTAGACCTCAGTGCTGCTTTTGATACTGTTGACCATAAAATTTTATTACAGAGATTAGAGCATGCCATAGGTATTAAAGGCACTGCGCTGCGGTGGTTTGAATCATATTTGTCTAATAGATTACAATTTGTTCATGTAAATGGGGAATCTTCTTCACAGACTAAAGTTAATTATGGAGTTCCACAAGGTTCTGTGCTAGGACCAATTTTATTCACTTTATACATGCTTCCCTTAGGCAGTATTATTAGACGGTATTGCTTAAATTTTCATTGTTACGCAGATGATACCCAGCTTTATCTATCCATGAAGCCAGAGGACACACACCAATTAGCTAAACTGCAGGATTGTCTTACAGACATAAAGACATGGATGACCTCTAATTTCCTGCTTTTAAACTCAGATAAAACTGAAGTTATTGTACTTGGCCCCACAAATCTTAGAAACATGGTGTCTAACCAGATCCTTACTCTGGATGGCATTACCCTGACCTCTAGTAATACTGTGAGAAATCTTGGAGTCATTTTTGATCAGGATATGTCATTCAAAGCGCATATTAAACAAATATGTAGGACTGCTTTTTTGCATTTACTCAATATCTCTAAAATTAGAAAGGTCTTGTCTCAGAGTGATGCTGAAAAACTAATTCATGCATTTATTTCCTCTAGGCTGGACTATTGTAATTCATTATTATCAGGTTGTCCTAAAAGTTCCCTAAAAAGCCTTCAGTTAATTCAAAATGCTGCAGCTAGAGTACTAACGGGGACTAGAAGGAGAGAGCATATCTCACCCATATTGGCCTCTCTTCATTGGCTTCCTGTTAATTCTAGAATAGAATTTAAAATTCTTCTTCTTACTTATAAGGTTTTGAATAATCAGGTCCCATCTTATCTTAGGGACCTCGTAGTACCATATCACCCCAATAGAGCGCTTCGCTCTCAGACTGCAGGCTTACTTGTAGTTCCTAGGGTTTGTAAGAGTAGAATGGGAGGCAGAGCCTTTAGCTTTCAGGCTCCTCTCCTGTGGAACCAGCTCCCAATTCAGATCAGGGAGACAGACACCCTCTCTACTTTTAAGATTAGGCTTAAAACTTTCCTTTTTGCTAAAGCTTATAGTTAGGGCTGGATCAGGTGACCCTGAACCATCCCTTAGTTATGCTGCTATAGACGTAGACTGCTGGGGAGTTCCCATGATGCACTGTTTCTTTCTCTTTTTGCTCTGTATGCACCACTCTGCATTTAATCATTAGTGATCAATCTCTGCTCCCCTCCACAGCATGTCTTTTTCCTGGTTCTCTCCCTCAGCCCCAACCAGTCCCAGCAGAAGACTGCCCCTCCCTGAGCCTGGTTCTGCTGGAGGTTTCTTCCTGTTAAAAGGGAGTTTTTCCTTCCCACTTGTTGTGTGGGCCGCTGAAGAGGAGGTACTGCTGGCCCACCACCACCAGAGGGCGCCCTGCCTGGAGTGCGGGCTCCAGGCACCAGAGGGCGCTACCGCATCATGGGAGTAATCTGGGTGACAGCTGTCACCCATCACCAAACACAGCTGTTTCTACTCAGCACCGAGGTATATCAGGAGGACGGCGTCTCCACCTCAGTGCCGAGATATCGCCTAAGACCAAGGTAACATTCTCTGCAGCATATTCTGTGATTGACAAACTTGTTAAACCTTTCAGGACTGGTGACTACTGAGACCCTCCTTCTTTGGATAAGTACTCACCTTCCTGCTGAACTTTGCCAAGAGGTGGAGGCGGCTTCTCCCCTCTCTGTACTGGGTGCGTTCATCCACTCCTGTGTGTTCTTGCTCTCTCCTGCCAGCAGTACCGGATCCGACGAGCGGAGGCAGTGGCCGCCTGGGAATTCGGGACTTGGCGGTTCCAGTATTTCCAGGGTTCGGTGGCAGTGGAGATCTGGGTGGTTCCGGTTCGACTGAGACGGACGTCTCCTATCTTCGAGCCTGCCCACACGACACCAGCGGATTCGACCCTAAACATTGTGTTTGTTATACTACTCGTGCTTGTTTCAGTAGTAAATCTTGTTTTTTACTTCCTCCATTGTCCATTCATTGCGCCCCCTGTTGTGGGTCCGTGTTCCTACACTTTCACAACACCACTGTAGCCAAGTGCTTGCTCACAGGGGGTCGTTTTGACCGTTGGGGTTTTACATAATTATTGTATGGCCTTGCCTTACAATATAAAGCGCCTTGGGGCAACTGTTTGTTGTGATTTGGCGCTATATAAAAAAAAATTGATTGATTGATTGATTGACTCCTCTTGAACTCTGGTCACAGTGAGAAGCAGAGACACTCAGCTCAACTGCTGTCACTCAAACGTGACCAGGCACCCAAAGTTTCAGTTTTAAAACAACTTAAACTAAAAACTTAGAAAAACATTCACTCCCCCACCCATAGATGTCATAGAGGGAGAAACTGTCTATAGAGACCAAAACTGTTTTTGGGCAGTAAACATGTTTATTTCTGCTCTAAAATTGGACATTTTAAATGGGACTCCTATGGGAATGTGCTCTGTTTTGGAGCCAGCCTCAAGTGGCCAGTCAAGGAACTGCATTTTTTTGTATTTCTGGGATGGCCTCATCTGAGACCATCCAATCTTGCATTTAAATGGACAACATGAAGGACACTCTGAAGAATGAGCACCATTTTGGATTTTCAAATAGCCAATCGACTGAAATTAACAAGCAACCCCTAAAAAAGTAACCATACCAAGAATGACTCTTGTATCACCATTTGTGCAGTTCTCTCAAAAATATATTTTCTGTGCAACTATATAAAAAGCTACATTGTAGCTGGAGGCCTGGGTAATTGGGAAAATGCTGGAACTTATTCCTTTGCTGGAGGTCATGGGATCACCTCCCAAGTGTGGCCTTTCTGTGTGGAGTTTGTATGCGCCCCCAGTGTTTGCGCGGGTTCCCTCTGGGTGCTCTGGTTTCTTTCCAAAGACATGCAGTTTAGGTGAATTGGAAGCTTTCATTTGCCCATTGGTGTGCATGCGGGTGTGAATGTGTCTGTCTATATGTGATCCTGTGACAGACTGGCATCCTGTCCAGGGTGTACCCCGTCTCACACCCTATGACTCCTGGGATAGGCTCCAGCCCCACCATGACCCTTAATTGGAATAAGTGCATATAGAAAGTGGATTGTTGGATGGAACTATGAGATGGCTCATAGCCCAAAGTAGATAAAAACAAATGGGAGAGATTTTAAAAAATACTCATTAAAAATTATCCTGGGTCACTATATTAGCTCAGAATCAAATCACTTGTCTCAAACCAACCTGTTCGCCAAATTTCACTGAAATGCATTGACTTTTTGAAGTATCTGGTGAAGCACAGATATGAGAGGGGCGCACAGAGTTCATGTGCCCACCGAGGCTGTTTGTCAGGAGGACATCATGGATGAGAACACACCCTCCGAATGCAGTAAATGCTGAGTTAATAATGATCAATATGCGAGATGTGGCCTGTAAAACACTGGTTTGTTCTTCTGCGGGGCTCAAAATTATGAATCTGTTTTCCTGCTGACGTCAGCGATCATTCTTGTGCTGAAAAGCTTTTGAGAATCTTGTCATGTTTTTTGTCATGCACCTTTTTATCTCAGTGTCCACGTGAAGCCTTGCTGTCACCCTCTCTGGTGACACCGAACAAGTGCTCCAAAAAAAAAAAAAAAAAAAAATCTGGAACTTAATCCAACTTCGATTGCGTCACGTTCTTCGCTGAAACGTGCCACGTTGAGCACAAACTGCAGCCACATACTTGGGTCGTCTCGAGCACATGTTGGCCATCATAAAAAGCAACACGAGCGCGCGGCCAGCCATGCATGCGCGTGGGAAAATTTGACAGATCGCTGCCCCGCCCCTTAACCCCTGAGAGTACGAGTGATTTTGTTTTTTTTTTTTGTTTTTTTTTGCAGAATGGATGAAAACCAGGAGTCTATCAGTTAGGGAGGAGTAAAATAAAAAGGCGCAGTGAGTGTGCGCGCGGAGACGTGACCGCGGAGGGATGCTGTGGAGCCGGAGACAGCGCGAGGATTGGAAGAGGGCGTGGTTTCCCTCCAAGATGATTTCACCAAAAAAAAAAACAAAAAAACAAAGTGGCTTTTTGGATCGCAGCTTCTGCTGACAAACACCTCACAAAAAGACCGCACTGTGCTCGGAGGAGATCCTCTTCTCAGCTCCTGTGTTTTGTTGTGTGTGGTTTTAAAATTTTAATATTGTGGCTGTTGGCTGGCCGCTCTGAAACCTCTTTTATCCGCATTGTCTTGGTGCTTTTTCCTCCATCTGAAGCCATGTCGGACTCTGAAGACATGACGGAGTTCGCCAGGATCGTGGAGCGGATCGAGCGGGGCGAGGTGAGTCTGATCCGGGTGATTTACGGTCCTCGTCCTGACAGCAGCCCCTCAGCTCCGCCACAGGGCCACTGCCCGCCCGCTTACATTATTACATTTTGTACCTTGTGATTTATATATATATATATATATATATATATATATATATATATATATATATATATATATGAAAAGATCTTATGAAATTAACTGGTCCTCATTTTCTCTTGTATCCTATTAATTGTTCCACACATTCTATTCCATTCATGCAGGGGCTACATTATGCCCCCCCCCCAGACACACACACACACACACGTCGTCTTGAAGGCAGCACAATATTCTGTTGCTCTAAAATATCAATGTGCTTTTCTGCATTAATGCATCACAGAAGTGTAAATTACCTTTGCCAAGGGCCCTGACAAAACCCTCATACTATGACAGACCCTTTCTATTTATTGCTGATAACAGTTTGGATGGCCCTTTTAGTCTTTGATCCAGAGCACACAGCATCCATTTCTTCACAAAAAAGATCTGGAATATACGTTTCCACTGTGCCATGCTCAAACCAGGTACCGCCAAGCCCAGAGAAGTCAATAGACAAGGTTAACACAAGTCTTCTATTTTGCAGAGTATGAAGTGTTTTAAGTTGCATTTTTGAATGTAACTCCATATTGTAGTGCTTGAAACAAGTTTCCCAAAGAAATCCATTGCCAACATGGTTATATCAACTATTGATGAATTATGGTTCTTGATACATTGATGTTTAAAGGGATCACAGATCACAGGTGTTCAGCTTAGGCTTGCACACAGTTGATCTGCTGGGTCTTGTTAAATCAAGTGTTTCTACTACAATAAGAGTTGTTTTTACACTGTGATAGAGTATATTTAACTCTCTTTGGACTGGGACCAAATGTTATCCCAGCAGAGTAAATTTTACTCTGCAAAATTTACTGTACACCCTTGCCTGTTTTTGCACTGAAATCCCTCCAGATTCCTTGAATCATTTAATGATATTATGCACTGTGGAGGGAGAAAACTTTCTTCAAGGAACATTGTTTTTTAACATTTAAATAATTTTATCATACATTTCTTGACAAACTGGAGATCCTCTGACCATCTTTGCCCTTCAAAGACTCTGTCTACACAATAACAAAATAATTTAATTATGTTTACCACATTACTAGCCATGTAAGCAGCCACTCTGCTTACTATCCTGTTAGATCTCAGAAGCTAAGCAGGTTAGCAACAGGATGATCATAGGCACACACACATATCTTCAACCGCTTAGCCCAATTGAGGGTCGCGGGGGGCTGGGATACCCATATATATATATATATGTATATATATATATATATATATATTACAGAGGAATCCTGCAAATGGTGATGGAAGCACCAACTTCAGCACAAATACTCCTTAGGCATGACTCTTTTGAAAAAACTGATTGGCCACTTGGGTTTTCAGTAGGCAGCCAGGTAGGTGTCAACTGAAAAATTACACAGGCGTTGTGATGCACAGGCGTCACCATCATTTATGGCGGACTCAAGTTGCTGCTTGGTGGATGCACATACATGCTGCTTACCCACATACAACTGACTTTTAAATATGTATATTTAGTTTTACTTCAACTTTGAATTATTTAGTAAATTGTGGCAGGTTGAGTAAATCATGATTTAGAAATCACATTGCTCATTTGAAAGACGGTTCTTCAAAAATACTACTGTAGTCTATTCCAGTCTAGTCCTGGTCTCCATTAAACCACAGATATCCATTCCACACTTCAGTTATTGTAATGTGGCCTCAGGTTGCCCATTATTTATTTAATTGCTATCAATAGAACCAAACTTACCTCTATTCTGTCCTTAGACAAAAAGAAGAGCATCTGACTGCAGACTCTAACTGGTGTCTGATGTCGTTCATCTGTGCTGCAGGCGCAGGACAGACTCATTTCAGTATGTGGGACACTTGGCTGCAGATGTGTGTTGAGACAGCTGCAGGGCACTGGGCTGCCGAGGTGTGTTTGTGTATCTCATTGAGTCTTTATCTACCATATTTATTTATTTAGTCTGAATGTTGACTGGCAGAATGTGTTGTAATGCCCAGTTGTGCAATTCCACGTAGACAGTAACAAATTAATGGCATATTTCAGCAATATTTTAAATTAAAACTCGTTATTTTCCATATCTTCAAGCTTTATCAGAAACAATCACAGAATCATCTAATGAAAGATGCAAATTAATAAATTACAAGACAGACAAAAGCACAAACATAAATATATTGTTACACTAAATTTAATCTAAAGGGGTTTAGCTGGAAAACCAGCACTAACACCTAACAACATAACAGCATTTCAAAAACACTTTAAAGGGGAACACCAGGATTTTTCAACCTGGGCATCATTTTTTGGATGTTTTTGAGTTGTACTTTTCACCTGGGACAACAATGAAAATCAGTTCAGTATTGGTTTATGATGCCAACACCATCATGGGCTATACGGCTGTGCAGTGTAAAGTTATGAGGGCAAGCTTAAACCCTTACAGCAAACCACTTCTTGATATCACCAAATCAGAAAAGAAATGTCATTGGAAGTGTTTGCTGGCATGGAGCAAATCTCTACTGACATACAAATGTGCACATTTACCTCAGTAAATTAAATAAACTGTTTACAATGACTGATTTTGCACTTAATGTTTTTCCTTAGCCTGTTTTTATGTAGTGCCACTGCTGTGGACTACAAGTTGATTGTCAATGAGGGGCTTCAGAGTTTTATTTGTTTATTTCAATAACTAATTTATTTATTTTTTGTTAAATGTTTATTGTTGATTTTGTTACTCACCGAAGTAAAATATTTTCAATCAATTAAATTTAGTCTAGTTTCAAAATAAAAAGTGGCAGTTTATTCTGTGGACCCTTGAATATGAATATTGTTTTTTTTTATTGTTCTTGTTGTGACTGAACAGTGTGTTTCTTGAACACATTTGGTACATTTTATAGAGTTTGGACTGCTGATTATGAACATGAATTTAAATGTCTCCCATCACCTAGTTTTTTAGATATAACCTATTTGTTTTTTTTTTCCCATCATTGTTGGGAAAGTGTAAGTACACGGACCCACAACAGGGGGCGCAAATGAACGGACAATGGAATAGGTCAAATAACACACTTTACTGTTGTGAATATGCACAACAAGTACAACAGATTACAATAATGGACAAAGTCAAATTCACACAGGTGTCGTGTGGGCAGGCTCGAAGATAGGAGACGCCTCTCCAAAGTAGAACCGGAACCACACGGTTTCCTCCGCCACCAGACCCCGGGAATACTGGAGCCGCCAAGTCCCGAATTCCCAGGTGGCCACTGCCTCCGCGTGTCACACCTGGTACTGCTGGCGAGGAATAAAGAACAATTAAGGCAGGTAAGCTGCCTCCACCTCTCGTTGGAAAGTTCTCTCAGAGTAATGCACAAAGTCACAAAGATCACTGTCAAACAGTTAGCTGAGTACGTTACCTTCTCGGTAGAAACGATATCTCGGCAAAGAGGTGGAGACGTCGTCCTGCTGATATACTCCTGCCGATCAGATGATTGGTAATAGCTGTTGCAGGTGATGCGTGACAGCTGTCACCCTGGCTGCTCCTGTGAGGCGGCTGCGCCCTCTGGTGCCTGGAGCCCGCACTCCAGACAGGGCGCCCTCTGGTGGTGGGCCAGCAGTACCTCCTCTTCTGGCGGCCCACACAACAGGACCCCCCCCTCAACGGGCGCCTCCTGGCGCCCGACCAGGTTTGTCCGGGTGGCGGCGGTAGAAATCGGCCAGGAGGGCCGGGTCCAGGATGAAGCTCCTCTTCACCCAGGAGCGTTCTTCAGGTCCGTACCCCTCCCAGTCCACCAAATACTGGAAGCCCCGGCCCATCCTACGGACATCCAAGAGCCGGCGCACAGTCCAAGCCGGCTCGCCATCGATGATCCGGGCAGGAGGTGGTGCCGGACCGGGAGTACAGAGGGGTGAGGTGTGATGGGGCTTAATCCGGGACACGTGGAAAACGGGATGGATCCGCAGTGAGGCCGGAAGCTGAAGCCTCACTGAGTACCTTGATGATCTTGAACGGACCGATGTACCGGTCCTGCAGTTTGGGGGAGTCCACTTGAAGGGGTATGTCCTTTGTAGACAACCACACTGCCTGTCCTGGCCGGTACGTAGGGGCCGGGGTCCGCCGACGGTCTGCATGGGCCTTCGTCCTCATCCGGGCCTTCAGCAAGGCAGAACGGGCGGCACGCCACACCCGACGGCACTTCCGTAGGTGGGCCTGGACCGAGGGCACACCGACCTCTCCCTCAACCACCGGAAACAAAGGAGGTTGGTACCCCAGACACACCTCGAAAGGGGAGAGGCCGGTGGCTGCCGACACCTGGCTGTTATGGGCGTACTCGATCCAGGCCAGATGGGTACTCCAGGCCGCCGGGTGCGCGGCTGTCACGCAACACAGGGCCTGCTCCACCTCCTGATTGGCCCGTTCTGCTTGCCCGTTGGTCTGGGGATGATACCTGGATGAGAGACTCACCGTGGCCCCCAGTTCCCGGCAGAAGCTCCTCCAGACTTGTGAGGAGAACTGGGGACCACGATCCGAAACGATGTCCGATGGTATCCCATGCAGCCGGACGACGTGGTGGACCAGGAGGTCCGCTGTCTCCTGGGCCGTCGGGAGCTTCGGGAGGGCCACGAAGTGGGCCGCCTTGGAGAATCGGTCCACTATCGTGAGGATGGTGGTGTTGCCCTGGGACGGCGGGAGGCCCGTGACAAAATCCAGGCCGATGTGGGACCAGGGGCGATGGGGCACGGGCAGCGGCTGGAGCAGTCCCGAAGCCCTGCGATGGTCAGCCTTGCCCCTGGCGCAGGTGGTGCAGGCCTGGATATAATCCCGGACGTCGGCCTCTAGGGACGCCCACCAGAAGCGCTGCCGGACAACTGCCACAGTTCTTCGCACCCCTGGATGACAGGAGAGCTTAGAGCCGTGACAGAAGTCCAGGACTGCAGCCCTAGCTTCTGGTGGGACGTAGAGTTTGTTCTTCGGCCCAGTCCCGGGGTCCGGGCTTCGTGCCAGGGCCTCCCGGACGGTTCTCTCTACGTCCCAGGTGAGGGTGGCCACGATAGTGGACTCCGGGATGATGGGTTCCGGTGGATCCGACAACTCCGTTTTGACTTCATCTTCATGTACCCGGGACAAGGCATCCGATTTCTGGTTCTTGGTCCCGGGACGGTAGGTGATCCGGAAGTCAAAACGGCCGAAGAACAGTGACCAGCGGGCTTGCCTGGGGTTCAGCCGCTTGGCGGTCCTGATATACTCCAGGTTCCGGTGGTCAGTGAAAACCGTGAATGGCACGGACGTTCCCTCCAACAGATGTCTCCACTCTTCAAGAGCCTCTTTCACCGCAAGGAGTTCTCGATTGCCGACGTCATAGTTCTGTTCGGCCGGGGTCAACCTGCGGGAAAAATAGGCACACGGGTGAAGGACCTTATCGGTCCTCCCGCTCTGGGAAAGCACAGCTCCTATCCCTGAGTCCGAGGCGTCCACTTCAACCACTAACTGGCGACTAGGATCGGGCTGCACCAGAACGGGTGCAGACGAGAAGCGCCATTTCAACTCCTTGAACGCGGCATCGCAACGATCCGACCAGGTGAAGGGGACTTTTGGTGAGGTCAGGGCTGTCAGGGGGCTAACTACCTGACTGTAGCCCTTAATGAACCTCCTGTAAAAATTTGCAAAGCCGAGGAACTGTTGCAGCTTCCTACGGCTAGTGGGTTGGGGCCAGTCTCTCACCGCCGCAACCTTGGCCGGATCAGGAGCGACGGAGTTGGGGGAGATGATGAACCCCAGGAAGGACAAAGAAGTGCGGTGAAACTCGCACTTCTCGCCCTTCACAAACAGCCGGTTCTCCAACAACCACTGCAGGACCTGACGTACATGCCGGACATGAGTCTCAGGATCCGGAGAAAAGATGAGGATATCGTCTAGATATACGAAGACGAATCGGTGCAGGAAATCCCGCAAGACATCATTAACCAATGCTTGGAACGTCGCGGGGGCGTTTGTGAGGCCGAACGGCATGACCAGGTACTCAAAGTGACCTAACGGGGTGTTAAATGCCGTCTTCCATTCGTCTCCCTTCCGGATCCGAACCAGGTGATACGCATTTCTAAGATCCAGCTTAGTAAAGATTTTGGCTCCATGCAGGGGGGTGAACACGGAATCTAATAATGGCAACGGGTATCGGTTGCGAACCGTAATCTCATTCAGCCCCCTGTAATCAATACATGGACGAAGTCCGCCATCTTTCTTGCCCACAAAAAAGAAACCTGCCCCCATCGGGGAGGTGGAGTTCCGGATCAGCCCGGCAGCTAATGAGTCCCGGATGTAGGTCTCCATTGATTCGCGCTCAGGTCGTGAGAGGTTGTACAGCCTGCTGGACGGGAACTCAGCGCCTGGAACCAAATCAATGGCACAATCGTACGGACGGTGCGGGGGAAGGGTGAGTGCCAGATCCTTGCTGAAGACGTCAGCAAGATCGTGGTACTCAACCGGCACTGCCGTCAAATTGGGAGGGACTTTGACCTCCTCCTTAGCCTGGGAACCGGGAGGAACCGAGGATCCTAAACACACCCGATGGCAGGTTTCGCTCCACTGAACCACCACCCCAGACGGCCAATCGATCCGGGGATTGTGCTTTAACATCCATGGGATGCCCAAAATCACGCGGGAGGTAGAAGGAGTTACAAAAAACTCAATCTCCTCCCGGTGGTTTCCAGACACCACCAGAGTTACTGGTGGTGTCTTGTGTGTGAGTAAAGGGAGGAGGGTGCCATCTAGTGCCCGCACCTGCAATGGCGTAGGAAGCGCCACCAGAGGGAGCCCTACCTCCTTTGCCCATCTGCTGTCTAGCAGATTCCCTTCTGACCCCGTGTCCACCAGTGCTCGGGCTTGAAGGGTTAAATCCCCGCTCAGGATTGTGACTGGGAGTCGTGTGGCAATTTGTGTGTGTCTCACTTGAATGTCTTGACCCCCCCTTAGCCCAGTCTCTAAGGGCGAGTGTTGACGTTTTGGCCGTTTGGGGCAGTCTCTCTGTGTGTGCTCTGTTGAGCTGCAGAGAAAACACTCTCCACGGATCAGCCTCCCCATTTTGGCCCTGTGCTTTTCCCTAACAACGTCAACAGGGGGAGCTGTTGCCCCACAAAGCGCTGCGGCTGTGGAGCGTGGGGAGGGCGGCCCCTTTTCGAACCCGGAAGGGAGAGGGGCGGCACGTATCCGGTCACGTCCTTCGCCTCGCTCCCGACGGCGTTCCTCTAACCGATTGTCTAATCGTATAACGAGATCAATAAGCCCGTCTAAATCCCGCGGTTCGTCCTTGGTCACCAGGAGCTCCTTCAGGACCAACGACAGTCCGTTTACGAAGGCGGCGCGGAGGGCAGTGTTATTCCAGCCGGACCTCGCAGCCGCGATGCGGAAGTCGACTGCATAAACAGCTGCGCTCCGGCGCCCCTGTCTCATTGACAGCAGCACGGCTGAAGCGGTCTCTCCTCTATTTGGATGATCGAACACTGTTCTGAACTCCCTCACAAACCCATCATATGTCAGAAGGAGCCGTGAATTTTGCTCCCAAAGCGCTGTAGCCCAAGCGCGTGCCTTGCCGCGAAGCAGATTAATTACATAAGCTATCTTACTAGCATCAGTTGCGTACATGACGGGACGTTGTGTGAAGACGAGCGAACACTGCATAAGAAAGTCCGCGCATGTCTCCACACAACCCCCGTACGGCTCTGGAGGGCTTATGTATGCTTCAGGGGAAGGTGGGAGGGGTCGTTGAACGATCTGTGGAACGTCACTGTTACGCACAGGGTCGACAGGAGGGAGAGCCGCAGCAGCGCCCTGAGGGCGCGCTTCCACCTGCGCGGCGAGAGCCTCCACCCTGCGGTTAAGGAGGACGTTCTGCTCGGTCATTAAATCCAACCGAGCCGTGAAAGCGGTGAGGATCCGCTGCAACTCACCGATCATTCCTCCTGCGGACGCCAGTGCGCCCTGTTCTTCCATTGGCCGTTCAACAGCCGGTTGACGCCCCTCGGGGGTCCATGACGTTGGCCGAGATATCCTGTTGGGAAAGTGTAAGTACACGGACCCACAACAGGGGGCGCAAATGAACGGACAATGGAATAGGTCAAATAACACACTTTACTGTTGTGAATATGCACAACAAGTACAACAGATTACAATAATGGACAAAGTCAAATTCACACAGGTGTCGTGTGGGCAGGCTCGAAGATAGGAGACGCCTCTCCAAAGTAGAACCGGAACCACACGGTTTCCTCCGCCACCAGACCCCGGGAATACTGGAGCCGCCAAGTCCCAAATTCCCAGGTGGCCACTGCCTCCGCGTGTCAGACCTGGTACTGCTGGCGAGGAATAAAGAACAATTAAAGGAGGGTGCGTTCGCACCCAGGAATCCGAACGGCAGGTAAGCTGCCTCCACCTCTCGTTGGAAAGTTCTCTCAGAGTAATGCACAAAGTCACAAAGATCACTGTCAAACAGTTAGCTGAGTACGTTACCTTCTCGGTAGAAACGATATCTCGGCAAAGAGGTGGAGACATCGTCCTGCTGATATACTCCTGCCGATCAGATGATTGGTAACAGCTGTTGCAGGTGATGCGTGACAGCTGTCACCCTGGCTGCTCCTGTGAGGCGGCTGCGCCCTCTGGTGCCTGGAGCCCGCACTCCAGACAGGGCGCCCTCTGGTGGTGGGCCAGCAGTACCTCCTCTTCTGGCGGCCCACACAACAATCATATTAAGTTGACAAGTATGTCCCCCCAAAACCAAGTTGTTTTGGTCAGTCTGAGTTTGCATTACAAGAAATTTACTGGATTCACTGTCACCACCATTATGCAATCAATCATAGTGTGTTTAATGTGTTTTAATATGATAATACATTTATTTTAATGTTTCTTCAAATTCTTACATGGATACAAGAAGTCTGAAATTATTTTTGTGCTCATCTTGACAATGTCTGTAATAATCTCACATTTGTTTTCAAAGGAGTAAAGCTTTAGCAAAAAATGTATCCAGTGATATTCATGGGTTACATTTATTTTTACATGACCAAAAAGACACAAACTAAACGATACCTGTAATAACAGTCATGGGATTTTCCAGCCCTTATGAATGACATGAGATCAGATGAAAATAAATTGATCAATTTCATTAAGCCAACTGACCTTTTTGCAGACTGACAAATGCTTTTCTTTGTGCACGGGGTCCCGTGGACTCTTATGCCAACACCAGATGGATAGATTAGTGGCATCATGTTTCAGTGATGTGGCAGAAATTGGATGTAAAATATTTGCATGGATGTAACATCTGAATTTCAAGTGGAAGTGAGGTGCTGCAGCTGCAGCATCCCTGCTCGGAAGTAGTATTAGATCAGTAAAAGTGAATGACTCAACAAAGTGCATAGCATTCAGCGATCGTGTGTGCCAGGTGCTTTGGCCATTGGATTAATTACTTATCCATGATGAGCATTGCATCCACTTCATTATGTCCTGAGGTGCAGTAGGACATAAATAGTTGTCGTGGTCCATTTGTGCTTTCTTACTTAATAAACCATGGTTAAACTAACCTATAGACTGTAGTCCATCTGATAGCCACTGCACAACACAACCAAATACGGCACATTCATAAATAAGCCCAAAAGTCACTCACGATTTAGCTCGTAGAAGAGAGGCAAGGGATTCATCAATACAGTCAACCTGCTTATTTTCTGTTGTTTCCAGAATTTTACTGGTGTTGAACTTTCTGACATTCTCCCTCATTTTCTTTCTGACTGTTTTGCATGCTTCAACATATTCCACATTTTGGATTCTACTTCCGTCCATTTCATGTTTTCATGTTCTTTTCCTCTCTCTGAGTTTTGACTCCTATTTCTTATGTTTATTTCCTTCTGTTTTGAAACCACTCTCATGACAACAAACTTATCATTACATAGGTATAGATCCCGGTTTTCTTTCCCTTCCAGTGCCTGGAAGCAGTTTTTGGAGTTCAAGTTGAAATTCAAGTTTCTTGGTCTTTGTTTACACTGTTCAATTTGCCAGTTCAAATCTGATTTATTGCAAACCTGATTCAAATCAGATAAT
Source organism: Thalassophryne amazonica (assembly GCF_902500255.1). Taxonomy (NCBI): domain Eukaryota; kingdom Metazoa; phylum Chordata; class Actinopteri; order Batrachoidiformes; family Batrachoididae; genus Thalassophryne; species Thalassophryne amazonica. The sequence goes on from NC_047107.1 coordinate 66,116,659, forward strand.
CTGTGTGTCCACACTGACATCGTCTTATCTATATTGATTGCTATGGTAACAGTCTAAGCCCAGGAAAAACATGGACAACAGAGAACTGTGCCCGTGTCTGTCTGAAATGGTCATGTGGTACCGAGGCACAAGCTTTCTTGTAATTGCAAGGAAGCAATAGAAATGTAGGAGACTGCTGAGTTGTGCCGCCATGCTCTGTTGTTTTTGGCCTTTTTTTTTCTTTTTAACTTTTTTTCACTTATTCCACAGGTAAGGCACCTTGAATCAACTTCCATCTCTCTGGAACTACTTCATTATTGTTTATGTTGCACTGTGAGTGACCCAGAGGACACCTTGAAATCCTGTTTGAGCGACCAACATGTTCAGATTCAAATGGTTGTGCAAAAATGTGATTTGAATTGCATTTCAACCACCTCTATATTTGGTTTGAATCTTCTTTGGAAAAAATCAGATCATGTGGTTTTTTACTGTACAGACTGCTAAAAAATAAAGCTAGATACAGTCTGGATATGCTAAAAATCCGATTTTGAATGGTAATGTGAACAAGGCTTTAGCTGCTAGATTTTCTAGATCTATTTTCTTATGTTTTGCAGTCATTAGCTTCATTCTATAACCAAGTGTCAGTCCGTGTGGGCATTTGGCCCTGTCCACTGCTAAAAGAACAGCGTACCAGACCCATACAGCAGAGGTCTCAAAATGATTCCAGAAAGGGCCAAGAGGGTGCAGATTTTCTTTGCAACCACCCACTCTCCCAGGTGATTTCACTGATTAATCAGTGCTCGCCTGTGAGATCCCTCCCAGGCCTGGCACCAGCAGGAAGCCCTGGTATCCCTGTTCTGGGTGAGATGACTCCATCCCTATTTGTGTCTATCATAAAGGGTCATAAAGATTGCCCTTTGTTTGTTTACTCACCTGGGACCAATTTGCCAAGGGTGGCCCTAACAGGAGCTAATTCTCCAGACAATACAGCTCTCAGGATCACTGGAGCACACAAACCCATCCACCACAATAAGGTAGCGTCCAGGAAGGTGCCAGATTTGCTGCAGCATGCCATCTGGTCTCTATATGACCGATGTTGGAACTCAGACCTGTTTCTGGTAGGTGTTTGACTCCATCAGGGCTGCCCCTTGTCACCAATCGTTTTTGTGATGGTCACTGACAGGATCTTAAGGTGCAGTCAGGTACTGGAGGGTGTCCACTTTGGTAACTTCAGAGTTGCATCTCTGCTTTTTGCAGATGATGTGGTTCTGTTGGCTTCATCAGCTGGTGACCTCCATTGTGCACTGAGCAGGTTTGAGGCTGAGTGTGAAGCAGCTGGGGTGAGAAACAGCACCTCCAAGCATGAGACCATGGTCCTTTGCTGGAAAATGATAGATTGTCCCCTCTGAGTTAGAGGAGAGTTGCTACTCCAAGTGGAGGAGTGTAAGTATCTCGGGGTCTTGTTCACGAGTGGGGGTAAATTGGTGCAGGAGATCAATAGATGGATTGGGGTGGCATCTGAAATTTTGCAGATGTTGTACCGGACCATCATGGCAAAGAAGGAGTTGAGCTGGAAGGTGAGACTTTCAGTTTACCAGTCATTTTATGCTCCTATCCTCACCTATGGTCATGAGCTTTGGGTAATGACTGAAAGAATAAGTTCGCCAATACAAGCGGCAGAAATGAGATAGAAACTTACTTTTTTTTTTGCTGAAAAGTTAACTCCGTGGACTTTCGAGCCAGCCATCGGCCATCGTTGTACTCCTCATAGAAGCCGTGTGATGACGTGCACAATGTGAGTGTCCAATTGGAATTGGTTCACCGTCACATGGTTTTCCAAAATCCAATCGTAGGGCAGATTTCCCTCACGTGAAAAGCCAAAGATCATTTTCAGGAGTGATATGTTACTTGTTGGCCCGTTTGAATAGCCCCCTGGGTGCTCCAATGAGTACATACTATTAGTACATACTCAGTGCACCCTGCGCCATTACGCACAGCGATCAGTGAAAGCAGGAGCACATGGAAAGCCAATGATGACAATCTCACGTGCTCAAACAAAGAGTGTGTAACTATCAAGATTGCTCCACTAGTTTGCATGTGAATGTTACTGGATAACTCTGTTGCTTTCTCTGCGTAAAGCACTGTTTACCATATCAATGTACAACAAAACGCATAGACCATTTTGTATCTATTGTTCAAAATGTGCATTTGTGTTTATTGTTTGAACCTTTTTGTTGTACAGACTTTCACACAAGACCTCAAATTACCTTTATAAAGTGTCAAAACAGTTGTTTATTATAGTTTGCTGTGTGTTTTGAATAAATGTGTGTGGAAATTATTTTTGATTGTAAACCTTTATTACACTTAGAAAACACAACAAAAACATATATATTCTGAAAGCACGGGTTGTCCTGAAAAAAAGAGACATAAAACTTGATTGTGGGATGCAGGGAGAGCTGTTAACAGCAATAATAAAACATTTATGCCAGGCGAGTGAACTGTCCAAAAAATGCCCTCGGACCCCAGAGGGTTAACCATCAAATAAGTCAATATTAAGCAAAAATGAGGCAGTTTTAAGCAGAAATGAGGCGATAATTGGTAAGTTGCTACTGACGCTTTGAAATGATGGAGGCGCAGTGAACACAACAGCTAGCAGCTTGTGCTGCTTTTGCCCTCTGATTGCTTCCTCCATCTTTTATTAGGAAATAATGCTGAATTTATGTGGAAATGATGGTTGTAGAAAAGCTTCAGATATCTGTCGCTGAGATAGATGATGGCTGGAGTGCAGTTTTAAGCAGAAACGAATCGGTGAACCACAGCTGACGCACAGAAATGAAGCATGGGCAGTACAGTCACTTGCCCAGTTCCAGATCATTGCCAGTTCCGGATCACTGGTGTAGTATTTGTGCTGCCGTTTTTTGTAATCAGCGCAAATAAGCTAATACTTGGTACCAATGGAAAGACTGATGTTTTGTCTACAAACAACCACAAGCTCGACCGGATCCAGCCATCCTTGAGATCAGTAGAGGAATCAAAACATCCCAGTCTCGGTGGTGTGCGCACGTTTTCTGACTCACTCATTCGTGCAAGTGTGAAGTGACGATCTCTATTAAGTAGCAAAGGTGAGTTAGCCATTCAGTGTCATTGGTTCTAGAGTGGGAAAATACTTACTTACTTGGGTAGAAAATGTCAGTGTGTTATGTCTTGCTGTTTAATTGCTGCACGCATTTATCTCTGATGCGAAAATTTGCCGGTAGTGGATCACTGAAGCAGCAGCCTCGTGTCTGTAGTTGTGATCTATGTGTACTTTGGGGGTCATCTCAACATCATGAATGGGCATGAATGTGGGGGCTTTTACTTTTTAATTCTGGAGAAATCTCACCTGCACACTTCATTTTTTGCTCGTAAAAATGTATAACAGTGCCTTTTGAAACTAAGTAAATCCTCATTTAATAAGTATAATTTATATCATTTTGTGTTCAAAACACATTCTCAGCCACAGTGTGTATCATTTTGCATTAGAAGGGCTCCAGCCAGATGCCAGGAATGCCCCCAAAGTGACACAGTGTGTCATGATCCAGAACCGGGCAAAGTGATCAATTTCCGGCAAATATTTTCACCACACATAATGTGGCTTCACACTTTAAGTAGAAGGGCTACCCCATCCAGACTTCTTCAGCTAGATAACATCCAAATACCCAAAGGATATTCAGTTGAATTATGGCTCCGTATAGCGGGACTTTCAAAAAAGTGACCCAGAACTGGGCAACTGACTGTATAGGCAGGATGGACTGATTTTTTTTTTTTTTTAGGGGGTACCGTTCTTTCGGCGACACTGGATAAGCGACTGAAAATGAAGAAATAGCTTCGTTCTTTGCAGTTTCGTGTCTATTTCCACTTCCCACAAACACATTCGATGATGACTATGTTTCACTTTACTGATAACTGTCACATCTTGAATGATTTTTGATTTATCAGACAGAGTGAAATCAGTTTCATTTTTCGTTTGCTCATCGTTCGTTTTTTTTTTTTTTCTAGTTACATGATTTAGTTGCTAGCAGTAACATAATGGGTGCTAATCTGGCTCAAACATCGAATTAGCCGGTGTGATTGCTGAATATTTCCAAGGAGCTTTTGAAGGCAGCAGCAACAGTTCCTATGGAGACACCCCACCCCCTCTCATACAAACCCCACCCCCTCCCTGCCCCCCCCTTGTCCGCGTGTGGCGTCACTCTATTTAAATCCACTCAGTCGGCGCCGTCGGCATCTGCTCGCCTCCCGGTTTGTGTTTTTTTTTTGCCGGACAAGGCTTTCACATTGCCACTTACAGGCCGGAATTTCTGCCTCGTCATGTCGGCAGAGCTAAGACGAAACGTTTCAGATGCGGTGAGTGTGGGCGACGATGTGGGTTTTGTCGATGTGGACGTGTTCCGTCATTGTTTAAAGAGCTGGCGGCTCCGCGAAAGGATCCTTTAAAAAGTTACCAGTATTTAGACCGATCCCGCGCCGTGTCCATTCATTAGCCGTCCTGGGCTTTGTTTAATTGTATGAAGTGTTTTCATGAGTGGACATTGGATCAGCTGCTGTTTCTGTTTATCTATAAACTTCCTCTGTCTTTCTGACTGTCGTTTTGAAGGCATGCGGGAGAGTTCAGGGTTTGTTCACACAGGAGGACTTGATATCTGAATATAGCCGGTGTTTTATTGATGCGCTAACACTTAAAATACAATAAAGCAATTCACATTATGTGGAAGTACCGGTTTTGATCAAGAGCGGTTTTTTTTTTGTTTGTTTTTTTACTTGTTGCTTTCTTTGTGTGGTTTAGCATTTTGTGGCGTTTAATGTCGACTCGTAAGATGTCACTTTGGTTAATTAATGAGTAGATTTTTATTCGGGTTTTTTTTTCTTTCTTTTTTTTCTAGAGAAATCGGAGTTGCGGGAAAAAAAAACCTGAAGCTGCGTGTTTTCAGGGGAAGTGATTATTTTGCTGTATGTGAACAGTGTTCTGACTAAATATCCTTAGGAGTATTGTCATAGCCTTCCTGGTTTCATGAAGTCCAGGGTACTTACCCATATGCAGTTTATGGTACGTCTGATTTGATGTGTTTTTTGTTTTTTTTCTCCTCTCCCTTGGGTAGGACTCAAAAACCCAAACATGTTTTCATTTGGATCTGCAGCTAACATGGGTCAGTTATACATAACTTTACAGCTTTTGATTAGTTGTGTAGATTACATCTACAACCCCTGGCAAAAATTATGGAATCACTGGCCTTGGAGGATGTTCATTCAGTTGTTTAATTTTGTAGAAAAAAAGCAGATCACAGACATGACACAAAACTAAAGTCATTTCAAATGGCAACTTTCTGGCTTTAAGAAACACTATAAGAAATCAGGAAAAAAAATTGTGGCAGTCAGTAACGGTTACTTTTTTAGACCAAGCAGAGGGAAAAAAAATATGGACTCAATTCTGAGGAATAAATTATGGAATCACCCTGTAAATTTTCATCCCCCAAACTAACCCCTACATCAAATCAGATCTGCTCGTTAGTCTGCATCTAAAAAGGAGTGATCACACCTTGGAGAGCTGTTGCATCAAGTGGACTGACATGAATCATGGCTCCAACACGAGAGATGTCAATTGAAACAAAGGAGAGGATTATCAAACTCTTAAGAGGGTAAATCATCATGCAATGTTGCAAAAGATGTGGTTGTTCAGTCAGCTGTGTCTAAACTCTGGACCAAATACAAACATGGGAAGGTTGTTAAAGGAAAACATACTGGTAGACCAAGGAAGACATCAAAGCGTCAAGACAGAAAACTTAAAGCAGTATGTCTCAAAAATCGAAAATGCACAACAAAACAAATGAGGAACGAATGGGAGGAAACTGGAGTCAACGTCTGTGACCAAACTGTAAGAAACCGCCTAAAGGAAATGGGATTTACATACAGAAAAGCTAAACGAAAACCATCATTAACACCTAAACAGAAAAAAACAAGGTTACAATGGGCTAAGGAAAAGCAGTCGTGGATGACTGGATGAAAGTCATATTCAGTGATGAATCTCGAATCTGCATTGGGCAAGGTGATGATGCTGGAACTTTTGTTTGGTGCCGTTCCAATGAGATTTCTAAAGATGACTGCCTGAAGAGAACATGTAAATTTCCACAGTCATTGATGATATGGGGCTGCATGTCAGGTAAAGGCACTGGGGAGATGGCTGTCATTACATCATCAATAAATGCACAAATTTACGTTGATATTTTGGACACTTTTCTTATCCCATCAATTGAAAGGATGTTTGGGGATGATGAAATCATTTTTCAAGATGATAATGCATCTTGCCATAGAGCAAAAACTGTGAAAACGTTCCTTGCAAAAAGACACGTAGGGTCAATGTCATGACCTGCAAATAGTCCGGATCTTAATCCAATTGAAAATCTTTGGAAGTTGAAGAAAATGGTCCATGACAAGGCTCCAACCTGCAAAACTGATCTGGCAACAGCAATCAGAGAAAGTTGGAGCCAGATTGATGAAGAGTACTGTTTGTCACTCATTAAGTCCATGCCTCAGAGACTGCAAGCTGTTATAAAAGCCAGAGGCGGTGCAACAAAATACTAGTGATGTGTTGGAACGTTCTTTTGTTTTTCATGATTCCATAATTTTTTCCTCAGAATTGAGTGATTCCATTTTTTTTTTTTTTTTTTTTTTTCCCTCTGCTTGGTCTAAAAAAGTAACCGTTACTGACTGCCACAATTTTTTCCCCTAATTTCTTAGTGTTTCTTAAAGCCAGCAAGTTGCCATTTGAAATGACTTTAGTTTTGTGTCATGCCTGTGATCTGCTTTTTCTACAAAATTAAACAACTGAATGAACATCCTCCGAGGCTGGTGATTCCATAATTTTTGCCAGGGGTTGTATGGACTGTTAAATGTGGTAACACTGTCCAAAAGTCTAAATACATGATGTTGAAAACTAGGGGAGATTCGGTTGTCAACCCCGGGTGTTATAAAATCATTCAAAGTATTCAAGAAGCCTATAAAGGTATTGATCTAGAATGCCTGTAATTTTTGATTAGTCTTGAAACTGCTGTGAAAAGACTACTAAATGACGAGTCAGTTGGCTCAATTCTTGACTGTCTAGTATGTTTGAACAAGCTAGTGAATCCCTGAAACTCCGTATACACTGTGGTTTTTGCCTTTCCAGATGAAACATTAGCTTTATGAAAGAAATGTGGTGTCATCTTTGCTTATGGCTCTGAAAACTGTAGTCTTGGGGGTCACACTATGACAGGTTCAAGGACAGCTGTTGTCACACTCTTGCTTCTAAAGACAGCCCATAAGGCTGCTTTATATTACTGTCTGCAGAGCCCTCTCTGCAGCCCAACGTGCACCTCCCAAAAATTGAAACAATGGAGACTGCATCGGCTGTGACTGCTCACTTTTACTGTCTCACTCCCTCGTCTCCTGTCACATGTAAACGTTTTTGCAGTGCCTGCGCTAGCTACATTTCGGTCATAAATTAAAAAGGAATGTTTGGCAGAAAAAGTTTACAAATATGACCAACTTTACAACACTGTGTTGAAAAACTACAAGGGTGCTCAAATGACCAATTCATGGAGGGAAATTGCATGTAATGTTGGTTTGGAGGCTGGTTATTGTATAAAGAAGTGGAGATCATTGAGGGACAAACTAGTCCAGGAAAAAGGGGAAAAAAATGACCAGCAGGTGGAAAGAGTCCTTGCCTTATCCTTCATGTCACACCATCTACTATTCTGGCGGGAATGCTCACATCACACCTTGATGGTTTAGCCAGCATATGCAAACTGTATTTAAAAATGCTGACGTACGTCTGCTGCTGTCACACCTTAATGATTTATGGGCCTTTCACATTCCAAGTGTTGACAGTATTAGGCTTGTCGCAGTTCAGGCTAAAAAGCATTATTTTCAGTGAGTTTTCACGTTATTGCCGCGAAGTGGCTTGTTAAAAGCTGAGCTAAAGCAATGCTTCACCGGGAGCGCGTATTTCCGTTTGTCATCAAGCGCCACGGTCAAAGTTCAATCCAACTTTCGCCACTGTGCGCTGTAAAATAGCTTCGCACTGTCCAATAGAAACAAGGCAGCAGGCCAAAACACTGAAAACTACAGTGCAGAAACGTGTCACAGAACTGCTCATTTATACACAGCAGTTTTCTGAAGAAAATCCTTGCAGATCTTTTTTTTTAACCTCAATCAATTTCTAATAAATGTAAAAAAAAAAAAAAAAAAAGTTTCCTACTTTAGAACACTTGTAATTAAAATTGTAAAAAAGAAAATATTCTTTAGAAACCTTTCTTCTGTAAAATAAAACCATAACTTACCTGTTGTTTCAGATGAGATGATTTTTTTGATTAACATAAGTAACCGTGGACATTTATTTTTAGACAAATAAAATAGTATGGAAATTAATGTGTACATTTTTAAATCTGGTAGATTATTCATATTTGCATTTCAACCAGAAAAAGAAACACTGTAAATAAATGCAACAGGAGATGACTTAACAATCACTGCAGTGTGACTGTAAAGTAGGATTTCTCAATTATGACAAACTTCATGTTGAAATCATTTTTAAAATTGAGTCATTTCAACTTGTAATTATGTCAGAATGTGATCGTCTTTAATGTTGTGATCAGGGCAGAGTATTTCTAAAATATGAATTTGAGTAGTGATTGTGAATGTTTAAAATTGGGCGCAATAGGGGCTGGGCTTCTACCTGTGCAAATGTGTTTTGACTGAACTTTGACTTCATGGACATGATTGATTCATTTAATTTTACAATATAAAATGAAACGGCTTTTTAAAAATTAAAATAGTTGCAGTTTAAAGAGCCTTTGTTTTTTTAGAAGCAGGTGTTGGTTTGCTGGACTCTAGGGACATTTAACCAGATGAAGGTCTCTTTTGCACCTTTGACCTCTGCAGTTGTTGAAGACCGTTTCCTCTCATTTTGAAGAGCAGAGTTGTTTTCTTTGGACTGGACTTCATGGTGTTCCCCTTATTACTGGAAGTTTTTGAAGTGCACCTGAATTTAGGTTGTCTGCGCACCAAATGTTCCTGGTTGTGGGGGCTCCATCGGAAAAGATCCAAAACTTGTAAAGATGTGAAAAAAATAATTACTGGGGAAAACATAAAGGGATACACTAAATTTGACAATCTGCGTGGTGGTGCAGTGACATTGTGACATTGCTTAGGGAGAGCCCTGGACTGTTGATGTTGTTTTAAAATGTAAAAGTACTTTTTATCCAATTACTGTATTAATCGCCAGAATAATCTATAGAATATTCGATTACCAGTGGTGGGCACAGTTCCGATAATTATCGAAGATAATGTTTTCATTATTGGATTATCTTTTTAGATAACTTTAAAAACCATTATCGGACTAATGATCTTGCAATACATTTTTGTACGATAATCTTTAGACCGATAACGTGGTAAATAAAGCCGAACAGCTACAAATATTTATAAAACTTAAAATCAGTTGAGCACCTACCTGCTAAATGTTTCGTAGCTGACGTGTAGTTCTACCCTCTGCAAAACGGAGAAGAGCTGCTTAAGAAGAACTGCTCTATCCTCTGCAGACAAAGGAGAACTGGTCCCACCAAAAAAACCTAATTTCTCTTAACTCTATACTGAAACGCGGGCAATATCACCCAGGTCATCCAGAGGCATACATTTTTAACTTTTGGTTCAACTTTTAACCAAACTAATTTCAGACAAGTTACTTAAATTGTCATGTCTGAAGTTTTTATAAAGTGAAAATCATATGTTTTTACTTTTAAAGTAATGCGCTAATTTTTTAAGGTTTTAGTGTGGATATATTCTGTGCCCAGCAGTGCATTATGGGTAGGATAGGGTAATCTCAGTACGTTCACAACATGAAAAATGCATTTGAAACACTCTGATCATGCTCTACGGACACCAGCATTAAAACTCTAGTGCCTAAAACTCTCATGAATATATTCTCTGGGTTTATAGGACATTGTTATTGTGTCTGCGTTTATTAAATTCCATGCATCTTAAATGTAGCAGACACAGATTATCTGGAATTTTGTTTTGGCAAGTTTTCAAGGTATCTACTGCCATCTACTGGCCAGTAGTGTTCATTCGCCCTATTGATGTATCCCATAATCCCTTGCATGGCAGAGAGTCACTGCAGTCAAACATATAGAGAATCAACACGCTGACAGTTGTAAATGAATATTATTCAACAAAAATATATATATATATTTTTATGCTTTTTGTCACGTTAATAAGACTGCTGCATGATACCCTAAAAACTTGCTAAAACAATTATAACAAATAATCCGTTGTCTGTTACGTTTAATCTGCATGGAATTTAATAAACGCAAACCAAATTTCAGACATAATATATATATTAGTCTTGAACAAATAGGACAAACAGTGTTGTAAAGAACAATAATCAAGACGTTAAAGAGCAAACTTCACTTTCCCCCAGAATGACATGATCAGGAAGTGATTGTAGCTCACAGCAACTCCTATTGAAAATAACGGAGAGACAGCCTGTGATTCTCCCATACTTGCATACAACAAACGCAATAACATCTAAAAACCCAGAAAATATATTCACGAGAGTTTTACACACAACATAAAATAGTTTTGTTACGATGTTAATGGTGTTGTCCGTGTGCAGCGTGATCAGAGCATCTCATTGCAGTTCTCAATGTTAGAGATCTCACAGCGTGGCGACCTCTCCCAGGTTTTGCAAAATTTGAAACGTCAGTAGGGCGAATAGCTAACATTTATGTGTCAAGACAATATTGAGTGCATGTTTTACAATATAATAAAATGTGTGCACAATATAATAAACTGAGCGCGCATTCTCTCCACATGCAAAACATTTTGCAATGATGCTTCCAGGGGTCTGTAAAAATGCCTGTTTTTACAAATAAAAAATGGAATATTTTACAAAAGCACAACACCAACACACGTCACATTGTGTTGGTTTACATAATGAATGACTCAACCAATCAGTGTTTAGCAGAAGAGGCACATTTTACCCAGAATCCTTTGCGATCTGTCCGTGTTTTTTACAAAACTTCAGAATTGGTGCATTATTCAACATTAAATGTATATGGTATATTTTAACTTTGTACAAATGACAGAACTGACATTAATGGAGTTATTCTATCAGTATTAATTTTATTTATACACCAAACCATAACTCAGCAGGGCTTTATTTTCCAAGACCTCCGCCTGAACGGAACGTTGTGATTGGGCAGAGAGCTGTGCTTTGCGGCTGCTCTCGGCTTGCGCCTGTGCTGGAAGCCATGTAGTAAACAAGAGCTTCCAGCAGGGGGCAAGATGTTCAAAGACAGAAGTGCAGGCTCATCGTTTGGGTCTTTCGCATTTGATACTACCAGAAGTGATCGTGGTGTTAAAACTCAAATTCAGTTTGTTAGTAGTTGCAAATGTACCAGAGACAGTACTGGAATTTATCGGTCATCTGTAACTTCCGATACATTTTTGGGTGGTTTATCTTTATCAAAGATGACTTTTCAGTTATCTGATTATCAAAGTTAAATTTTTTCGTTATCTGTGCCCACCAGTGTCAGTTACTAAAATAATGCATAATGCAGCTCTAGACTGAACCATTTACAAATTAAAGCGTTCACTCAGCTCAACTATGCTAAAAAGCTAAGCTAATGTTAGCCGAGCATTAAACCTTCAGCAATGTCACATTTTATTTTTAAATTATCCTCACCTCAGGGTAAGCTGTAGAACTAAGCTCCATTGGACAAACTGGGTGTTTGTATGTATCCAAAAGTGAGGAATTTCAGATTGAGTGGGTCTGCTACATCAGCCCGGCTCCATGTCTCGCTTTGGCCCAGAATGAGGCCTGAGTTCTGACTCCTTCGTGCATTTCTGCACGCTGTCGCGGTTTGGATCAATGCCACCAAGTAATCAGTCCTTCCTCGGCTCAGTGTCACTCCAAAAAGTAGCTGAAAAAAGCTTCTCCCAGCAGGATGATGGGATACTTGTTCTACTGCTTGTTTGTTTTTTTTTGTGGTTCTACAGACACAATCCAAGATGGCGATCGCTCAGCTTTTCAAGTTGTCCTCCCCCTTGCTGCGTTGAATGTGTTTAATGCTCCTAAAGCGTCTGACGCAAACGGGACATGTTAATGGAAGCCGATAATGCGTTCAGTCTGAAAGGCCCTTTAGTCAGCGTATGCTAAGTCCCGTTTCCACGAGTGATTCGGGTCGGTAATGAGAGTCAGAATGGCTAAGTCTGGCTTGGTTTGTATCCTACCAGCCAACAGAATCCTTTTGTTTGGCAGGTGGAACACTTAAATATTGACGTGCGCAAACGCTGTGCATGACGTCTCCACTCCACACGGATGGCAACAGTGTTATTTAATATTTTTGTCTTGGTGGATCATGGGATTTATTTTCATCACGTGCAGACTGCTGAGTCAAGTGATGGTTGTGGTAAGTGCTGCCATGAATGATTGCATCACTGTGGCTGTTTAAACTTTTAAGTGCTGGTTGCAGTCTGATATAGATTCCCCATTTGATCAGTCAGATGACGGGACCAATCAGACCGGGACACCGGCATCCTCAGGCTGAGAAATGGACCTGGAGCAGAAAACCACTGAGACTTGCTTCAAACACTACGTTCCAGATATGACAAGGAAACTACAGTATTTTCAGATGTCATTTTCCAAATCAGGATGCTTTATGTGGATGATTTTTCATCAGTATTGCTGATGAATCCAACTGAAATGAATAGGTAGGATTAAGACTTTATATTTACTCTGTGTGTGACAGTTTTAAATATTAAAACTGGTCTGTTTACATGAGGACTGCAACTTTCAGCCAGTCATTGGACAGCATTAATGGATGCATTTCACTAATGAGAAAGTAAGGATAACCAACTCGAAGCCGTGCATTATACAGTTTGAATGCAGGACGCGGAGTCTAAAACACCACGACGCGAATCTGCTTATACCATGGTCCCACACAGTGAGCTAACACAGAAATATTTATTCAGTTAACAAAACTTGATAAAAATGCATAAGTATTTGGGACTATTTTTATGCCAGTCAAGATATTTTCATCCTTGGCAACGTTCTCCTTTCCCGTCTTCAATCTTGTCCAGTTTGTCCGATGTTAAATCTGTATGCCCTTACTTTTGCTGTTCTTCTTGTTTGATCTCCTCCTCTTCCCATTCCTCAAATGTTTGTTTTGGCCAAAAATATAAGATTCACTTGGAAATCCATGTTTATCGCGTTTCTGTCATTCACCTGTCAAACACAGCTGATCTGCGCCAACTGATTTGTCTGCTGCTATGGTGACGACCAGAGTAGAGCGATATTAGTGACTTAACTCGTCGAACTACGTGTACGTATACACGAAAAATAATGCACGCCAGTTAAACATGGAATTCTCACTGACCATGGTATAAATTACAAGAAACGTGTCAGCAATCACGTTAATTTAACTTCAACTTAATGTCCCTCGTTGTGTGGGACGTATGAGTCAATATACTGCCAACATTGAAAATTTTAAGCATGCCCGAAATTTTTCAAGGTACTCGGCATATTACGACATCTATCAATGTGCTCTTAACTTCAAAAAAAAAAAAGTACCCATAACTTATTAGATGTATACCCAGCGCTTTTAATATGGTCGGGTATATGCTGGATAAACTGTCGAGGTGTGACAGGTATAAATTACATATAAACGCAATGGAGAACTTTGAAAGGGTCACGCCCATGTCAGTGTGATTGTGTGGCCACGAACTTGGTGTGCATATATGTGTGTGTTCTATGGGTTTATGGCAATATTGCCTTTGTCAAGTGCCTCACGAGTGTGAAAACATGGCTGGCATCTCGTTATACCATAGAGATCCAGTGCGTATTTGCGAGTGTTATTGCTGTTGAATTGAAACAGTGGCTACAATGTGAGAAAATCGCATCAAATTAAACTGTGTGGTACTTAAATAATCCACCTGAGCTTGGCTGTTTTATTATACCACCCGGCATTGTGCCAGGATGTGCAACCGACAGAGTATGTATATACTGTATTCACCTGTCTGCAGGGCCAGGGCAGAGCATCAGCTCACCATTTTTAAGAAAGTTGGTTACGCACCCACCTGAAATTAAATTACAGGAACACCACTACTACCACTCATCTTCAACCGCTTACTCCAATTAAGGGTCACAGGGGGGCTGGAGCCTATCCCAGTAGTTGTACACCCTGGACAGGGCACCAGTTTGTCGCAGGGCCTTACAAGGAATGCATTTAATGAATAAGAAAAAATGAATAAGCAAAAATGGACACACAGGTGATTTATTTGATATCAGCCTTGAGCACTCCTATATTACACACACTGGACAAAGCCTGTGTGATGTCACCCATAGGTTTTCTATGATGACCTGTAACAGCTGATATGAAGCCCATTTTTGAAAACTGCCATGGTGGCTGCGCTAATTCTGGCTACATCACGATTAACCCATTAGTACATAAATGTGTGGGTTGGTTGTTTGAGTCCATGATAACCTTTACATTCATTAAAAATTGCTGCTGCTGTAACAGAGCAGTAAACGTGTCCAGGGTGGCTCGGTGTGTGGTGAAAGAAGCCTGAATGTTCCCCCATCTTGGAGTCTGTACCAGTTAAATTAACAGTTTAACGTTGAATCATATTTTTGGGGACTGTGCTGTTTTTTTTTGTGTGTGTGTGTGTGTGAACATTAAACATTTTGAGCTTATTTTCTCAGTAATCATGCATTAAAGGGGATTAACTGATCAGATCACAAATAGCGGTTTCACTTGGTATGACTATTGCAGCAGGTATGTCTTAGATGATCATTAGCACAATTCACCATATAACAAGCCATATTATTCTAGGTGTCTGTAATAAAATGCTCCAGATGCAGCCCTCCACAACAGCTAGCAGCCACATTGAGCAGACAGTGAGTCGGAGCTCAGCTCAGCAGCTGTCACTCAGAGCAATCACGCCCTCAGTTATACATAACTTATGGCTTAAAACATCTTAAACTAAGAAGTTAGGGCAGTTGTAATTTTTAATTTGTTTGAGGCTTCTTTAGAAGAAACCTGTGACTGCACCAATTCTGTTAGAAGTAAAAAATCAGGGATTAAACAAGTCATTTTAGGCTTGATGGGTAATAAACTTCTGTCTTCTGTGACTCACTTGGACAGGTCTCTGGGAGGTTCTCCCTCTGAAGGGAGAGGAGCCCATGGCCAGCAGCAGCTCTTCCAAGAAGCCACATCCTACCCTTCTCAAAGTCCTGGAAATGTGTAAATGTGACCATAATCATGAAAGGTTCTAAACATAGCAGCTCTTACACCTGGCTGGTTTGGTGCTTAATTTTAGGGAGTAGAAACGCTGTATGGCATGTTAATGGGTTGCGTAGGAGCTGTTTATGGCTTGGCAATATTTGTGACAAGTTCAAATTCATACTTGTTCAAACTTTTAGGGGGCATGATGTCCAATATTCACACTATGCAGTGAAAGGGTTCCCTTGTGCCATCTTGAGTTAGTAGGAGCCTGCACTGCAGGCTACCAAGATTTCTGCAAACCGCAGTGTGCTCTGGGCTGTCGCAAGTTGAGTGTGGATAGGAATTTGACCGGGATTTGAAAAAGCCCTTGTGCTCAGTGGTGTGCCTTCACAGATTAGGTGCCAAACACAGCCAGGTGAGAGCTTCTTGTATAAATGGCCGAGTTGTGAGAGCTGCTTCACTGCTCGTATTACTACTGGTAGGGCTGTTCAGTCAAGAAGGTCTGCCAGAAGAGTTTAAATGGGTTAAACCCAAATCTTAACGTTTAAGACGTAGAAAATTAATAAAAAAAAAACTTGATTGATAAATATTCAGTTATCCATTTTCTGCCACTTTGCAAAATAACGAAGCACTCATTCCTTTCAGCACTCCTATATAAAAAAACACAATGCTAAAATAATTTCTGCTGTATGAGCATTGTGTTCTGTATAATTTGCAGTTGTTTAAGTAATTATTAGCTTCCAAAAACTGAGTTTGCAGCTAGCAACCAGACTGTACTGTCACGGTGCAGCTCTACTCTGATTGGCTGTCTCCCCCGCCAATCAAAACTAAAACACTAACATCTGCTAAATGTCTTTTAAACCACTTCAGAGGTATTATTAGGTTCTATAAACGTTCTCAGGTTTAGAAGTTTTAGTTCTCGCTCACTTTTACGTAATATGACAGAGGATATATTTATACACAAATGAAAGTTTTGCACCAACCTGTGACATCACCACACTAATGACTGCTAAATGTTTTGTAAATCCTTCCAGAGGTGTTAGGTTACAACACAGCATTTTCAGTTTTAGAAGTGTTTATTTCTTGCTAGCTTTTACATAATATGAGAAAGGTGTTATTTCTAGCCAAAAAATTAAGCGAAGTTACCACTTAGTGAAGCAGGAAGCGACGTCACCCACGTTTATGCACTAACGTCCGTGAGTTCAGGCATTAAAATTGGGTACAGAATGTGACATTTTACCATCTTAAAATCGCTTAAGATTAGACATGTTTAAACTTGTCCAAGGTCTGTGTCCCAAGAATGTTCCCTGTGAATTTGAAGACTGGTGGCAGTAATAGAACTGGACGTATGCTGTATACGGATGGACGCCAGGTCTACACAATACCCGTTGGCCATATATGGCCTCAGGTAAAAATGGATAAAAGAACATTTGAGAAGCTGGAATCGGCTTGTTTTGCGTTTTCTTTTAAAATTACTTTAGCTGTCAGCAATAACAGGCTTGAACACCAGAGATGGAATTGGATTTAAGGTGATTCTTTTATGAAAATGAAAATGAATAATGTATTGGTGCAAACTTTACCGCAGCAGGTTTCAATAAACACATCTCGATCTCCAGGTCCCAATCAAGAACATCGAGAGGGAAGCTGATCTGCCCAATATGCAAGGAGCTCTTCACTCACCCTCTGATCCTGCCCTGTCAGCATTAGTGTTTGTCACAAGTGTGTCAAAGAGCTGTTGATGCTGAATCATGAGGACTCTTTCGATGCTGGGTCCGAGTGCTCCCTACCTGGCAGCCCCAGATCCAGGGTGCCTTCACCGTCCATGGAGAGGCTAGACAGGATTGTGCGATCAGGTGGGTCACGGGGTAAGCAACCGAAAATACCTCAAATGCCAAGGTTTCTTAAATTTTTCTCAACATTTGAAAGCATTTCCTAGCTGTGTCTGGGTATTAATGGGAACAGTAACGTTTTGTTCCTCGGCACTTTGCTCAACCTGATTATGTGAGCTGAAGAGGACTAAAAAAGCTTGTTCATAGGTCAGGATAAGCAAGAATCTGATTTATTAAGCATTCTGAGTCATGGGCCGGAAGCAGATGGATATATGTGTAGCATTAACATCCTGTTACCTTGTTTCATTCATAATGGTTTTTTTTTTTTTGTTTTTTTTTCCCTGCTGTGGTATCAGTGGATGCATTCAACCAAGCAGTTTGTCTTGCTTAAGGATCTAAGCTGTGTATGTAAGACACTGGCCCTTCCACGCAGGCACACATTTAGGCTTATCTACATAAGTTTTCTTTCTTTCTTTTTTTTTTTATCGTTTTGGCATTTTATCAACACGTGAACTCTTTTGGGCAGCCGAACATGACACCCCAGTTACTGTTGGGACAGCAACTTGCAGCATCAACTAATAAGCTGTCATCATGACAGGCAAAATAATTTTAAATGAATACTTTTTCCACATTTCTGTACAGTGCATTCAGTTTGGCTTGATTGTGTGCAATTTTTATTTTAACTGCCATGAGCCTGACTGCACCAAACACACACCTCGTGTGGAATGTGCTAATATATAATAGGTACATTAATATTGACGTGGACTTGCCATCAGTTTTCTTTTTCAGTATGGTGCTCCAGTTACTGTCCTGGCACACCAGGACTGAACTGAACAGTCATGACTTTCTTTCAGTCCCTGTAATGTGTGTTTTTTTGGGGTTTTTTTTTTTATGTTTTTCATGACTGTTTTCCAGCTGTAGAAGTCCAGTGAAAGGTGCTAATTATCCAGTGGTCATTTTTCTGCTGCTTTGATGCCAACCACTTAAATGGGAGAGAAATATACAATAGCTTCTCCCTGTCTTCCAGCTGTAGAAAGTCCAGTAAATGACAGGAAAATCATGTGTGCTCTCACAACATACAGCACCACCTACAGGCCTGGCATATGTATTACAAATTTAGTCAATTTGAGCATTTTAGTGTGGGATGCATATAAATTGTGAAACGGTGCTATTTGTGGAATTTCAAAACAAAGATCATTTTGTAGACGAGGCCTATAATTGAGACTGCACTTATAAAGGAATGTTTAAAAGTGGAAACAATGACCCTATTGGTGCTGTCCTTTGAACGAGTAACATGATTGTTTTTCTGAGCTGGATAGTGGGGTGTGTGTTGTTCTGGCTTAAGTAGAAAAACTTAAGCTGTAGTTTTTTTTCTCAAAATAAATGTTGACAAGTTCTCAGCCCAAATTGTCGTCTTCTGTTCCAAACAGCCCTGGGGCATCAAATAACCTGGCCCTCCTCCCCGTCCGTGTGTGTATACACACACAGTGGTGACCACAGCTAACGGAAAACTTAGCTTTGATAACCATTAATCCGCTAACTGAAAAGTTGATGTTTATACAGAAACTGCAAAAAAAAATTAGCGGAAGTTACTGTTAACTTTTAGTATCGACTCAGCCGCAGCCATATTAGATTACACTGTCGACTACTGATGAGCCGGTTGAGTTTAAGCACCACAGGGGCTGCTGGGTAAATTCAAGTCGCATATCCCACACATTGCCAGGATCACAAACGCACAAAAAATAAAACCCCCAAACACTGTCATCTTTTATCAAAAGCAGTTAATCACAGTATTACGTCAGTTTAGTATATTTATAAACTGTTAACAGAGCTATGGCTGACCCATATTACATTCACAAATGCACAAAAATAAATTAATAAAATCCCAAACTGTCATTGTCTTTATAGAAAGCAGTAAATCGCATTACTAATCATCAGTCTATCTCTATCATATCTATAAACTGTTACAGGAATGGCTCCCCTGTGTTGCGTTCATAAACATGACAGAACTAATGCACGAAAAATAAAACCCCAAACACTTATCTTTATCAAAGGCAGTAAATCGCAGTATTAAGTCAGTTTATCTGTACATTATAGTTATAACTTTAATGGCTCACCCATATTGCGTATAAAGACAACAGTTCCTGTTTATAAACTGGAACTAACGTATGATTTCAGGGCTTACAAACACTTTTGAATGTTAAACTTTACTCACTTTACCAGCCCCCCAAAAAATAAATGTTAGCGGAACCAAATTTAGTGAAGCTAATTGGTCCGCTGATGGTTTTCAAAGATGGTTGAAAAGCTAATCTAACGAAAAAGTTAGATTAGCATTTACGCAGATTAGCAGAAATGTGCCCACCACTGTGTGTGTGTGTGTGTGTGTGTATACACACACACACTTCTGAACAGGCATGCATTTTATGTCCTCATTACAAAACAAAGCACACCTAAGCTGCTTCAAAAAAAAAGCACAACTAAAGGCACCTTGACACTTGCATGAATTCAATCCCTGCACTGCTACGTAATTCGTCATGCCATTGTGTCCGCTTGATGCCATTAATCCATCCATTCATTTTCTTCAGCTTTATTTGGAGTCGGGTCACGGGGGCAGCAGCTCAAGCAAAGCCGCCCAGACCTCCCCATCCACACACACACACCTCCCCCAGCTCCTCCGGGGGAACCCCAAGGCGTTCCCAAGCCAGCCGAGAGACGTAGTCCCTCCAGCGTGTCCTGGGTCTTCCCCGGGGCCTCCTCCCGATGGGACGTGCCTGGAACACCTCTCCAGCGAGGCATCCGGAAAAGATGCCTGAGCCACCTCAACTGGCTCCTTTCGACGTGGAGGAGTAGCGGCTCCTCCCGAGTGACTGACCTCCTCACCCTATCTCTAAGGGAGCGCCCAGCCACCTTGCGGAGGAAACTCATCTCGTCCACTTGTACTCGCGATCTCGTTCTTTCGGTCATGAGCCAAATCTCATGACCATAGGTGAGGATTGGAACATAGATCGATCGGTAAATCGAGAGCTTTGCCCCCCCCACTCAGCTCTCTTCACCATGACGGTCCGATACAGCGACTGCATCACTGCAGATGCTGCACCGATCCGTCTGTCGATCGCACGCTCCATCCGTCCCTCATTTGTGAACAAGACCCCGAGATACTTAAACTCTTCCACTTGAGGCAAGGACACTCCACCAACCTGAAGAGGGCAAAGCACCTTTTCCCGGTCAAGAACCATGGCTTCGGATTTGGAGGTGCTGATTTTCATCCCAGACGCTTCACACTCGGCTGCGAACCGCCCCAGTGCACAGTGAAGGTCCTGATTTGACGAAGCCAACAGAACATCGTCTGCAAACAGCAGAGACGAGGTTCTGTGGTTCCCAAACCAGACCCCGTCTACACCCTGGCTGTGCCTAGAAATTCTGTCCATAAAGATAATGAACAGAACCGGTGACAAAAGGCAGCCCTGGCAGAGGCCAACGTGCACTGGAAACAGGTTTGACTTACTACCGGCAATGTGAACCAAGCTCCTGCTGCGGTTGTACAGGGACTGGATAGCCCTTAGCAAAGGACCCCGTACTCCCGGAGCACCCCCCACAGGGTGCCCCGAGGGACACAGTCGAACGCCTTCTCGAGATCCACAAAGCACATGTGGACTGGTTGGGCGAACTCCCATGAACCCTCGAGCACCCGATGGAGTGTTTAGAGCTGGTCCAGTGTGCCACGACCAGGACGAAAACCACACTGCTCCTCCTGAATCCGTGGTTCGACTATCGGTCGAATTCTCCTCTCCACTACTCTGGAATAGACCTTACGGGGGAGGCTGAGGAGTGTGATCCCCCTTCTTAAACAGAGGGACCACCACCCCGGTCTGCCAATCCAGAGGCACCGTCCCTGACCGTCACGCGATGCTGCAGATGTGGCATCACCCGTGTTGGCCTCTCTTCATTGGCTTCCTGTTAATTCTAGAATAGAATTTAAAATTCTTCTTCTTACTTATAAGGTTTGAATAATCAGGTCCCATCTTATCTCAGGGACCTCGTAGTACCATATCACCCTAATAGAGCGCTTCGCTCTCAGACTGCAGGCTTACTTGTAGTTCCTAGGGTTTGTAAGAGTAGAATGGGAGGCAGAGCCTTCAGCTTTCAGGCTCCTCTCCTGTGGAACCAGCTCCCAATTCAGATCAGGGAGACAGATACCCTCTCTACTTTTAAGATTAGGCTTAAAACTTTCCTTTTCGCTAAGGCTTATAGTTAGGGCTGGATCGGGTGACCCTGGACTATCCCTTGGTTATGCTGCTTTAGACGTAGACTGTGGGGGGGTTCCCATGATGCACTGTTTCTTTCTCTTTTTGCTCTGTATGCATCACTCCGCATTTAATCATTAGTGATCGATCTCTGCCCCCCTCCACAGCATGTCTTTTTCCTGGTTCTTTCCCTCAGCCCCAACCAGTCTCAGCAGAAGACTGCCCCTCCCTGAGCCTGGTTCTGCTGGAGGTTTCTTCCTGTTAAGAGGGAGTTTTTCCTTCCCACTGTTGCCAAGTGCTTGCTCACAGGGGGTCGTTTTGACCGTTGGGGTTTTTCATGATTGTTGTATGGCCTTGCCTTACAATATAAAGCGCCTTGGGGCAACTGTTTGTTGTGATTTGGCGCTATATAAAAAAAAAAGTTGATTGATTGATTGATTGATGTGTGTCAGCCAAGACAGTCCCACAAACATCCAGAGACTTTAGGTACTGAGGACTGATTTCATCCACCCTAGGAGCCTTGCCACCGAGGAGCTTTCTAACCACCTCGGTGACTTCGGCCTGGGTAATGGATGAGTCTGTCTCTGAGTCCCCAGTCGCCTTCCTCTTCAGAAGATGTGACAATGGCATTGAGGAGATCCTGGAAGTATTCCTTCCACCGCCCGACAACATCCCCAGTCAGGGTCAACAGCTCCCCACCCGCACCGTAGACAGTGCTGATGGAGAGCTGCTTCCGCCTCCTGAGGCGTCTGATGGTTTGCCAGAATTTCTTCGAGGGTGACCGATAGTCCTCCTCCATGGCCTCTGCGACCGCACGGGCTGCGGCACGCTTGGCCTGCCGGTACTTGTCAGCTGCCTCTGGGGTCCCACCTACCAACAGAGACAAGTAGGACTCCTTCTTCAGCTTGACAGCATCCCTTACTTCCGGTGTCCACCACCGGGTTCGGGGATTACCGCCGCGACAGGCACCAGAGACCTTGTGACCACAGCTACGAGCGGCCGCATCGGCAGTGGAGGTGGAGAACATGGTCCACTCGGACTCCGTGTCTCCAACCTCCCCTGGGATCTGGGAAAAAGCTCTCCCGGAGGTGGGAGTTGAAGGCCTCCCTGACAGAGGGTTCCACCAGTCGTTCCCAGCAGACCATACGAAATGTTTGGGCCTGCCAGGTCTGACCGCTTCTTCCCCTCCCAGCGGATCCAACTCATCACCAGGTGGTGGTCGGTCGACAGCTCAGCCCCTCTCTCCACTCGTGTCCAAGACACGTGGCCAAAGGCCAGATGATAAGACTACAAAGTCGATCATCGACCTCGTCCTCAGGGTGTCCTGATGCCACGTGCACTATGGACACCCTTGTGCTCAAACATGGTGTTCGTGATGGACAAACTGTGACTAGCACAGAAGTCCACAACTGAACACCACTGGGTTCAGATCGGGGAGGGGGAGGCCGTGCTTCCCAATCACCCCCCCTCCAGGTCTCACTGTCGCCGCCCACGTGGGTGTTGAAATCCCCCAGGAGAACAATGGAGTCCCCAGTCGGATGCGCTATCTAGTACCCCTCCCAGGGAATCTCAGAAGGTGGGTACTCGGCACTGCCGCTCAGCCCGTAGGCCAAGACAACAGTCCCCGACACGAAGGTGTAGGGATACGAACCTCTCGTTCACTGGAGTGACACTCACACATAGTGACTGAGCTGGGGAGCAATAAGCAATGCGTCCCAGCTCTCCACCTCTCCCCGTGGGCAACACCAGAAAGTGGAGCGTCCAGCCCCTCTCCAGGAGTTGGATACCAGAGCCCAAGCTGTGCGTGGAGGTGAGCGCTGGCTATCTCTGGTTGGTATCTCTCAACTCCCGCACAAGCTCATGCTCCTTCCCCCACCGCGAGGTGACAGCCATGTCCAACAGCCAGGGCTGTGAGCGCGGACCGGGCCTCCCGGCCACCAGCCCTCAACCGCCACCCAATCCTCTCTGCACCTGACCCCCATGGCCCCCCTCTGCAGGTGGTGAACCCACAGGAGGGCGGGCCCATGTTGCTCTTTCGGGTTGAGCCCGTCCGGGGCCCCATGGGCTAAGGCCCAACCACCAGCGCTCGCGCGCGAGCCCCAACTCCAGCCCTGGCTCCAGGGTGGGCCCCGGCACCGCCATACCGGGCGACATCTCGGTCCTTCATTTTTTTTTTTACAATACTGGTCATGGGAGCTTCTGAACTGCCCTTAGTCTGACCCGTCACTCCCCCTCTAGCCGCCACCTTTGTGCCCCTTGTAGGGTCTCCCAAGGCAAACAGGTCCCGCTTGATGCTATGCTATATAAAATAATTTTGTAGCTGATCCCATCTGCTACCAGTACTTGGTGGCTGAAACCATCTCTCATTGCTCCCAGAATCAGAGAAATTATCTACAGTTGCAGGTTCTCGTGCGCATCGCGTGGTGAACAAATTTACAATCTGGTCTCAAAGGTAATTTATAAATATTGTAATGGATTGGTAAAACAGTTGCTTTTTCATTCCTTCTTGTGAGTTAGATAATGTATCTGTTAAATTAAGTTTACTGTAGCTGTAACATCTCGTCATAATCGTTCAGATGCACTGTGCACAATAACAGGGACAGTTTTCAACAAGGCTGTGCAATGTTCACAAAATGAATGCGTGCCAGAAGTTTTGAACATTCAAAATTTTCTTTCTGCACTGGTTTACAGCAGTGCACAGTTTACAACACATTTATTCATTGGCACACCAGATTGTGTGCTCGTGCGCAGATCAAATTTGTGCAAGTGTCAAGGTCCCTTAAGATATAGACGGGGAGTGCAGGTAGCTGCATTAAACAATCACAGCATTTTAAATTCTTGATGTCGCACTTGGGTTTGTTGCAGCCAAGTTTGAGCATAGGTCCACAGCTGTGCTCTGAATACATCATGGTAGCACACAAGGCTGTCTGTCTGGTTTTGAGGGCTCTGGGCTGCATGCCATTTTCCACAAAGCTCTCATTGGTACACTCCTTTTGACAGTACAAGGCATTGTAGGAGTGGATATAAATAGTCATATCACTGTAATGCTGTTTGGGATTATTATTATTATTATTATTTTTTAGGCTTGAGGTTGAAGATTACTTCAATGTGGTACTGTAGAGGCATTCACTGAGTGACAATGAGACAAATTGCCTCAAACCATATAAGTAAATGTTTTGAAATTAAACACTTGTAGTACCTATTCAACTTGAAATTGTATTCCTCTGCATTAGTACCATACATAAACATTGTGAGTCCTACACCAGAAAGAAGTGAACTATAATGTAGTTCTGTCGAGTTGTTAGAATTAATGGCCACCTAAATATGAAATTCGTGAAAACAAATTTTGAGCATTACTATATATGAGAGCTGGGCATCAATTAGAACATTTTAATCGCATCGTTATATGCAAAATTAAAAAATGAATTCAAAAGTAGTGTATAGCACAATTTTATTTTAAATAATCTGCCATATGAACTATGGGCGTGATTTGGTGGGTGATAGGGGGACTTGTCCCCCCACCTTTTCAACCAGGGGGGACAGAATATGGTATGTCCCCCCCACCTTCTGGCATATGTGTTTACTTGAAACATGCTATGTCAGTCTTACAGTAGTGTTCAGAATAATAGTAGTGCTATGTGAATAAAAAGATTAATCCAGGTTTTGGGTATATTTCTTATTGTTACATGGGAAACGAGGTACCAGTAGATTTAGTAGAGTCTCACAAATCCAACAAGACCAAGCATTCATGATATGCACACTCTTAAGGCTATGAAATTGGGCTATTAGTAAAAAAAAAAAGTAGAAAAGGGGGTGTTCACAATAATAGTAGCAAAATAGTAGAAAATGGAAAACAACCATCAAAATGGATAGAAGAATAACCAGAATGGCAAAGGCTCACCCATTGATCAGCTCCAGGATGATCAAAGACAGTCTGGCATTGCCTGTAAGTGCTCTGACAGTTAGACACCTGTGTGAAGCTAATTTATGTGCAAGAATCCCCCGCAAAGTCCCTCTGTTAAATAAGACGTGCAGAAGAGGTTACAATTTGCCAAAGAACACATCAACTGGCCTAAAGAGAAATGGAGGAATATTTTGTGGACTGATGAGAGAAACTGTTCTTTTTGGGTCCAAGGGCCACAGACAGCCTGTGAGACTACCGCCAAACTCTGAATTCAAGCCACAGTTCACAGTGAAGACAGTGAAGTATGGTGGTACAAGCATCATGATATGGGCATGTTTCTCCTACTATGATGTTGGGCCTATATATCGCATACCAGGTATCATGGATCAGTTTGGATATGTCAAAATACTTGAAGAGGTCATGTTGCCTTATGCTCAAGAAGATATGCCCTTGAAATGGATGTTTCAACAAGACAATGACCCCAAGCACACTAGTAAACAAGCAAAATCTTGGTTCCAAACCAACAAAATGAATTCCTCGCAGATGTGAAGAAATCATGAAAAACTGTGGTTATACAACTACATACTAGTTTAGTGATTCACAGGATTGCTAAAAAAGCAGTTTGAACATACGTTTTGAGTTTGTAGCGTCAACAGCAGATGCTACTATTATTGTGAACCTCCTTTTCGCTTTTTTTTTTTTTTTTTTTTTTTTTTTTTTTTTTTTTTACACTAATAGCCCAGTTTCATAGCTTTAAGTGTGCATATCATGAATGCTTGGTCTTGTTGGATTTGTGAGAATCTACTGGTACCTTGTTTCCCATGCAACAATAAGAAATATACTCAAAACCTGGATTAATCTTTTTAGTCACATAGCACTACTATTATTCTGAACACTACTGTATGTGCAAACCATGTCAGTCTTATGCGCAAAACCATGTCAGAATAGTATTTTTGTTTCTGCAAGTTTGTATTTTTAGCAGCATTGACTTGTTTACAACACCTGTTTCTTGTTTGTCTGGCGCTATATAAAAAAAATTGATTGATTGATTGATTGACTCCTCTTGAACTCTGGTCACAGTGAGAAGCAGAGACACTCAGCTCAACTGCTGTCACTCAAACGTGACCAGGCACCCAAAGTTTCAGTTTTAAAACAACTTAAACTAAAACTTAGAAAAACATTCACTCCCCCACCCATAGATGTCATAGAGGGAGAAACTGTCTATAGAGACCAAAACTGTTTTTGGGCAGTAAACATGTTTATTTCTGCTCTAAAATTGGACATTTTAAATGGGACTCCTATGGGAATGTGCTCTGTTTTGGAGCCAGCCTCAAGTGGCCAGTCACGGAACTGCATTTTTTTGTATTTCTGGGATGGCCTCATCTGAGACCATCCAATCTTGCATTTAAATGGACAACATGAAGGACACTCTGAAGAATGAGCACCATTTTGGATTTTCAAATAGCCAATCGACTGAAATTAACAAGCAACCCCTAAAAAAGTAACCATACCAAGAATGACTCTTGTATCACCATTTGTGCAGTTCTCTCAAAAATATATTTTCTGTGCAACTATATAAAAAGCTACATTGTAGCTGGAGGCCTGGGTAATTGGGAAAATGCTGGAACTTATTCCTTTGCTGGAGGTCATGGGATCACCTCCCAAGTGTGGCCTTTCTGTGTGGAGTTTGTATGCGCCCCCAGTGTTTGCGCGGGTTCCCTCTGGGTGCTCTGGTTTCTTTCCAAAGACATGCAGTTTAGGTGAATTGGAAGCTTTCATTTGCCCATTGGTGTGCATGCGGGTGTGAATGTGTCTGTCTATATGTGATCCTGTGACAGACTGGCATCCTGTCCAGGGTGTACCCCGTCTCACACCCTATGACTCCTGGGATAGGCTCCAGCCCCACCATGACCCTTAATTGGAATAAGTGCATATAGAAAGTGGATTGTTGGATGGAACTATGAGATGGCTCATAGCCCAAAGTAGATAAAAACAAATGGGAGAGATTTTAAAAAATACTCATTAAAAATTATCCTGGGTCACTATATTAGCTCAGAATCAAATCACTTGTCTCAAACCAACCTGTTCGCCAAATTTCACTGAAATGCATTGACTTTTTGAAGTATCTGGTGAAGCACAGATATGAGAGGGGCGCACAGAGTTCATGTGCCCACCGAGGCTGTTTGTCAGGAGGACATCATGGATGAGAACACACCCTCCGAATGCAGTAAATGCTGAGTTAATAATGATCAATATGCGTGATGTGGCCTGTAAAACACTGGTTTGTTCTTCTGCGGGGCTCAAAATTATGAATCTGTTTTCCTGCTGACGTCAGCGATCATTCTTGTGCTGAAAAGCTTTTGAGAATCTTGTCATGTTTTTTGTCATGCACCTTTTTATCTCAGTGTCCACGTGAAGCCTTGCTGTCACCCTCTCTGGTGACACCGAACAAGTGCTCCAAAAAAAAAAAAAAAATCTGGAACTTAATCCAACTTCGATTGCGTCACGTTCTTCGCTGAAACGTGCCACGTTGAGCACAAACTGCAGCCACATACTTGGGTCGTCTCGAGCACATGTTGGCCATCATAAAAAGCAACACGAGCGCGCGGCCAGCCATGCATGCGCGTGGGAAAATTTGACAGATCGCTGCCCCGCCCCTTAACCCCTGAGAGTACGAGTGATTTTGTTTTTTTTTTTGCAGAATGGATGAAAACCAGGAGTCTATCAGTTAGGGAGGAGTAAAATAAAAAGGCGCAGTGAGTGTGCGCGCGGAGACGTGACCGCGGAGGGATGCTGTGGAGCCGGAGACAGCGCGAGGATTGGAAGAGGGCGTGGTTTCCCTCCAAGATGATTTCACCAAAAAAAAAAAAAAAAAACAAAGTGGCTTTTTGGATCGCAGCTTCTGCTGACAAACACCTCACAAAAAGACCGCACTGTGCTCGGAGGAGATCCTCTTCTCAGCTCCTGTGTTTTGTTGTGTGTGGTTTTAAAATTTTAATATTGTGGCTGTTGGCTGGCCGCTCTGAAACCTCTTTTATTGTCTTGGTGCTTTTTCCTCCATCTGAAGCCATGTCGGACTCTGAAGACATGACGGAGTTCGCCAGGATCGTGGAGCGGATCGAGCGGGGCGAGGTGAGTCTGATCCGGGTGATTTACGGTCCTCGTCCTGACAGCAGCCCCTCAGCTCCGCCACAGGGCCACTGCCCGCCCGCTTACATTATTACATTTTGTACCTTGTGATTTATATATATATATATATATATATATATATATATATGAAAAGATCTTATGAAATTAACTGGTCCTCATTTTCTCTTGTATCCTATTAATTGTTCCACACATTCTATTCCATTCATGCAGGGGCTACATTATGCCCCCCCCCAGACACACACACACACACACGTCGTCTTGAAGGCAGCACAATATTCTGTTGCTCTAAAATATCAATGTGCTTTTCTGCATTAATGCATCACAGAAGTGTAAATTACCTTTGCCAAGGGCCCTGACAAAACCCTCATACTATGACAGACCCTTTCTATTTATTGCTGATAACAGTTTGGATGGCCCTTTTAGTCTTTGATCCAGAGCACACAGCATCCATTTCTTCACAAAAAAGATCTGGAATATACGTTTCCACTGTGCCATGCTCAAACCAGGTACCGCCAAGCCCAGAGAAGTCAATAGACAAGGTTAACACAAGTCTTCTATTTTGCAGAGTATGAAGTGTTTTAAGTTGCATTTTTGAATGTAACTCCATATTGTAGTGCTTGAAACAAGTTTCCCAAAGAAATCCATTGCCAACATGGTTATATCAACTATTGATGAATTATGGTTCTTGATACATTGCTGTTTAAAGGGATCACAGATCACAGGTGTTCAGCTTAGGCTTGCACACAGTTGATCTGCTGGGTCTTGTCAAATCAAGTGTTTCTACTACAATAAGAGTTGTTTTTACACTGTGATAGAGTATATTTAACTCTCTTTGGACTGGGACCAAATGTTATCCCAGCAGAGTAAATTTTACTCTGCAAAATTTACTGTACACCCTTGCCTGTTTTTGCACTGAAATCCCTCCAGATTCCTTGAATCATTTAATGATATTATGCACTGTGGAGGGAGAAAACTTTCTTCAAGGAACATTGTTTTTTAACATTTAAATAATTTTATCATACATTTCTTGACAAACTGGAGATCCTCTGACCATCTTTGCCCTTCAAAGACTCTGTCTACACAATAACAAAATAATTTAATTATGTTTACCACATTACTAGCCATGTAAGCAGCCACTCTGCTTACTATCCTGTTAGATCTCAGAAGCTAAGCAGGTTAGCAACAGGATGATCATAGGCACACACATATCTTCAACCGCTTAGCCCAATTGAGGGTCGCGGGGGGCTGGGATACCCATATATATATATATGTATATATATATATATATATATATATATATATATATATATATTATATATCATATACAGAGGAATCCTGCAAATGGTGATGGAAGCACCAACTTCAGCACAAATACTCCTTAGGCATGACTCTTTTGAAAAACTGATTGGCCACTTGGGTTTTCAGTAGGCAGCCAGGTAGGTGTCAACTGAAAAATTACACAGGCGTTGTGATGCACAGGCGTCACCATCATTTATGGCGGACTCAAGTTGCTGCTTGGTGGATGCACATACATGCTGCTTACCCACATACAACTGACTTTTAAATATGTATATTTAGTTTTACTTCAACTTTGAATTATTTAGTAAATTGTGGCAGGTTGAGTAAATCATGATTTAGAAATCACATTGCTCATTTGAAAGACGGTTCTTCAAAAATACTACTGTAGTCTATTCCAGTCTAGTCCTGGTCTCCATTAAACCACAGATATCCATTCCACACTTCAGTTATTGTAATGTGGCCTCAGGTTGCCCATTATTTATTTAATTGCTATCAATAGAACCAAACTTACCTCTATTCTGTCCTTAGACAAAAAGAAGAGCGTCTGACTGCAGACTCTAACTGGTGTCTGATGTCGTTCATCTGTGCTGCAGGCGCAGGACAGACTCATTTCAGTATGTGGGACACTTGGCTGCAGATGTGTGTTGAGACAGCTGCAGGGCACTGGGCTGCCGAGGTGTGTTTGTGTATCTCATTGAGTCTTTATCTACCATATTTATTTATTTAGTCTGAATGTTGACTGGCAGAATGTGTTGTAATGCCCAGTTGTGCAATTCCACGTAGACAGTAACAAATTAATGGCATATTTCAGCAATATTTTAAATTAAAACTCGTTATTTTCCATATCTTCAAGCTTTATCAGAAACAATCACAGAATCATCTAATGAAAGATGCAAATTAATAAATTACAAGACAGACAAAAGCACAAACATAAATATATTGTTACACTAAATTTAATCTAAAGGGGTTAGCTGGAAAACCAGCACTAACACCTAACAACATAACAGCATTTCAAAACACTTTAAAGGGAACACCAGGATTTTTCAACCTGGGCATCATTTTTTGGATGTTTTTGAGTTGTACTTTTCACCTGGGACAACAATGAAAATCAGTTCAGTATTGGTTTATGATGCCAACACCATCATGGGCTATACGGCTGTGCAGGTGTAAAGTTATGAGGGCAAGCTTAAACCCTTACAGCAAACCACTTCTTGATATCACCAAATCAGAAAAGAAATGTCATTGGAAGTGTTTGCTGGCATGGAGCAAATCTCTACTGACATACAAATGTGCACATTTACCTCAGTAAATTAAATAAACTGTTTACAATGACTGATTTTGCACTTAATGTTTTTCCTTAGCCTGTTTTATGTAGTGCCACTGCTGTGGACTACAAGTTGATTGTCAATGAGGGGCTTCAGAGTTTATTTGTTTATTTCAATAACTAATTTATTTATTTTTTGTTAAATGTTTATTGTTGATTTTGTTACTCACCGAAGTAAAATATTTTCAATCAATTAAATTTAGTCTAGTTTCAAAATAAAAAGTGGCAGTTTATTCTGTGGACCCTTGAATATGAATATTGTTTTTTTTTATTGTTCTTGTTGTGACTGAACAGTGTGTTTCTTGAACACATTTGGTACATTTTATAGAGTTTGGACTGCTGATTATGAACATGAATTTAAATGTCTCCCATCACCTAGTTTTTTAGATATAACCTATTTGTTTTTTTTTTCCCATCATTGTTGGGAAAGTGTAAGTACACGGACCCACAACAGGGGGGCGCAAATGAACGGACAATGGAATAGGTCAAATAACACACTTTACTGTTGTGAATATGCACAACAAGTACAACAGATTACAATAATGGACAAAGTCAAATTCACACAGTGGTCGTGTGGGCAGGCTCGAAGATAGGAGACGC
Source organism: Thalassophryne amazonica (assembly GCF_902500255.1). NCBI lineage: Eukaryota > Metazoa > Chordata > Actinopteri > Batrachoidiformes > Batrachoididae > Thalassophryne > Thalassophryne amazonica. Next base: position 66,148,281 of record NC_047107.1, read on the forward strand.
CTCTCCAAAGTAGAACCGGAACCACACGGTTTCCTCCGCCACCAGACCCCGGGAATACTGGAGCCGCCAAGTCCCGAATTCCCAGGTGGCCACTGCCTCCGCGTGTCACACCTGGTACTGCTGGCGAGGAATAAAGAACAATTAAGGCAGGTAAGCTGCCTCCACCTCTCGTTGGAAAGTTCTCTCAGAGTAATGCACCAAAGTCACAAAGATCACTGTCAAACAGTTAGCTGAGTACGTTACCTTCTCGGTAGAACGATATCTCGGCAAAGAGGTGGAGACGTCGTCCTGCTGATATACTCCTGCCGATCAGATGATTGGTAATAGCTGTTGCAGGTGATGCGTGACAGCTGTCAACCCTGGCTGCTCCTGTGAGGCGGCTGCGCCCTCTGGTGCCTGGAGCCCGCACTCCAGACAGGGCGCCCTCTGGTGGTGGGCCAGCCGTAACTACTCTTCTGGCGGCCCACACAACAAGGACCCCCCCCTCAACGGGCGCCTCCTGGCGCCCGACCAGGTTTGTCCGGGTGGCGGCGGTAGAAATCGGCAGGAGGGCCGGGTCCAGGATGAAGCTCCTCTTCACCCAGGAGTGTTCTTCAGGTCCGTACCCCTCCCAGTCCACCAAATACTGGAAGCCCCGGCCCATCCTACGGACAATCCAAGAGCGGCGCACAGTCCAAGCCGGCTCGCCATCGATGATCCGGGCAGGAGGTGGTGCCGGACCGGGAGTACAGAGGGGTGAGGTGTGATGGGGCTTAATCCGGGACACGTGGAAAACGGGATGGATCCGCAGTGAGGACGGAAGCTGAAGCCTCACTGAGTACCTTGATGATCTTGAACGGACCGATGTTACCGGTCCTGCAGTTTGGGGGAGTCCACTTGAAGGGGTATGTCCTTTGTAGACAACCACACTGCCTGTCCTGGCCGGTACGTAGGGGCCGGGGTCCGCCGACGGTCTGCATGGGCCCTTCGTCCTCATCCGGGCCTTCAGCAAGGCAGACAACGGGCGGCACGCCACACCCGACGGCACTTCCGTAGGTGGGCCTGGACCGAGGGCACACCGACCTCTCCCTCAACCACCGGAAACAAAGGAGGTTGGTACCCCAGACACACCTCGAAAGGGGAGAGGCCGGTGGCTGCCGACACCTGGCTGTATGGCGCGTACTCGATCCAGGCCAGATGGGTACTCCAGCCGCCGGGTGCGCGGCTGTCACGCAACACAGGGCCTGCTCCACCTCCTGATGGGCCCGTTCTGCTTGCCCGTTGTCTCGGGGGATGATACCTGGATGAGAGACTCACCGTGGCCCCCAGTTCCCGGCAAGAAGCTGCCTCCAGACTTGTGATGAGAACTGGGGACCACGATCCAAACGATGTCCGATGGTATCCCATGCAGCCGGACCGACGTGGTGGACCAGGAGGTCCGCTGTCTCCTGGCCGTCGGGAGCTTCGGGAGGGGCCACGAAGTGGGCCGCCTTGGAGAATCGGTCCACTATCGTGAGGATGGTGGTGTTGCCCTGGGACGGCGGGAGGCCCGTGACAAAATCAAGGCCGATGTGGGACCAGGGCGATGGGGCACGGGCATCGGCTGGAGCAGTCCCGAAGCCCTGCGATGGTCAGCCTTGCCCCTGGCGCAGGTGGTGCAGGCCTGGATATAATCCGGACGTCGGCCTCTAGGGACGCCCACCAGAAGCGCTGCCGGACAACTGCCACAGTTCTTCGCACCCCTGGATGACAGGAGAGTTAGAGCCGTGACAGAAGTCCAGGACTGCAGCCCTAGCTTCTGGTGGGACCGGTAGAGTTTGTTCTTCGGCCCAGTCCCGGGGTCCGGGCTTCGTGCCAGGGCCTCCCGACGGTTCTCTCTACGTCCCAGGTGAGGGTGGCCACGATAGTGGACTCCGGGATGATGGGTTCCGGTGGATCCGACAACTCCGTTTTGACTTCATCTTCATGTACCCGGACAAGGCATCCGATTTCTGGTTCTTGGTCCCGGGACGGTAGGTGATCCGGAAGTCAAAACGGCCGAAGAACAGTGACCAGCGGGCTTGCCTGGGGTTCAGCCGCTTGGCGGTCCTGATATACTCCAGGTTCCGGTGGTCAGTGAAAACCGTGAATGGCACGGACGTTCCCTCCAACAGATGTCTCCACTCTTCAAGAGCCTCTTTCACCGCAAGGAGTTCTCGATTGCCGACGTCATAGTTCTGTTCGGCCGGGGTCAACCTGCGGGAAAAATAGGCACACGGGTGAAGGACCTTATCGGTCCTCCCGCTCTGGGAAAGCACAGCTCCTATCCCTGAGTCCGAGGCGTCCACTTCAACCACTAACTGGCGACTAGGATCGGGCTGCACCAGAACGGGTGCAGACGAGAAGCGCCATTTCAACTCCTTGAACGCGGCATCGCAACGATCCGACCAGGTGAATGGGACTTTTGGTGAGGTCAGGGCTGTCAGGGGGCTAACTACCTGACTGTAGCCCTTAATGAACCTCCTGTAAAAATTTGGCAAAGCCGAGGAACTGTTGCAGCTTCCTACGGCTAGTGGGTTGGGGCCAGTCTCTCACCGCCGCAACCTTGGCCGGATCAGGAGCGACGGAGTTGGGGGAGATGATGAACCCCAGGAAGGACAAAGAAGTGCGGTGAAACTCGCACTTCTCGCCCCTTCACAAACAGCCGGTTCTCCAACAACCACTGCAGGACCTGACGTACATGCCGGACATGAGTCTCAGGATCCGGAGAAAAAGATGAGGATATCGTCTAGATATACGAAGACGAATCGGTGCAGGAAATCCCGCAAGACATCATAACCAATGCTTGGAACGTCGCGGGGGGCGTTTGTGAGGCCGAACGGCATGACCAGGTACTCAAAGTGACCTAACGGGGTGTTAAATGCGTCTTCCATTCGTCTCCCTTCCGGATCCGAACCAGGTGATACGCATTCTAAGATCCAGCTTAGTAAAGATTTTGGCTCCATGCAGGGGGGTGAACACGGAATCTAATAATGGCAACGGGTATCGGTTGCGAACCGTAATCTCATTCAGCCCCCTGTAATCAATACATGGACGAAGTCCGCCATCTTTCTTGCCCACAAAAAAGAAACCTGCCCCCATCGGGGAGGTGGAGTTCCGGATCAGCCCGGCAGCTAATGAGGTCCCGGATGTAGGTCTCCATTGATTCGCGCTCAGGTCGTGAGAGGTTGTACAGCCTGCTGGACGGGAACTCAGCGCCTGGAACCAAATCAATGGCACAATCGTACGGACGGTGCGGGGGAAGGGTGAGTGCCAGATCCTTGCTGAAGACGTCAGCAAGATCGTGGTACTCAACCGGCACTGCCGTCAAATTGGGAGGGACTTTGACCTCCTCCTTAGCCTGGGAACCGGGAGGAAACCGAGGATCCTAAACACACCCGATGGCAGGTTTCGCTCCACTGAACCACCACCCCAGACGGCCAATCGATCCGGGGATTGTGCTTTAACATCCATGGGATGCCAAAATCACGCGGGAGGTAGAAGGAGTTACAAAAAACTCAATCTCCTCCCGGTGGTTTCCAGACACCACCAGAGTTACTGGTGGTGTCTTGTGTGTGAGTAAAGGGAGGAGGGTGCATCTAGTGCCCGCACCTGCAATGGCGTAGGAAGCGCCACCAGAGGGAGCCCTACCTCCTTTGCCCATCTGCTGTCTAGCAGATTCCCTTCTGACCCCGTGTCCACCAGTGCTCGGGCTTGAAGGGTTAAATCCCCGCTCAGGATTGTGACTGGGAGTCGTGTGGCAATTTGTGTGTGTCTCACTTGGATGTCTTGACCCCCCCTTAGCCCAGTCTCTAAGGGCGAGTGTTGACGTTTTGGCCGTTTGGGGCAGTCTCTCTGTGTGTGCTCTGTTGAGCTGCAGAGAAAACACTCTCCACGGATCAGCCTCCCCATTTTGGCCCTGTGCTTTTCCCTAACAACGTCAACAGGGGAGCTGTTGCCCCCACAAAGCGCTGCGGCTGTGGAGCGTGGGGAGGGCGGCCCCTTTTCGAACCCGGAAGGGAGAGGGGCGGCACGTATCCGGTCACGTCCTTCGCCTCGCTCCCGACGGCGTTCCTCTAACCGATTGTCTAATCGTATAACGAGATCAATAAGCCCGTCTAAATCCCGCGGTTCGTCCTTGGTCACCAGGAGCTCCTTCAGGACCAACGACAGTCCGTTTACGAAGGCGGCGCGGAGGGCAGTGTTATTCCAGCCGGACCTCGCAGCCGCGATGCGGAAGTCGACTGCATAAACAGCTGCGCTCCGGCGCCCCTGTCTCATTGACAGCAGCACGGCTGAAGCGGTCTCTCCTCTATTTGGATGATCGAAACACTGTTCTGAACTCCCTCACAAACCATCATATGTCAGAAGGAGCCGTGAATTTTGCTCCCAAAGCGCTGTAGCCCAAGCGCGTGCCTTGCCGCGAAGCAGATTAATTACATAAGCTATCTTACTAGCATCAGTTGCGTACATGACGGGACGTTGTGTGAAGACGAGCGAACACTGCATAAGAAAGTCCGCGCATGTCTCCACACAACCCCCGTACGGCTCTGGAGGGCTTATGTATGCTTCAGGGGAAGGTGGGAGGGGTCGTTGAACGATCTGTGGAACGTCACTGTTACGCACAGGGTCGACAGGAGGGAGAGCCGCAGCAGCGCCCTGAGGGCGCGCTTCCACCTGCGCGGCGAGAGCCTCCACCCTGCGGTTAAGGAGGACGTTCTGCTCGGTCATTAAATCCACCCGAGCCGTGAAAGCGGTGAGGATCCGCTGCAAATCACGATCATTCCTCCTGCGGACGCCAGTGCGCCCTGTTCTTCCATTGGACGTTCAACAGCCTGTTGACGCCCCTCGGGGGTCCATGACGTGGCCGAGATATCCTGTTGGCGAAAGTGTAAGTACACGGACCCACAACAGGGGGCGCAAATGAACGGACAATGAATAGGTCAAATAACACCTTTACTGTTGTGAATATGCACAACAAGTACAACAGATTACAATAATGGACAAAGTCAATTCACACAGGTGTCGTGTGGGCAGGCTCGAAGATAGGAGACGCCTCTCCAAAGTAGAACGGAACACACGGTTTCCCCTCCGCCACCAGACCCCGGGAATACTGGAGCCGCCAAGTCCCAAATTCCCAGGTTGGCCACTGCCTCCGCGTGTCAGACCTGGTACTGCTGGCGAGGAATAAAGAACAATTAAAGGAGGGTGCGTTCGCACCCAGGAATCCGAAACGGCAGGTAAGCTGCCTCCACCTCTCGTTGGAAAGTTCTCCAGAGTAATGCACAAAGTCACAAAGATCACTGTCAAACAGTTAGCTGAGTACGTTACCTTCTCGGTAGAAACGATATCTCGGCAAGAGGTGGAGGACATCGTCCTGCTGATATACTCCTGCCGATCAGATGATTGGTAACAGCTGTTGCAGGTGATGCGTGACAGCTGTCACCCTGGCTGCTCCTGTGAGGCGGCTGCGCCCTCTGGTGCCTGGAGCCCGCACTCCAGACAGGGCGCCCTCTGGTGGTGGGCCAGCCAGTACCTCCTCTTCTGGCGGCCCACACAACAATCATATTAAGTTGACAAGTATGTCCCCCCAAAACCAAGTTGTTTTGGTCAGTCTGAGTTTGCATTACAAGAAATGTACTGGATTCACTGTCACCACCATTATGCACATCATCATAGTGTGTTTAATGTGTTTTAATATGATATACATTTATTTTAATGTTTCTTCAAATTCTTACATGGATACAAGAAGTCTGAAATTATTTTTGTGCTCATCTTGACAATGTCCTGTAATAATCTCACATTTGTTTTCAAAGGAGTAAAGCTTTAGCAAAAATGTATCCAGTGATATTCATGGGTTACATTTATTTTTTACATGACCAAAACGACACAAACTAAACGATACCTGTATAACAGTCATGGGATTTTCCAGCCCTTATGAATGACATGAGATCAGATGAAAATAAATTGATCAATTTCATTAAGCCAACTGACCTTTTTGCAGACTGACAAATGCTTTTCTTTGTGCACGGGGTCCCGTGGACTCTTATGCCAACACCAGATGGATAGATTAGTGGCATCATGTTTCAGTGATGTGGCAGAAATTGGATGTAAAATATTTGCATGGATGTAACATCTGAATTTCAAGTGGAAGTGAGGTGCTGCAGCTGCAGCATCCCTGCTCGGAAGTAGTATTAGATCAGTAAAAGTGAATGACTCAACAAAGTGCCTAGCATTCAGCGATCGTGTGTGCCAGGTGCTTTGGCCATTGGATTAATTACTTATCCATGATGAGCATTGCATCCACTTCATTATGTCCTGAGGTGCAGTAGGACATAAATAGTTGTCGTGGTCCATTTGTGCTTTCTTACTTAATAAACCATGGTTAAACTAACCTATAGACTGTAGTCCATCTGATAGCCACTGCACAACACAACCCAAATACGGCACATTCATAAATAGCCCAAAAGTCCACTCACGATTTAGCTCGTAGAAGAGAGGCAAGGGATTCATCATACAGTCAACCTGCTTATTTTCTGTTGTTTCCAGAATTTTACTGGGTGTTGAACTTTCTGACATTCTCCCTCATTTTCTTTCCTGACTGTTTTGCATGCTTCCAACATATTCCACATTTTGGATTCTACTTCCGTCCATTTCATGTTTTCATGTTCTTTTTCCTCTCTCTGAGTTTTGACTCCTATTTCATTATGTTTATTTCCTTCTGTTTGAAACCACTCTCATGACAAAAACTTATCATTACATAGGTATAGATCCCGGTTTTCTTGTCCCTTCCAGTGCCTGGAAGCAGTTTTTGGAGTTCAAGTTGAATTCAAAGTTTCTTGGTCTTTGTTTACACCTGTCAATTTGCCAGTTCAAATCTGATTTATTGCAAACCTGATTCAAATCAGATAATCTGTGTGTCCACACTGACATCGTCTTATCTATATTGATTGCTATGGTAACAGTCTAAGCCCAGGAAAAACCATGGACAACAGAGAACTGTGCCCGTGTCTGTCTGAAATGGTCATGTGGTACCGAGGCACAAGCTTTCTTGTAATTGCAAGGAAGCAATAGAAATGTAGGAGACTGCTGAGTTGTGCCGCCATGCTCTGTTGTTTTTGCCTTTTTTTTTTTCTTTTTAACTTTTTTTCACTTATTCCACAGGTAAGGCACCTTGAATCAACTTCCATCTCTCTGGAACTACTTCATTATTGTTTATGTTGCACTGTGAGGTGACCCAGAGGACACCTTGAAATCCTGTTGAGCGACCAACATGTTCAGATTCAATGGTTGTGCAAAAATGTGATTTGAATTGCATTTCACCACCTCTATATTTGGTTTGAATCTTCTTTGGAAAAAATCAGATCATGTGGTTTTTTACTGTACAGACTGCTAAAAAATAAAGCTAGATACAGTCTGGATATGCTAAAAATCCGATTGTTGAATGGTATGTGAACAAGGCTTTAGCTGCTAGATTTTCTAGATCTATTTTCTTATGTTTTGCAGTCATTAGCTTCATTCTATAACCAAGTGTCAGTCCGTGTGGGCATTTGGCCCTGTCCACTGCTAAAAAGAACAGCGTACCAGACCCATACAGCAGAGGTCTCAAAATGATTCCAGAAAGGGCCAAGAGGGTGCAGATTTTCTTTGCAACCACCCACTCTCCCAGGTGATTTCACTGATTAATCAGTGCTCGCCTGTGAGATCCCTCCCAGGCCTGGCACCAGCAGGAAGCCCTGGTATCCCTGTTCTGGGTGAGATGACTCCATCCCTATTTGTGTCTATCATAAAGGGTCATAAAGATTGCCCTTTGTTTGTTTACTCACCTGGGACCAATTTGCCAAGGGTGGCCCTAACAGGAGCTAATTCTCCAGACAATACAGCTCTCAGGATCACTGGAGCACACAAACCCATCCACCACAATAAGGTAGCGTCCAGGAAGGTGCCAGATTTGCTGCAGCATGCCATCTGGTCTCTATATGACCGATGTTGGAACTCAGACCTGTTTCTGGTAGGTGTTTGACTCCATCAGGGCTGCCCCTTGTCACCAATCGTTTTTGTGATGGTCACTGACAGGATCTTAAGGTGCAGTCAGGTACTGGAGGGTGTCCACTTTGGTAACTTCAGAGTTGCATCTCTGCTTTTTGCAGATGATGTGGTTCTGTTGGCTTCATCAGCTGGTGACCTCCATTGTGCACTGAGCAGGTTTGAGGCTGAGTGTGAAGCAGCTGGGGTGAGAAACAGCACCTCCAAGCATGAGACCATGGTCCTTTGCTGGAAAATGATAGATTGTCCCCTCTGAGTTAGAGGAGAGTTGCTACTCCAAGTGGAGGAGTGTAAGTATCTCGGGGTCTTGTTCACGAGTGGGGGTAAATTGGTGCAGGAGATCAATAGATGGATTGGGGTGGCATCTGAAATTTTGCAGATGTTGTACCGGACCATCATGGCAAAAGAAGGAGTGAGCTGGAAGGTGAGACTTTCAGTTTACCAGTCATTTTATGCTCCTATCCTCACCTATGGTCATGAGCTTTGGGTAATGACTGAAAGAATAAGTTCGCCAATACAAGCGGCAGAAATGAGATAGAAACTTACTTTTTTTTTTGCTGAAAAGTTAACTCCGTGGACTTTCGAGCCAGCCATCGGCCATCGTTGTACTCCTCATAGAAGCCGTGTGATGACGTGCACAATGTGAGTGTCCAATTGGAATTGGTTCACCGTCACATGGTTTTCCAAAATCCAATCGTAGGGCAGATTTCCCTCACGTGAAAAGCCAAAGATCATTTTCAGGAGTGATATGTTACTTGTTGGCCCGTTTGAATAGCCCCCTGGGTGCTCCAATGAGTACATACTATTAGTACATACTCAGTGCACCCTGCGCCATTACGCACAGCGATCAGTGAAAGCAGGAGCACATGGAAAGCCAATGATGACAATCTCACGTGCTCAAACAAAGAGTGTGTAACTATCAGGATTGCTCCACTAGTTTGCATGTGAATGTTACTGGATAACTCTGTTGCTTTCTCTGCGTAAAGCACTGTTTACCATATCAATGTACAACAAAACGCATAGACCATTTTGTATCTATTGTTCAAAATGTGCATTTGTGTTTATTGTTTGAACCTTTTTGTTGTACAGACTTTCACACAAGACCTCAAATTACCTTTATAAAGTGTCAAAACAGTTGTTTATTATAGTTTGCTGTGTGTTTTGAATAAATGTGTGTGGAAATTATTTTTGATTGTAAACCTTTATTACACTTAGAAAACACAACAAAAACATATATATTCTGAAAGCACGGGTTGTCCTGAAAAAAAGAGACATAAAACTTGATTGTGGGATGCAGGGAGAGCTGTTAACAGCAATAATAAAACATTTATGCCAGGCGAGTGAACTGTCCAAAAAATGCCCTCGGACCCCAGAGGGTTAACCATCAAATAAGTCAATATTAAGCAAAAATGAGGCAGTTTTAAGCAGAAATGAGGCGATAATTGGTAAGTTGCTACTGACGCTTTGAAATGATGGAGGCGCAGTGAACACAACAGCTAGCAGCTTGTGCTGCTTTTGCCCTCTGATTGCTTCCTCCATCTTTTATTAGGAAATAATGCTGAATTTATGTGGAAATGATGGTTGTAGAAAAGCTTCAGATATCTGTCGCTGAGATAGATGATGGCTGGAGTGCAGTTTTAAGCAGAAACGAATCGGTGAACCACAGCTGACGCACAGAAATGAAGCATGGGCAGTACAGTCACTTGCCCAGTTCCAGATCATTGCCAGTTCCGGATCACTGGTGTAGTATTTGTGCTGCCGTTTTTTGTAATCAGCGCAAATAAGCTAATACTTGGTACCAATGGAAAGACTGATGTTTTGTCTACAAACAACCACAAGCTCGACCGGATCCAGCCATCCTTGAGATCAGTAGAGGAATCAAAACATCCCAGTCTCGGTGGTGTGCGCACGTTTTCTGACTCACTCATTCGTGCAAGTGTGAAAGTGACGATCTCTATTAAGTAGCAAAGGTGAGTTAGCCATTCAGTGTCATTGGTTCTAGAGTGGGAAAATACTTACTTACTTGGGTAGAAAATGTCAGTGTGTTATGTCTTGCTGTTTAATTGCTGCACGCATTTATCTCTGATGCGAAAATTTGCCGGTAGTGGATCACTGAAGCAGCAGCCTCGTGTCTGTAGTTGTGATCTATGTGTACTTTGGGGGTCATCTCAACATCATGAATGGGCATGAATGTGGGGGCTTTTACTTTTTAATTCTGGAGAAATCTCACCTGCACACTTCATTTTTTGCTCGTAAAAATGTATAACAGTGCCTTTTGAAACTAAGTAAATCCTCATTTAATAAGTATAATTTATATCATTTTGTGTTCAAAACACATTCTCAGCCACAGTGTGTATCATTTTGCATTAGAAGGGCTCCAGCCAGATGCCAGGAATGCCCCCAAAGTGACACAGTGTGTCATGATCCAGAACCGGGCAAAGTGATCAATTTCCGGCAAATATTTTCACCACACATAATGTGGCTTCACACTTTAAGTAGAAGGGCTACCCCATCCAGACTTCTTCAGCTAGATAACATCCAAATACCCAAAGGATATTCAGTTGAATTATGGCTCCGTATAGCGGGACTTTCAAAAAAGTGACCCAGAACTGGGCAACTGACTGTATAGGCAGGATGGACTGATTTTTTTTTTTTTAGGGGGTACCGTTCTTTCGGCGACACTGGATAAGCGACTGAAAATGAAGAAATAGCTTCGTTCTTTGCAGTTTCGTGTCTATTTCCACTTCCCACAAACACATTCGATGATGACTATGTTTCACTTTACTGATAACTGTCACATCTTGAATGATTTTTGATTTATCAGACAGAGTGAAATCAGTTTCATTTTTCGTTTGCTCATCGTTCGTTTTTTTTTTTTTCTAGTTACATGATTTAGTTGCTAGCAGTAACATAATGGGTGCTAATCTGGCTCAAACATCGAATTAGCCGGTGTGATTGCTGAATATTTCCAAGGAGCTTTTGAAGGCAGCAGCAACAGTTCCTATGGAGACACCCCACCCCCTCTCATACAAACCCCACCCCTCCCTGCCCCCCCCTTGTCCGCGTGTGGCGTCACTCTATTTAAATCCACTCAGTCGGCGCCGTCGGCATCTGCTCGCCTCCCGGTTTGTGTTTTTTTTTGCCGGACAAGGCTTTCACATTGCCACTTACAGGCCGGAATTTCTGCCTCGTCATGTCGGCAGAGCTAAGACGAAACGTTTCAGATGCGGTGAGTGTGGGCGACGATGTGGGTTTTGTCGATGTGGACGTGTTCCGTCATTGTTTAAAGAGCTGGCGGCTCCGCGAAAGGATCCTTTAAAAAAGTTACCAGTATTTAGACCGATCCCGCGCCGTGTCCATTCATTAGCCGTCCTGGGCTTTGTTTAATTGTATGAAGTGTTTTCATGAGTGGACATTGGATCAGCTGCTGTTTCTGTTTATCTATAAACTTCCTCTGTCTTTCTGACTGTCGTTTTGAAGGCATGCGGGAGAGTTCAGGGTTTGTTCACACAGGAGGACTTGATATCTGAATATAGCCGGTGTTTTATTGATGCGCTAACACTTAAAATACAATAAAGCAATTCACATTATGTGGAAGTACCGGTTTTGATCAAGAGCGGTTTTTTTTTTTTGTTTGTTTTTTTACTTGTTGCTTTCTTTGTGTGGTTTAGCATTTTGTGGCGTTTAATGTCGACTCGTAAGATGTCACTTTGGTTAATTAATGAGTAGATTTTTATTCGGGTTTTTTTTTCTTTCTTTTTTTTCTAGAGAAATCGGAGTTGCGGGAAAAAAAAACCTGAAGCTGCGTGTTTTCAGGGGAAGTGATTATTTTGCTGTATGTGAACAGTGTTCTGACTAAATATCCTTAGGAGTATTGTCATAGCCTTCCTGGTTTCATGAAGTCCAGGGTACTTACCCATATGCAGTTTATGGTACGTCTGATTTGATGTGTTTTTTGTTTTTTTTCTCCTCTCCCTTGGGTAGGACTCAAAAACCCAAACATGTTTTCATTTGGATCTGCAGCTAACATGGGTCAGTTATACATAACTTTACAGCTTTTGATTAGTTGTGTAGATTACATCTACAACCCCTGGCAAAAATTATGGAATCACTGGCCTTGGAGGATGTTCATTCAGTTGTTTAATTTTGTAGAAAAAAAGCAGATCACAGACATGACACAAAACTAAAGTCATTTCAAATGGCAACTTTCTGGCTTTAAGAAACACTATAAGAAATCAGGAAAAAAAAATTGTGGCAGTCAGTAACGGTTACTTTTTTAGACCAAGCAGAGGGAAAAAAAAATATGGACTCAATTCTGAGGAATAAATTATGGAATCACCCTGTAAATTTTCATCCCCCAAACTAACCCCTACATCAAATCAGATCTGCTCGTTAGTCTGCATCTAAAAAGGAGTGATCACACCTTGGAGAGCTGTTGCATCAAGTGGACTGACATGAATCATGGCTCCAACACGAGAGATGTCAATTGAAACAAAGGAGAGGATTATCAAACTCTTAAGAGGGTAAATCATCATGCAATGTTGCAAAAGATGTTGGTTGTTCAGTCAGCTGTGTCTAAACTCTGGACCAAATACAAACATGGGAAGGTTGTTAAAGGAAAACATACTGGTAGACCAAGGAAGACATCAAAGCGTCAAGACAGAAAACTTAAAGCAGTATGTCTCAAAAATCGAAAATGCACAACAAAACAAATGAGGAACGAATGGGAGGAAACTGGAGTCAACGTCTGTGACCAAACTGTAAGAAACCGCCTAAAGGAAATGGGATTTACATACAGAAAAGCTAAACGAAAACCATCATTAACACCTAAACAGAAAAAAACAAGGTTACAATGGGCTAAGGAAAAGCAGTCGTGGATGACTGGATGAAAGTCATATTCAGTGATGAATCTCGAATCTGCATTGGGCAAGGTGATGATGCTGGAACTTTTGTTTGGTGCCGTTCCAATGAGATTTCTAAAGATGACTGCCTGAAGAGAACATGTAAATTTCCACAGTCATTGATGATATGGGGCTGCATGTCAGGTAAAGGCACTGGGGAGATGGCTGTCATTACATCATCAATAAATGCACAAATTTACGTTGATATTTTGGACACTTTTCTTATCCCATCAATTGAAAGGATGTTTGGGGATGATGAAATCATTTTTCAAGATGATAATGCATCTTGCCATAGAGCAAAAACTGTGAAAACGTTCCTTGCAAAAAGACACTTAGGGTCAATGTCATGACCTGCAAATAGTCCGGATCTTAATCCAATTGAAAATCTTTGGAAGTTGAAGAAAATGGTCCATGACAAGGCTCCAACCTGCAAAACTGATCTGGCAACAGCAATCAGAGAAAGTTGGAGCCAGATTGATGAAGAGTACTGTTTGTCACTCATTAAGTCCATGCCTCAGAGACTGCAAGCTGTTATAAAAGCCAGAGGCGGTGCAACAAAATACTAGTGATGTGTTGGAACGTTCTTTTGTTTTTCATGATTCCATAATTTTTTCCTCAGAATTGAGTGATTCCATTTTTTTTTTTTTTTTTTTTTTTCCCTCTGCTTGGTCTAAAAAAGTAACCGTTACTGACTGCCACAATTTTTTCCCCTAATTTCTTAGTGTTTCTTAAAGCCAGCAAGTTGCCATTTGAAATGACTTTAGTTTTGTGTCATGCCTGTGATCTGCTTTTTTCTACAAAATTAAACAACTGAATGAACATCCTCCGAGGCTGGTGATTCCATAATTTTTGCCAGGGGTTGTATGGACTGTTAAATGTGGTAACACTGTCCAAAAGTCTAAATACATGATGTTGAAAACTAGGGGAGATTCGGTTGTCAACCCCGGGTGTTATAAAATCATTCAAAGTATTCAAGAAGCCTATAAAGGTATTGATCTAGAATGCCTGTAATTTTTGATTAGTCTTGAACTGCTGTGAAAAGACTACTAAATGACGAGTCAGTTGGCTCAATTCTTGACTGTCTAGTATGTTTGAACAAGCTAGTGAAATCCCTGAAACTCCGTATACACTGTGGTTTTTTGCCTTTCCAGATGAAACATTAGCTTTATGAAAGAAATGTGGTGTCATCTTTTGCTTTATGGCTCTGAAAACTGTAGTCTTGGGGGTCACACTATGACAGGTTCAAGGACAAGCTGTTGTCACCACCTCTTGTTCTAAAGACAGCCCATAAGGCTGCTTTATATTACTGTCTGCAGAGCCCTCTCTGCAGCCCAACGTGCACCTCCCAAAAATTGAAACATGGAGACTGCATCGGCTGTGACTGCTCACTTTTACTTGTCTCACTCCCTCGTCTCCTGTCACATGTAAACGTTTTTGCCGTGCCTGCGCTAGCTACATTTCGGTCATAAATTAAAAAGGAATGTTTGGCAGAAAAAGTTTACAATAGACCAACTTTACAACACTGTGTTGAAAAAACTACAAGGGTGCTCAAATGACCAATTCATGGAGGGAAATTGCATGTACTGTGGTTTGGAGGCTGGTTATTGTATAAAGAAGTGGAGATCATTGAGGGACAAACTAGTCCAGGAAAAAGGGGAAAAAATGACCAGCAGGTGGAAAGAGTCCTTGCCTTATCCTTCATGTCACACCATCTACTATTCTGGCGGGAATGCTCACATCACACCTTGATGGTTTAGCCAGCATATGCAAACTGTATTTAAAATGCTGACGTACGTCTGCTGCTGTCCACACCTTAATGATTTATGGGCCTTTCACATTCCAAGTGTTGACAGTATTAGGCTTGTCGCAGTTCAGGCTAAAAGCATTATTTTCAGTGAGTTTTCACGTTATTGCCGCGAAGTGGCTTGTTAAAAGCTGAGCTAAAGCAATGCTTCACCGGGAGCGCGTATTTTCCGTTTGTCATCAAGCGCCACGGTCAAAGTTCAATCCAACTTTCGCCACTGTGCGCTGTAAAATAGCTTCGCACTGTCCAATAGAAACAAGGCAGCAGGCCAAAACACTGAAAACTACAGTGCAGAAACGTGTCACAGAACTGCTCATTTATACACAGCAGTTTTCTGAAGAAAATCCTTGCAGATCTTTTTTTTAACCTCAATCAATTTCTAATAAATGTAAAAAAAAAAAAAAAAAAAAGTTTCCTACTTTAGAACACTTGTAATTAAAATTGTAAAAAAGAAAATATTCTTTAGAAACCTTTCTTCTGTAAAATAAAACCATAACTTACCTGTTGTTCAGATGAGATGATTTTTTTGATAACATAAGTAACCGTGGACATTTATTTTTAGACAAATAAATAGTATGGAAATAATGTGTACATTTTTAAATCTGGTCGATTATTCATATTTGCATTTCAACCAGGAAAAAGAAACACTGTAAATAAATGCAACAGGAGATGACTTAACAATCACTGCAGTGTGACTGTAAGTAGGATTTCTCAATTATGACAAACTTCATGTTGAAATCATTTTTAAAATTGAGTCATTTCAACTTGTAATTATGTCAGAATGTGATCGTCTTTAATGTTGTGATCAGGGCAGAGTATTTCTAAAATATGAATTTGAGTAGTGATTGTGAATGTTTAAAATTGGGCGCAATAGGGGCTGGGCTTCTACCTGTGCAAATGTGTTTTGACTGAACTTTGACTTCATGGACATGATTGATTCATTTAATTTTACAATATAAAATGAAACGGCTTTTTAAAAATTAAAATAGTTGCAGTTTAAAGAGCCTTTGTTTTTTTTAGAAGCAGGTGTTGGTTTGCTGGACTCTAGGGACATTTAACCAGATGAAGGTCTCTTTTGCACCTTTGACCTCTGCAGTTGTTGAAGACCGTTTCCTCTCATTTTGAAGAGCAGAGTTGTTTTCTTTGGACTGGACTTCATGGTGTTCCCCTTATTACTGGAAGTTTTTGAAGTGCACCTGAATTTAGGTTGTCTGCGCACCAAATGTTCCTGGTTGTGGGGGCTCCATCGGAAAAGATTCCAAAACTTGTAAAGATGTGAAAAAAATAATTACTGGGAGAAAACATAAAGGGATACACTAAATTTGACAATCTGCGTGGTGGTGCAGTGACATTGTGCCATTGCTTAGGGAGAGCCCTGGACTGTTGATGTTGTTTTAAAATGTAAAAGTACTTTTTATCCAATTACTGTATTAATCGCCAGAATAATCTATAGAATATTCGATTACCAGTGGTGGGCACAGTTCCGATAATTATCGAAGATAATGTTTTCATTATTGGATTATCTTTTTAGATAACTTTAAAAACCATTATCGGACTAATGATCTTGCAATACATTTTTGTACGATAATCTTTAGACCGATAACGTGGTAAATAAAGCCGAACAGCTACAAATATTTATAAAACTTAAAATCAGTTGAGCACCTACCTGCTAAATGTTTCGTAGCTGACGTGTAGTTCTACCCTCTGCAAAACGGAGAAGAGCTGCTTTAAGAAGAAACTGCTCTATCCTCTGCAGACAAAGGAGAACTGGTCCCACAAAAAAAACCTAATTTCTCTTAACTCTATACTGAAACGCGGGCAATATCACCCAGGTCATCCAGAGGCATACATTTTTAACTTTTGGTTCAACTTTTAACCAAACTAATTTCAGACAAGTTACTTAAATTGTCATGTCTGAAGTTTTTATAAAGTGAAAATATCATATGTTTTACTTTTAAAGTAATGCGCTAATTTTTTAAGGTTTTAGTGTGGATATATTCTGTGCCCAGCAGTGCATTATGGGTAGGATAGGGTAATCTCAGTACGTTCACAACATGAAAAATGCATTTGAAACACTCTGATCATGCTCTACGGACACCAGCATTAAACTCTAGTGCCTAAAACTCTCATGAATATATTCTCTGGGTTTATAGACATTGTTATTGTGTCTGCGTTTATTAAATTCCATGCATCTTAAATGTAGCAGACACAGATTATCTGGAATTTTGTTTTGGCAAGTTTTCAAGGTATCTACTGCCATCTACTGGCCAGTAGTGTTCATTCGCCCTATTGATGTATCCCATAATCCCTTGCATGGCAGAGAGTCACTGCAGTCAAACATATAGAGAATCAACACGCTGACAGTTGTAAATGAATATTATTCAACAAAAATATATATATATATTTTTATGCTTTTTGTCACGTTAATAAGACTGCTGCATGATACCCTAAAAACTTGCTAAAACAATTATAACAAATAATCCGTGTCTGTTACGTTTAATCTGCATGGAATTTAATAAACGCAAACCAAATTTCAGACATAATATATATATATTAGTCTTGAACAAATAGGACAAACAGTGTTGTAAAGAACAATAATCAAGACGTTAAAGAGCAAACTTCACTTTCCCCCAGAATGACATGATCAGGAAGTGATTGTAGCTCACAGCAACTCCTATTGAAAATAACGGAGAGACAGCCTGTGATTCTCCCATACTTGCATACAACAAACGCAATAACATCTAAAAACCCAGAAAATATATTCACGAGAGTTTTACACACAACATAAAAATAGTTTTGTTACGATGTTAATGGTGTTGTCCGTGTGCAGCGTGATCAGAGCATCTCATTGCAGTTCTCAATGTTGGAGATCTCACAGCGTGGCGACCTCTCCCAGGTTTTGCAAAATTTGAAACGTCAGTAGGGCGAATAGCTAACATTTATGTGTCAAGACAATATTGAGTGCATGTTTTACAATATAATAAAATGTGTGCACAATATAATAAACTGAGCGCGCATTCTCTCCACATGCAAAACATTTTGCAATGATGCTTCCAGGGGTCTGTAAAAATGCCTGTTTTTACAAATAAAAAAATGGAATATTTTACAAAAGCACAACACCAACACACGTCACATTGTGTTGGTTTACATAATGAATGACTCAACCAATCAGTGTTTAGCAGAAGAGGCACATTTTACCCAGAATCCTTTGCGATCTGTCCGTGTTTTTTACAAAACTTCAGAATTGGTGCATTATTCAACATTAAATGTATATGGTATATTTTAACTTTGTACAAATGACAGAACTGACATTAATGGAGTTATTCTATCAGTATTAATTTTATTTATACACCAAACCATAACTCAGCAGGGCTTTATTTTCCAAGACCTCCGCCTGAACGGAACGTTGTGATTGGGCAGAGAGCTGTGCTTTGCGGCTGCTCTCGGCTTGCGCCTGTGCTGGAAGCCATGTAGTAAACAAGAGCTTCCAGCAGGGGGCAAGATGTTCAAAGACAGAAGTGCAGGCTCATCGTTTGGGTCTTTCGCATTTGATACTACCAGAAGTGATCGTGGTGTTAAACTCAAATTCAGTTTGTTAGTAGTTGCAAATGTACCAGAGACAGTACTGGAATTTATCGGTCATCTGTAACTTCCGATACATTTTTGGGTGGTTTATCTTTATCAAAGATGACTTTTCAGTTATCTGATTATCAAAGTTAATTTTTTGGTTATCTGTGCCCACCAGTGTCAGTTACTAAAATAATGCATAATGCAGCTCTAGACTGAACCATTTACAAATTAAAGCGTTCACTCAGCTCAACTATGCTAAAAAGCTAAGCTAATGTTAGCCGAGCATTAAACCTTCAGCAATGTCACATTTTATTTTTAAATTATCCTCACCTCAGGGTAAGCTGTAGAACTAAGCTCCATTGGACAAACTGGGTGTTTGTATGTATCCAAAAGTGAGGAATTTCAGATTGAGTGGGTCTGCTACATCAGCCCGGCTCCATGTCTCGCTTTGGCCCAGAATGAGGCCTGAGTTCTGACTCCTTCGTGCATTTCTGCACGCTGTCGCGGTTTGATCAATGCCACCAAGTAATCAGTCCTTCCTCGGCTCAGTGTCACTCCAAAAAGTAGCTGAAAAAAGCTTCTCCCAGCAGGATGATGGGATACTTGTTCTACTGCTTGTTTGTTTTTTTGTGGTTCTACAGACACAAATCCAAGATGGCGATCGCTCAGCTTTTTCAAGTTGTCCTCCCCCTTGCTGCGTTGAATGTGTTTAATGCTCCTAAAGCGTCTGACGCAAACGGACATGTTAATGGAAGCCGATAATGCGTTCAGTCTGAAAGGCCCTTTAGTCAGCGTATGCTAAGTCCCGTTTCCACCGAGTGATTCGGGTCGGTAATGAGAGTCAGAATGGCTAAGTCTGGCTTGGTTTGTATTCCTACCGCCAACAGAATCCTTTTGTTTGGCAGGTGGAACACTTAAATATTGACGTGCGCAAACGCTGTTGCATGACGTCTCCACTCCACACGGAGGCAACAGTGTTATTTAATATTTTTGTCTTGGTGGATCATGGGATTTATTTTCATCACGTGCAGACTGCTGAGTCAAGTGATGGTTGTGGTAAGTGCTGCCATGAATGATTGCATCACTGTGGCTGTTTAAACTTTTAAGTGCTGGTTGCAGTCTGATATAGATTCCCCATTTGATCAGTCAGATGACGGGACCAATCAGACCGGGACACCGGCATCCTCAGGCTGAGAAATGGACCTGGAGCAGAAAACCACTGAGACTTGCTTCAAACACTACGTTTCCAGATATGACAAGGAACTACAGTATTTTCAGATGTCATTTTCCAAAATCAGGATGCTTTATGTGGATGATTTTTCATCAGTATTGCTGATGAATCCAACTGAAATGAATAGGTAGGATTAAGACTTTATATTTACTCTGTGTGACAGTTTTAAAATATTAAAACTGGTCTGTTTACATGAGGACTGCAACTTTCAGCCAGTCATTGGACAGCATTAATGGATGCATTTCCACTAATGAGAAAGTAAGGATTAACCAACTCGAAGCCGTGCATTATACAGTTTGAATGCAGGACGCGGAGTCTAAAACACCACGACGCGAAATCTGCTTATACCATGGTCCCACACAGTGAGCTAACACAGAAATATTTATTCAAGTTAACAAAACTTGATAAAAATGCATAAGTATTTGGGACTATTTTTATGCCAGTCAAGATATTTTCATCCTTGGCAACCGTTCTCCTTTCCCGTCTTCAATCTTGTCCAGTTTGTCCGATGTTAAATCTTTATGCCCTTACTTTTGCTGTTCTTCTTGTTTGATCTCCTCCTCTTCCCATTCCTCAAATGTTTTGTTTTGGCCAAAAATATTAAGATTCACTTGGAAATCCATGTTTTATCGCGTTTCTGTCATTCACCTGTCAAAACACAGCTGATCTGCGCCAACTGATTTGTCTGCTGCTATGGTGACGACCAGAGTAGAGCGATATTAGTGACTTAACTCGTCGAACTACGTGTACGTATACACGAAAATAATGCACGCCAGTTAAA
Organism: Thalassophryne amazonica; assembly: GCF_902500255.1. Taxonomy (NCBI): domain Eukaryota; kingdom Metazoa; phylum Chordata; class Actinopteri; order Batrachoidiformes; family Batrachoididae; genus Thalassophryne; species Thalassophryne amazonica. Next base: position 66,168,611 of record NC_047107.1, read on the forward strand.
CATGGAATTCTCACTGACCATGGTATAAATTACAAGAAACGTGTCAGCAATCACGTTAATTTAACTTCAACTTAATGTCCCTCGTGTGTGGGACGTATGAGTCATATACTGCCATACATTGAAAATTTTAAGCATGCCCGAAATTTTTCAAGGTACTCGGCATATTACGACATCTATCAATGTGCTCTTAACTTCAAAAAAAAAAAAAGTACCCATAACTTATTAGATGTATACCCAGCGCTTTTAATATGGTCGGTATATGCTGGATAAACTGTCGAGGTGTGACAGGTATAAATTACATATAAACGCAATGGAGAACTTTGAAAGGGTCACGCCCATGTCAGTGTGATTGTGTGGCCACGAACTTGGTGTGCATATATGTGTGTGTTCTATGGGTTTATGGCAATATTGCCTTTGTCAAGTGCCTCACGAGTGTGAAAACATGGCTGGCATCTCGTTATACCATAGAGATCCAGTGCGTATTTGCGAGTGTTATTTGCTGTTGAATTGAAACAGTGGCTACAATGTGAGAAAATCGCATCAAATTAAACTGTGTGGTACTTAAATAATCCACCTGAGCTTGGCTGTTTTATTATACCACCCGGCATTGTGCCAGGATGTGCAACCGACAGAGTATGTATATACTGTATTCACCTGTCTGCAGGGCCAGGGCAGAGCATCAGCTCACCATTTTTAAGAAAGTTGGTTACGCACCCACCTGAAATTAAATTACAAGGAACACCACTACTACCACTCATCTTCAACCGCTTACTCCAATTAAGGGTCACAGGGGGGCTGGAGCCTATCCCAGTAGTTGTACACCCTGGACAGGGCACCAGTTTGTCGCAGGGCCTTACAAGGAATGCATTTAATGAATAAGAAAAAATGAATAAGCAAAAATGGACACACAGGTGATTTATTTGATGAAATCAGCCTTGAGCACTCCTATATTACACACACTGGACAAAGCCTGTGTGATGTCACCCATAGGTTTTCTATGATGACCTGTAACAGCTGATATGAAGCCCATTTTTGAAAACTGCCATGGTGGCTGCGCTAATTCTGGCTACATCACGATTAACCCATTAGTACATAAATGTGTGGGTTGGTTGTTTGAGTCCATGATAACTTTAACATTCATTAAAAATTTGCTGCTGCTGTAACAGAGCAGTAAACGTGTCCATGGGTGGCTCGGTGTGTGGTGAAAGAAGCCTGAATGTTCCCCCATCTTGGAGTCTGTACCAGTTAAATTAACAGTTTAACGTTGAATCATATTTTTGGGGACTGTGCTGTTTTTTTTTTTTGTGTGTGTGTGTGTGTGAACATTAAACATTTTGAGCTTATTTTCTCAGTAATCATGCATTAAAGGGGATTAACTGATCAGATCACAAATAGCGGTTTCACTTGGTATGACTATTGCAGCAGGTATGTCTTAGATGATCCATTAGCACAATTCACCATATAACAAGCCATATTATTCTAGGTGTCTGTAATAAAATGCTCCAGATGCAGCCCTCCACAACAGCTAGCAGCCACATTGAGCAGACAGTGAGTCGGAGCTCAGCTCAGCAGCTGTCACTCAGAGCAATCACGCCCTCAGTTATACATAACTTTATGGCTTAAAACATCTTAAACTAAGAAGTTAGGGCAGTTGTAATTTTTAATTTGTTTGAGGCTTCTTTAGAAGAAACCTGTGACTGCACCAATTCTGTTAGAAGTAAAAATCAGGGATTAAACAAGTCATTTTAGGCTTGATGGGTAATAAACTTCTGTCTTCTGTGACTCACTTGGACAGTCTCTGGGAGGTTCTCCCTCTGAAGGGAGAGGAGCCCATGGCCAGCAGCAGCTCTTCCAAGAAGCCACATCCTACCCTTCTCAAAGTCCTGGAAATGTGTAAATTGTGACCATAATCATGAAAGGTTCTAAACATAGCAGCTCTTACACCTGGCTGGGTTTGGTGCTTAATTTTAGGGAGTAGAAACGCTGTATGGCATGTTAATGGGTTGCGTAGGAGCTGTTTATGGCTTGGCAATATTTGTGACAAGTTCAAATTCATACTTGTTCAAACTTTTAGGGGGCATGATGTCCAATATTCACACTATGCAGTGAAAGGGTTCCCTTGTGCCATCTTGAGTTAGTAAGGAGCCTGCACTGCAGGCTACCAAGATTTCTGCAAACCGCAGTGTGCTCTGGGCTGTCGCAAGTTGAGTGTGGATAGGAATTTGACCGGGATTTGAAAAAGCCCTTGTGCTCAGTGGTGTGCCTTCACAGATTAGGTGCCAAACACAGCCAGGTGAGAGCTTCTTGTATAAATGGCCGAGTTGTGAGAGCTGCTTCACTGCTCGTATTACTACTGGTAGGGCTGTTCAGTCAAGAAGGTCTGCCAGAAGAGTTTAAATGGGTTAAACCCAAATCTTAACGTTTAAGACGTAGAAAATTAATAAAAAAAAAACTTGATTGATAAATATTCAGTTATCCATTTTCTGCCACTTTGCAAAATAACGAAGCACTCATTCCTTTCAGCACTCCTATATAAAAAAACACAATGCTAAAATAATTTCTGCTGTATGAGCATTGTGTTCTGTATAATTTGCAGTTGTTTAAGTAATTATTAGCTTCCAAAAACTGAGTTTGCAGCTAGCAACCAGACTGTACTGTCACGGTGCAGCTCTACTCTGATTGGCTGTCTCCCCCGCCAATCAAAAACTAAAACACTAACATCTGCTAAATGTCTTTTAAACCACTTCAGAGGTATTATTAGGTTCTATAAACGTTCTCAGTTTTAGAAGTTTTAGTTCTCGCTCACTTTTACGTAATATGACAGAGGATATATTTATACACAAATGAAAGTTTTGCACCAACCTGTGACATCACCACACTAATGACTGCTAAATGTTTTGTAAATCCTTCCAGAGGTGTTAGGTTACAAACACAGCATTTTCAGTTTTAGAAGTGTTTATTTCTTGCTAGCTTTTACATAATATGAGAAAGGTGTTATTTCTAGCCAAAAAATTAAGCGAAGTTACCACTTAGTGAAGCAGGAAGCGACGTCACCACGTTCATGCACTAACGTCCGTGAGTTCAGGCATTAAAATTGGGTACAGAATGTGACATTTTACCATCTTAAAATCGCTTAAGATTAGACATGTTTAAACTTGTCCAAGGTCTGTGTCCCAAGAATGTTCCCTGTGAATTTGAAGACTGTGGCAGTAATAGAACTGGACGTATGCTGTATACGGATGGACGCCAGGTCTACACAATACCCGTTGGCCATATATTGGCCTCAGGTAAAAATGGATAAAAGAACATTTGAGAAGCTGGAATCGGCTTGTTTTGCGTTTTCTTTTAAAATTACTTTAGCTGTCAGCAATAACAGGCTTGAACACCAGAGATGGAATTGGATTTAAGGTGATTCTTTTATGAAAATTGAAAATGAATAATGTATTGGTGCAAACTTTACCGCAGCAGGTTTCAATAAACACATCTCGATCTCCAGGTCCCAATCAAGAACATCGAGAGGGAGCTGATCTGCCCAATATGCAAGGAGCTCTTCACTCACCCTCTGATCCTGCCCTGTCAGCATAGTGTTTGTCACAAGTGTGTCAAAGAGCTGTTGATGCTGAATCATGAGGACTCTTTCGATGCTGGGTCCGAGTGCTCCCTACCTGGCAGCCCCAGATCCAGGGTGCCTTCACCGTCCATGGAGAGGCTAGACAGGATTGTGCGATCAGGTGGGTCACGGGGTAAGCAACCGAAAATACCTCAAATGCCAAGGTTTCTTAAATTTTTCTCAACATTTGAAAGCATTTCCTAGCTGTGTCTGGGTATTAATGGGAACAGTAACGTTTTGTTCCTCGGCACTTTGCTCAACCTGATTATGTGAGCTGAAGAGGACTAAAAAAGCTTGTTCATAGGTCAGGATAAGCAAGAATCTGATTTATTAAGCATTCTGAGTCATGGGCCGGAAGCAGATGGATATATGTGTAGCATTAACATCCTGTTACCTTGTTTCATTCATAATGGTTTGTTTTTTTTTGTTTTTTTTTTCCCTGCTGTGGTATCAGTGGATGCATTCAACCAAGCAGTTTGTCTTGCTTAAGGATCTAAGCTGTGTATGTAAGACACTGGCCCTTCCACGCAGGCACACATTTAGGCTTATCTACATAAGTTTTCTTTCTTTCTTTTTTTTTTTATCGTTTTGGCATTTTATCAACACGTGAACTCTTTTGGGCAGCCGAACATGACACCCCAGTTACTGTTGGGACAGCAACTTGCAGCATCAACTAATAAGCTGTCATCATGACAGGCAAAATAATTTTAAATGAATACTTTTTCCACATTTCTGTACAGTGCATTCAGTTTGGCTTGATTGTGTGCAATTTTTATTTTAACTGCCATGAGCCTGACTGCACCAAACACACACCTCGTGTGGAATGTGCTAATATATAATAGGTACATTAATATTGACGTGGACTTGCCATCAGTTTTCTTTTTCAGTATGGTGCTCCAGTTACTGTCCTGGCACACCAGGACTGAACTGAACAGTCATGACTTTCTTTCAGTCCCTGTAATGTGTGTTTTTTTGGGGTTTTTTTTTTTATGTTTTTCATGACTGTTTTCCAGCTGTAGAAGTCCAGTGAAAGGTGCTAATTATCCAGTGGTCATTTTTCTGCTGCTTTGATGCCAACCACTTAAATGGGAGAGAAATATACAATAGCTTCTCCGTCTTCCAGCTGTAGAAAGTCCAGTAAATGACAGGAAAATCATGTGTGCTCTCACAACATACAGCACCACCTACAGGCCTGGCATATGTATTACAAATTTAGTCAATTTGAGCATTTTAGTGTGGATGCATATAAATTGTGAAACGGTGCTATTTGTGGAATTTCAAAACAAAGATCATTTTGTAGACGAGGCCTATAATTGAGACTGCACTTATAAAGGAATGTTTAAAAGTGGAAACAATGACCCTATTGGTGCTGTCCTTTGAACGAGTAACATGATTGTTTTTCTGAGCTGGATAGTGGGGTGTGTGTTGTTCTGGCTTAAGTAGAAAAACTTAAGCTGTAGTTTTTTTTCTCAAAATAAATGTTGACAAGTTCTCAGCCCAAATTGTCGTCTTCTGTTCCAAACAGCCCTGGGGCATCAAATAACCTGGCCCTCCTCCCCGTCCGTGTGTGTATACACACACAGTGGTGACCACAGCTAACGGAAAACTTAGCTTTGATAACCATTAATCCGCTAACTGAAAAGTTGATGTTTATACAGAAACTGCAAAAAAAAATTAGCGGAAGTTACTGTTAACTTTTAGTATCGACTCAGCCGCAGCCATATTAGATTACACTGTCGACTACTGATGAGCCGGTTGAGTTTAAGCACCACAGGGGCTGCTGGGTAAATTCAAGTCGCATATCCCACACATTGCCAGGATCACAAACGCACAAAAAATAAAACCCCCAAACACTGTCATCTTTTATCAAAAGCAGTTAATCACAGTATTACGTCAGTTTAGTATATTTATAAACTGTTAACAGAGCTATGGCTGACCCATATTACATTCACAAATGCACAAAAATAAATTAATAAAATCCCAAACTGTCATTGTCTTTATAGAAAGCAGTAAATCGCATTACTAATCATCAGTCTATCTCTATCATATCTATAAACTGTTACAGGAATGGCTCCCCTGTGTTGCGTTCATAAACATGACAGAACTAATGCACGAAAAATAAAACCCCAAACACTTATCTTTATCAAAGGCAGTAAATCGCAGTATTAAGTCAGTTTATCTGTACATTATAGTTATAACTTTAATGGCTCACCCATATTGCGTATAAAGACAACAGTTCCTGTTTATAAACTGGAACTAACGTATGATTTCAGGGCTTACAAACACTTTTGAATGTTAAACTTTTCTCACTTTACCAGCCCCCCAAAAAATAAATGTTAGCGGAACCAAATTTAGTGAAGCTAATTGGTCCGCTGATGGTTTTCAAAGATGGTTGAAAAGCTAATCTAACGAAAAAGTTAGATTAGCATTTACGCAGATTAGCAGAAATGTGCCCACCACTGTGTGTGTGTGTGTGTGTGTGTGTGTATACACACACACACTTCTGAACAGGCATGCATTTTATGTCCTCATTACAAAACAAAGCACACCTAAGCTGCTTCAAAAAAAAAGCACAACTAAAGGCACCTTGACACTTGCATGAATTCAATCCCTGCACTGCTACGTAATTCGTCATGCCATTGTGTCCGCTTGATGCCATTAATCCATCCATTCATTTTCTTCAGCTTTATTTGGAGTCGGGTCACGGGGGCAGCAGCTCAAGCAAAGCCGCCCAGACCTCCCCATCCACACACAACCTCCCCCAGCTCCTCCGGGGGAACCCCAAGGCGTTCCCAAGCCAGCCGAGAGACGTAGTCCCTCCAGCGTGTCCTGGGTCTTCCCCGGGGCCTCCTCCCGATGGGACGTGCCTGGAACACCTCTCCAGCGAGGCATCCGGAAAAGATGCCTGAGCCACCTCAACTGGCTCCTTTCGACGTGGAGGAGTAGCGGCTCCTCCCGAGTGACTGACCTCCTCACCCTATCTCTAAGGGAGCGCCCAGCCACCTTGCGGAGGAAACTCATCTCGTCCACTTGTACTCGCGATCTCGTTCTTTCGGTCATGAGCCAAATCTCATGACCATAGGTGAGGATTGGAACGTAGATCGATCGGTAAATCGAGAGCTTTGCCCCCCCCACTCAGCTCTCTTCACCACGACGGTCCGATACAGCGACTGCATCACTGCAGATGCTGCACCGATCCGTCTGTCGATCGCACGCTCCATCCGTCCCTCATTTGTGAACAAGACCCCGAGATACTTAAACTCTTCCACTTGAGGCAAGGACACTCCACCAACCTGAAGAGGGCAAAGCACCTTTTCCCGGTCAAGAACCATGGCTTCGGATTTGGAGGTGCTGATTTTCATCCCAGACGCTTCACACTCGGCTGCGAACCGCCCCAGTGCACAGTGAAGGTCCTGATTTGACGAAGCCAACAGAACATCGTCTGCAAACAGCAGAGACGAGGTTTTGTGGTTCCCAAACCAGACCCCGTCTACACCCTGGCTGTGCCTAGAAATTCTGTCCATAAAGATAATGAACAGAACCGGTGACAAAAGGCAGCCCTGGCAGAGGCCAACGTGCACTGGAAACAGTTTTGACTTACTACCGGCAATGTGAACCAAGCTCCTGCTGCGGTTGTACAGGGACTGGATAGCCCTTAGCAAAGGACCCCGTACTCCCGGAGCACCCCCCACAGGGTGCCCCGAGGGACACAGTCGAACGCCTTCTCGAGATCCACAAAGCACATGTGGACTGGTTGGGCGAACTCCCATGAACCCTCGAGCACCCGATGGAGTGTTTAGAGCTGGTCCAGTGTGCCACGACCAGGACGAAAACCACACTGCTCCTCCTGAATCCGTGGTTCGACTATCGGTCGAATTCTCCTCTCCACTACTCTGGAATAGACCTTACGGGGGAGGCTGAGGAGTGTGATCCCCCTTCTTAAACAGAGGGACCACCACCCCGGTCTGCCAATCCAGAGGCACCGTCCCTGACCGTCACGCGATGCTGCAGATGTGGCATCACCCGTGTTGGCCTCTCTTCATTGGCTTCCTGTTAATTCTAGAATAGAATTTAAAATTCTTCTTCTTACTTATAAGGTTTTGAATAATCAGGTCCCATCTTATCTCAGGGACCTCGTAGTACCATATCACCCTAATAGAGCGCTTCGCTCTCAGACTGCAGGCTTACTTGTAGTTCCTAGGGTTTGTAAGAGTAGAATGGGAGGCAGAGCCTTCAGCTTTCAGGCTCCTCTCCTGTGGAACCAGCTCCCAATTCAGATCAGGGAGACAGATACCCTCTCTACTTTTAAGATTAGGCTTAAAACTTTCCTTTTCGCTAAGGCTTATAGTTAGGGCTGGATCGGGTGACCCTGGACTATCCCTTGGTTATGCTGCTTTAGACGTAGACTGTGGGGGGGTTCCCATGATGCACTGTTTCTTTCTCTTTTTGCTCTGTATGCATCACTCCGCATTTAATCATTAGTGATCGATCTCTGCCCCCCTCCACAGCATGTCTTTTTCCTGGTTCTTTCCCTCAGCCCCAACCAGTCTCAGCAGAAGACTGCCCCTCCCTGAGCCTGGTTCTGCTGGAGGTTTCTTCCTGTTAAGAGGGAGTTTTTCCTTCCCACTGTTGCCAAGTGCTTGCTCACAGGGGGTCGTTTTGACCGTTGGGGTTTTTCATGATTGTTGTATGGCCTTGCCTTACAATATAAAGCGCCTTGGGGCAACTGTTTGTTGTGATTTGGCGCTATATAAAAAAAAAGTTGATTGATTGATTGATGTGTGTCAGCCAAGACAGTCCCACAAACATCCAGAGACTTTAGGTACTGAGGACTGATTTCATCCACCCTAGGAGCCTTGCCACCGAGGAGCTTTCTAACCACCTCGGTGACTTCGGCCTGGGTAATGGATGAGTCTGTCTCTGAGTCCCCAGTCGCCTTCCTCTTCAGAAGATGTGACAATGGCATTGAGGAGATCCTGGAAGTATTCCTTCCACCGCCCGACAACATCCCCAGTCAGGGTCAACAGCTCCCCACCCGCACCGTAGACAGTGCTGATGGAGAGCTGCTTCCGCCTCCTGAGGCGTCTGATGGTTTGCCAGAATTTCTTCGAGGGTGACCGATAGTCCTCCTCCATGGCCTCTGCGACCGCACGGGCTGCGGCACGCTTGGCCTGCCGGTACTTGTCAGCTGCCTCTGGGGTCCCACCTACCAACAGAGACAAGTAGGACTCCTTCTTCAGCTTGACAGCATCCCTTACTTCCGGTGTCCACCACCGGGTTCGGGGATTACCGCCGCGACAGGCACCAGAGACCTTGTGACCACAGCTACGAGCGGCCGCATCGGCAGTGGAGGTGGAGAACATGGTCCACTCGGACTCCGTGTCTCCAACCTCCCCTGGGATCTGGGAAAAGCTCTCCCGGAGGTGGGAGTTGAAGGCCTCCCTGACAGAGGGTTCCACCAGTCGTTCCCAGCAGACCCATACGAAATGTTTGGGCCTGCCAGGTCTGACCGGCTTCTTCCCCTCCCAGCGGATCCAACTCATCACCAGGTGGTGGTCGGTCGACAGCTCAGCCCCTCTCTCCACTCGTGTCCAAGACACGTGGCCAAAGGCCAGATGATAAGACTACAAAGTCGATCATCGACCTCCGTCTCAGGGTGTCCTGATGCCACGTGCACTTATGGACACCCTTGTGCTCAAACATGGTGTTCGTGATGGACAAACTGTGACTAGCACAGAAGTCCAACAACTGAACACCACTTGGGTTCAGATCGGGGAGGCCGTGCTTCCCAATCACCCCCCCTCCAGGTCTCACTGTCGCCGCCCACGTGGGTGTTGAAATCCCCCAGGAGAACAATGGAGTCCCCAGTCGGAGCGCTATCTAGTACCCCTCCCAGGGACTCCAAGAAGGTCGGGTACTCGGCACTGCCGCTCAGCCCGTAGGCCAAGACAACAGTCCCCGACCCGAAGGTGTAGGGATACGAACCTCTCGTTCACTGGAGTGAACTCCAACACATAGTGACTGAGCTGGGGAGCAATAAGCAATGCGTCCCAGCTCTCCACCTCTCCCCGTGGGCAACACCAGAAAGTGGAGCGTCCAGCCCCTCTCCAGGAGTTGGATACCAGAGCCCAAGCTGTGCGTGGAGGTGAGCGCGGCTATCTCTGGTTGGTATCTCTCAACCTCCCGCACAAGCTCATGCTCCTTCCCCCCCCAGCGAGGTGACATTCCATGTCCCAACAGCCAGGGGCTGTGAGCGCGGACCGGGCCTCCCGGCCACCAGCCCTCAACCGCCACCCAATCCTCTCTGCACCTGACCCCCATGGCCCCCCTCTGCAGGTGGTGAACCCACAGGAGGGCGGGCCCATGTTGCTCTTTCGGGTTGAGCCCGTCCGGGCCCCATGGGCTAAGGCCCAACCACCAGGCGCTCGCGCGCGAGCCCCAACTCCAGCCCTGGCTCCAGGGTGGGGCCCCGGCACCGCCATACCGGGCGACATCTCGGTCCTTCATTTTTTTTTTTTACAATACTGGTCATGGGAGCTTCTGAACTGCCCTTAGTCTGACCCGTCACTCCCCCTCTAGCCGCCACCTTTGTGCCCCTTGTAGGGTCTCCCAAGGCAAACAGGTCCCGCTTGATGCTATGCTATATAAAATAATTTTGTAGCTGATCCCATCTGCTACCAGTACTTGGTGGCTGAAACCATTCTCTCATTGCTCCCAGAATCAGAGAAATTATCTACAGTTGCAGGTTCTCGTGCGCATCGCGTGGTGAACAAATTTACAATCTGGTCTCAAAGGTAATTTATAATATATTGTAATGGATTGGTAAAACAGTTGCTTTTTCATTCCTTCTTGTGAGTTAGATAATGTATCTGTTAAATTAAGTTTACTGTAGCTGTAACATCTCGTCATAATCGTTCAGATGCACTGTGCACAATAACAGGGACAGTTTTCAACAAGGCTGTGCAATGTTCACAAAATGAATGCGTGCCAGAAGTTTTGAACATTCAAAATTTTCTTTCTGCACTGGTTTACAGCAGTGCACAGTTTACAACACATTTATTCATTGGCACACCAGATTGTGTGCTCGTGCGCAGATCAAATTTGTGCAAGTGTCAAGGTCCCTTAAGATATAGACGGGGAGTGCAGGTAGCTGCATTAAACAATCACAGCATTTTAAATTCTTGATGTCGCACTTGGGTTTGTTGCAGCCAAGTTTGAGCATAGGTCCACAGCTGTGCTCTGAATACATCATGGTAGCACACAAGGCTGTCTGTCTGGTTTTGAGGGCTCTGGGCTGCATGCCATTTTCCACAAAGCTCTCATTGGTACACTCCTTTTGACAGTACAAGGCATTGTAGGAGTGGATATAAATAGTCATATCACTGTAATGCTGTTTGGGATTATTATTATTATTATTATTTTTTAGGCTTGAGGTTGAAGATTACTTCAATGTGGTACTGTAGAGGCATTCACTGAGTGACAATGAGACAAATTGCCTCAAACCATATAAGTAAATGTTTTGAAATTAAACACTTGTAGTACCTATTCAACTTGAAATTGTATTCCTCTGCATTAGTACCATACATAAACATTGTGAGTCCTACACCAGAAAGAAGTGAACTATAAATGTAGTTCTGTCGAGTTGTTAGAATTAATGGCCACCTAAATATGAAATTCGTGAAAACAAATTTTGAGCATTACTATATATGAGAGCTGGGCATCAATTAGAACATTTTAATCGCATCGTTATATGCAAAATTAAAAAATGAATTCAAAAGTAGTGTATAGCACAATTTTATTTTAAATAATCTGCCATATGAACTATGGGCGTGATTTGGTGGGTGATAGGGGGACTTGTCCCCCCACCTTTTCAACCAGGGGGGACAGAATATGGTATGTCCCCCCCCACCTTCTGGCATATGTGTTTACTTGAAACATGCTATGTCAGTCTTACAGTAGTGTTCAGAATAATAGTAGTGCTATGTGAATAAAAAGATTAATCCAGGTTTTGGGTATATTTCTTATTGTTACATGGGAAACGAGGTACCAGTAGATTTAGTAGAGTCTCACAAATCCAACAAGACCAAGCATTCATGATATGCACACTCTTAAGGCTATGAAATTGGGCTATTAGTAAAAAAAAAAAGTAGAAAAGGGGGTGTTCACAATAATAGTAGCAAAATAGTAGAAAATGGAAAACAACCATCAAAATGGATAGAAGAATAACCAGAATGGCAAAGGCTCACCCATTGATCAGCTCCAGGATGATCAAAGACAGTCTGGCATTGCCTGTAAGTGCTCTGACAGTTAGACACCTGTGTGAAGCTAATTTATGTGCAAGAATCCCCCGCAAAGTCCCTCTGTTAAATAAGACGTGCAGAAGAGGTTACAATTTGCCAAAGAACACATCAACTGGCCTAAAGAGAAATGGAGGAATATTTTGTGGACTGATGAGAGAAACTGTTCTTTTTGGGTCCAAGGGCCACAGACAGCCTGTGAGACTACCGCCAAACTCTGAATTCAAGCCACAGTTCACAGTGAAGACAGTGAAGTATGGTGGTACAAGCATCATGATATGGGCATGTTTCTCCTACTATGATGTTGGGCCTATATATCGCATACCAGGTATCATGGATCAGTTTGGATATGTCAAAATACTTGAAGAGGTCATGTTGCCTTATGCTCAAGAAGATATGCCCTTGAAATGGATGTTTCAACAAGACAATGACCCCAAGCACACTAGTAAACAAGCAAAATCTTGGTTCCAAACCAACAAAATGAATTCCTCGCAGATGTGAAGAAATCATGAAAAACTGTAGTTATACAACTACATACTAGTTTAGTGATTCACAGGATTGCTAAAAAAGCAGTTTGAACATACGTTTTGAGTTTGTAGCGTCAACAGCAGATGCTACTATTATTGTGAACCTCCTTTTCTGCTTTTTTTTTTTTTTTTTTTTTTTTTTTTTTTTTTTTTTTTTTACACTAATAGCCCAGTTTCATAGCTTTAAGTGTGCATATCATGAATGCTTGGTCTTGTTGGATTTGTGAGAATCTACTGGTACCTTGTTTCCCATGCAACAATAAGAAATATACTCAAAACCTGGATTAATCTTTTTAGTCACATAGCACTACTATTATTCTGAACACTACTGTATGTGCAAACCATGTCAGTCTTATGCGCAAAACCATGTCATAATAGTATTTTTGTTTCTGCAAGTTTGTATTTTTAGCAGCATTGACTTGTTTACAACACCTGTTTCTTGTTTGTCACATTCTGAATTTTCTGGGACTGCATCTGCCCAGATTTGAAACCAAAAATAGTTGCCTCTAGGGGCTAGTGTCTACATGTAAGTATCAGTGGACCATATGCTAACTTACTAAATTCTGAACGTTAGAAAAGGGAATCAGAAAAGCTATCCGGGTCCTCAAAGCCCATCTGCAATTATTGCTTGATCTCCAAAATCGGTCTGTGCAAGCAAAATTATGTTCAGTATGAGTGTCATTAGTGTCACTTCGAAAATTAAATTCATAAGTAATTTATCCTGAACTTACGGTCTGTTTTTTTTTTTTCAAACTTATGCAAAAACAAATCTTGAGAAAAAATACAGTATGCAATAGTTAATAATTAAGACCTGTTCTTTCATATTTATGAATACATTTTACCACTTTTTTTTTTTAATGAAAACTCAATCTAGCATTCTTTTTTGAGTTCTACAAATGTGGTAATACCTTATTTACACCAATCTAGCATTCTTTTTGAGTTCTACAAATGTGGTAATACCTTATTTACACCAATCTAGCATTCTTTTTGAGTTCTACAAATGTGGTGATACCTTATTTACACCAGGATGTTAATAAAATCAATGCTGGCTATTATCAGAATAAAGTACTTTTATCCACAGTTTCAAATTGCATAAGTCAAATGGTGTCCACTTTATGGTCTTCTCAAAACATTAAAATTACTGTTCTGGATGCTCAGAATGCATCTGAGCTCATCTAGAAACCGTTGGCTTCTGGGGGCCGCTTTAGGGCCTATGGGCTTCGGCCCTGTGGGCCTCGCACTTTGTACTCCCCAATTTCTAGTTCTAAATTGCACCCTTGATATCAACAAAAGTGCCATAACATTTGTTCTGCAAGCACTTAACAGCATTTTGTGTATGCAGTTGTAGTTAACAGGGTTCTCAGTATTTATTTATTTTCCTCAGCCTAATGGGATGGAAAAATCACCTTTAAAATCTGGGGTTTGGGGATGCTTGGGTCCCCCTGAGGGAAGTTCAGTCAAAAAAACATTTTAAAACATTCATAACCACAAGAATAGTATTCATATTTTAGTAATTACTCTGTTATGATTGCAACATTAAAAGCAATCATATGGTCAATGAGTGTGATTTAATGTTGAAATGACTCAATTAAAAAATAATTTAATCATGAGAAATTCTAATGAACAAACACTGCAGTCATCTCCTGTTGTGTTGATAATATTTATTTATGGTGTCTTTGAAATGCAGATATGAATTAATAAATCTACCAGACTTAAAAATGTACACATTACTTTTCATGCTATTTTGTCTAAAAATTGTCATGTTAATATTAATCAAGAAATCATTTCACCTGAAACAAGAACAGATTGGTATGGTTTTAATTGACAAAGATTTTTTTTTAAAAAAACTTTAATCCTAACCCTTTAGAGTCCTAAAAGAGTCAGTACAGTGAATTTGCCAGTGTTGTTCAGTTGGCGTCAAAACCCAGTGAGATCACTCAGACATAGCAGGCCATTCATGCTTCCCCTTTCAACCTGAATGAGTTCATTATTCAGTGGCGCAACTGTGAGGCATGAAATCTTTTTTTGAGCATACAAATCTGACAACCACTTACATGCTTTAATTGTAACTTTCTTTCTCATTCTGATCTCACTTGCTGTAGATTAGCAGCTGCTTTCACAGAAACTGCATAAGGTGTTCATTGAGGTCACAAAACGATGATTCATAGTTTTTCCAATTTCTTTATCAAAGTCAGTCTAACCAATTCCAAAAACAATTTGTCAACCGTTTAGAGAACTTTGAAGGATGTTATTAGAACCAAAAATTGTTAAAACGGTCCTCACCACTGTGAGGTCTCATTAGTGGTAGTCATGGTGATGCAAGCTCCTTTGCAAGAATGAAAGGGGGATTAGAGGGTCTGGAAGAAAGTGAAGAATTAGCTATATTTATCTGTGCAGCTTGGACAGGCCTTAGTTAGTACTGTTTTTAATCCTAATCTTGTTTAATGCTACTGGAACTCCAGTGCAGCATGTGTTACCTCTGATGGCAATGGCTTGACAAGTATTTGTTAAAGTTGGCATAAATGTTTTAATCTCACATGGTCAGATGTCTTAATTTTTATCTTCTTAGTTCTGAAACCTTTTGTATTTTGCATGGCTTTGCATTAAAGGTGGAAGCAAGTCATGTACAGTAATACTTGCCTAACAGTCATTGTATAAACTGGATACTTGTTCTCAATGGATAAAGGCAAAATTATATATATATATATATATATATATATATATATATATATATATATATATATATATATATATAATATGCTTTTGCATAATGGGTTTTCGCTCATATCAGACAAAACATCTCATTGTATTTCCATTCAAAAACTCTTCGCATGTACTGGACAGAGGTGTTTGGATGTGCCTAGTTGCAACAGAGGTACAAAATGAAGTTGAGCACTGACACCAGCCGATTCAAGGAAAGTGCGTACCGTATTTCCTTGATTAAAATGCCGGCCCTTTTTTTTTTTTTTTTTTTTAAACTGTGCTCTGACCCAGCACCTAAACAAGGCAGCCCTTTATTCAAGGTCAGTGACTATTAACAAAATGCTGCCTGTGCTAAGTTCACGCATATCCCTGGGTGTGGAAAACCAAAGACAACTGCGTCAGATCAGAGCCCTCTGTGTGGCTGCAAACCCTCTTCATAGCCTGACGTGCCCCTGCTAAATGATGGACTGGGACTGTGACTGGTCACTTTTCCAGTTTCACAACTTCCTCTCCCATCATATTAAGTCTTTGCAGTGTGCACACAGATTACATTTCCATCATGGATCAAATAGAAAAACATTTAGTGGAAAAAATCTGCAAATATGACCAACTTTACAACACTGAGTCAGGAAACTACAAACATGCTCAACTGACCCACATTTCATGGAGGAAAATTCCACTTTAGTGCAGCAGATAAGAGAATATTTACAGAGGAATCCTTCAAATGGGGGGGGAGCACGGCTCCCCAGAATAGCCCTAAATTAAAGGTCCACTTCTGAAAACATTTTTTATTACTACTACTAATAATAATTTCAACAACTAAAATGTTTAAAATGAATTTAAGACATTTATAAACAATGTACCGTTACAGTCCTGTCAGCAGTTAAATATGAGGTCATGAAAGATGGCTTCATTTCATTCTTTATAAAACAAATATTTGTTTGTTGAAGTCAAGAAAGGGAGACTACAACCCCTGGCAATAATTATGGAATCACCGGCCTCGGAGGATGTTCATTCAGTTGTTTAACTTTGTAGGAAAAAAGCAGATCACAGACATGACACAAAACTAAAGTCATTTCAAATGGCAACTTTCTGGCTTTAAGAAACAGTATAAAAAAATCATGAAAAAAAATTGTGGCAGTCAGTAACGGTTACTTTTTTAGACCAAGCAGAGGGAAAAAAAATATGGACTCACTCAATTCTGAGGAAAAAATTATGGAATCACCCTGTAAATTTTCATCCCCAAAACTAACACCTGCATCAAATCAGATCTGCTCGTTAGTCTGCATCTAAAAAGGAGTGATCACACCTTGGAGAGCTGTTGCACCAAGTGGACTGACATGAATCATGGCTCCAACACGAGAGATGTCAATTGAAACAAAGGAGAGGATTATCAAACTCTTAAGAGGGTAAATCATCACGCAATGTTGCAAAAGATGTTGGTTTTCACAGTCAGCTGTGTCTAAACTCTGGACCAAATACAAACATGGGAAGGTTGTTAAAGGCAAACATACTGGTAGACCAAGGAAGACATCAAAGCGTCAAGACAGAAAACTTAAAGCAATATGTCTCAAAAATGCACAACAAAACAAATGAGGAACGAATGGGAGGAAACTGGAGTCAGCGTCTGTGACCGAACTGTAAGAAACCGCCTAAAGGAAATTGGATTTACATACAGAAAAGCTAAACGAAAGCCATCATTAACACCTAAACAGAAAAAAACAAAGTTACAATGGGCTAAGGAAAAGCAATCGTGGACTGTGGATGACTGGATGAAAGTCATATTCAGTGATGAATCTCGAATCTGCATTGGGCAAGGTGATGATGCTGGAACTTTTGTTTGGTGCCGTTCCAATGAGATTTATAAAGATGACTGCCTGAAGAGAACATGTAAATTTCCACAGTCATTGATGATATGGGGCTGCATGTCAGGTAAAGGCATTGGGGAGATGGCTGTCATTACATCATCAATAAATGCGCAAGTTTACGTTGATATTTTGGAAACTTTTCTTATCCCATCAATTGAAAGGATGTCTGGGGATGATATCATTTTTCAAGATGATAATGCATCTTGCCATAGAGCAAAAACTGTGAAAACATTCCTTGCAAAAAAGACACATAGGGTCAATGTCATGGCCTGCAAATAGTCCCAATCTTAATCCAATTGAAAATCTTTGTTAGAAGTTGAAGAAAATGGTCCATGACGAGGCTCCAACCTGCAAAGCTGATCTGGCGACAGCAATCAGAGAAAGTTGGAGCCAGACTGATGAAGAGTACTGTTTGTCACTCATTAAGCCCATGCCTCAGAGACTGCAAGCTGTTATAAAAGCCAGGGGTGGTGCAACAAAATACTAGTGATGTGTTGGAGCGTTCTTTTGTTTTTCATGATTCCATAATTTTTTTTCCTCAGAATTGAGTGATTACATATTTTTTCCCTCTGCTTGGTCTAAAAAAGTAACCGTTACTGACTGCCACAATTTTTTTTTTTTTTTCCTGATTTCTTATAGTGCTTCTTAAAGCCAGAAAGTTGCCATTTGAAATGACTTTAGTTTGTGTCATGTCTGTAATCTGCTTTTTTTTTTTTTTCTACAAAATTATACAACTGTATGAACATCCTCCAAGGCCGGTGATTCCATAATTTTTGCCAGGGGTTGTATAAAGTGAGTATTGGCAAAATGGTTATCATTTTCATGTTGAGGTGGCAGGGAGTTGTTGTCAGCAGCTGCTTAAAGTAACTAGTAATCTAACTTAGCTACTTTTAAAATTGAGTAATCAGCAAAGTAATTAAGTTAAGGAGTAATTAGATTATTTTTTTCAAAGTAACATTGGCAACGCTGGCGTCCAGGTAGGGGTCAGTTGAAGAATTACACAGGGGTCAAAGCTTAAGAATGCGCTTATCATACTGAAAGGTATTCCATATTTGTCTGAAAGATTTCAAAAAGGTATGGTTTGGACAATCTGACTGAATTTTATGGGGTAAAAGTAGCAAAAATGGTGAAGTCAATTTTAGTTTGTACAGGGGTCAAAAGTTAAAGTTAATTTTTGTTAAAGGTGACGCAAATAGTTGTGAAAAGGAACAGCGTGCACAGTCGGTCATGCTTGGTTATCATTTTACAGGCAACATATGTTATGCCATTGAGTCCAGTGGATGTTAACATTGTTTGACCTTTACTGTGGACACCAAACATTCAACACGATCAAAACGGTTCCATTTAATAAGCCTACTGGCACCTTGCTTTTTCAAGAGTAATGTCTAAGTTGTATTTTCACCAAAATTGGTGCTTGCATCACTGCAAATTCCCCCACCCCAGTTATTGGCTTCACTGCCTACCATAATGTTGGTTTGGCGGTTGATTATGTAAAGGAGTGGAGCTCTTTGCGGGACAAATTAATCCAGAAAAAGCCGCCGGTCCTGTGGTAAATTGCATTAAGTCACCCACCAATGCAACAGAGAACTTGGTGTCATATGCACATCATCATTGCATGGCCACGGAGTTGTGGAAGCATAAATCGGGCTTTAGGATTTTAAAGTACCGCTCCACAGCAGACATGGGGGGGGGGGAGTGACTCGACCAAATGTAATCTTTTCAATGCACATAATGCCTGGTGCTTCTTTAAGGCAGGTATTTTATTTTTCAGATGAAGTTTTGACCTGGTCATTAAATGATGCAGACCTGTATTCAAGGTCAGGTGTTTAATCATGGAAATGTGTAAGCCTAATTGAGGATTCCCCATAGATCATTCAGTGCCTCCTGACTGTAACTGTGTAATTGGCTACATACATATAACAGACTGTTTGTTTGTTAAAATCCAAATCTGCTATATGTATAAAACAGAGTTTGCTGGTCCACCTGAATCTATTATGTGCGAGTTTTACTGTGCACATCAAGGATGAGATCTTGGTACTCAAGTTTTCCATTTGTTTAACTGAATTAAGTTTTGTCTTCCACTCACAACTGCTTTTGTGTTTCAGGCACTTTTTTCCCTTCACTTGGCTTTCTTTCACCACTGTTTAACTTTTTTAATACTTCATTTACACACTACTACATTATTCATGTTTGTCTCACGTCAATTCTCTGTTCATTGCTTGCAGCCACAGCGCGAAGGTCGCACGGAAGTCGAGGTAGAAGCGGGCTCTGTGTTTTGACTAGCTGTAGTAGTGAGTACAGTGTTGTTAGAACACTTGTGAAACCCTAGTTTGATTCTTTTTCCCTGCTCCTTCTACTTTAGTTCTCCCTACACTTTCATACAAACTCTCACCCACAAGATGCAGGTTAAATCTAGATTTAATCTGAATATATGCTGTATTATAACCAAAGACAAAATATACATGTAAATGAGATTATTGTAGGCAGATGCATTTAAAATGGGTACAAAAAGACATTTGTTACGTCCCTGTGCATTGTATGACTTCCTAGGTTTATTTAACTTGGACATCATCTCAACGCTAAAGGCCCTGTCGCACCTTGACAATTTAGCCTGCATATGTAGGTGTATTAAGAATTTGCTGGTCAGTCTTGTATAAAGTACCTCAAAGTGATACTTGAATGAAAGTACAAGTATCTTACCATAAAATTACTTTGGTAAAAGTTGAAGTCTCCTTGAAAAATATTACTTGAAAAGAGTCTTAAAGTATCTGACATTTACTGTACTTAAGTACCCAAAGTAAATTTCTCATGAAATGTACTTTGAGTAAGAGTAAAATCCAAAATGAGTGGAGACTGAAATGGAGGCATAAAAAAGCCAGTGTGGTGTCTGAAGAAACCGCGGGGGTCTCAGCCCCTATAAAAAGCTGGCTCCACAGTTGGTGATGGGATGAGTGAAGCAACAGGTGGATGGCAAAGCTGTCAATAAAGTTGCCATTTTTTTTTTTTTTTTTTTTTTTTTTTTTTTTGACATGGGGTCTTTTTCCTGGAAGACTCACACAGTCAGGCTGTTTTGAAATGGAACAATCACTTATAGCTACACAGTTGTGCCAAACTTAAGGAAAAGCAAAAAAAAAACAAAACAATACAAGCATCATCACCACTGCACAGCAACCAAACGCAGTGCACTTTGCGGTCTCAAATAAAAACGTGGTGCCGCTTTTACACACCGCATCTCTGGAAATTTCAAATAAAATAAATGAAATGAAACAGCCACGCCGGCCAATTTTATCATGACTGAACTTCAGCAGGGGCCAATCTGTGTGTGCGCATTTGGATTCCAAAGCGCAGATGGCCCCCTTTTTCACTCTCCAGTCTCCTTCAGCAAGGGTGCAGATTAAACCTGTTATCTATTTTTATTTTTTTGTCTCTTAAATTTGTTGGCACTTGCTGAATAGGATATGGCATATCACTGCTTTCACTTCTGCAGGTAGGCATTGCCCAATCAAATTTCTTCTACTTCTGTATTGTAGTAACAAAGATGGTTCAGGGAAATGTATTTGAGTAAAAGTATACATTTTATTGAGGAAATGTAGTGAAGTGAAAGTCACCAGAAATATAAATGACATGAAGTCAAAATTTTACTCAAGTACAGTGTTTTACACACGCCAGCATATGGCTCATATGTCCCACATAAAATAAAATGTTAAAATTACTGTTTTGCCTCCATGTGGCATGGAGATGCCGTGCAACACCATATGCTCGCTGGATGACCTGCTCGTCAATAGAAGTGTTCTGCCTGCGATGGAAACTCAAACCAAGCCAGACTCATGGTCCAGTCACACAGCCCTTAACAAAGGGCAACGAAGCTCAAATGAATCAATAAATCTTGACTTTCATTGGCATCATTTAACCTTCACGCAGCTTCATTCCTGCAGCTGGCACTTCGTCAGGATTTTTAAATTGTTGAAAAAATTTGAACGGTTGCCTCAGAAAACCTCAATTCGTCTGTATTTACTTTTGCTGTCATTCTTGACGGTTTTTATAGTTTGCTTAGCTTTTGTAACGTTAGCATTTAGTTTGACTTCGTTCAACCAGCTGAATGTTTTCACACAGTACAAAAGCTGGTTTTTGAGCTTTTTTGTCTAGGAGCTGCAGCTCCTCTGTGGCGGTGCTGAGTGGGGCTTCTGCCGCTGCGTGTGATGTGGCGAGAGCTGTCGGTCATGCTTGGTGCTGGCCGGCCAAGAAGAATCTGCCAGCTCTCTCCGTCAACGCACGGCAGCCCATGATTGTGGTGTTGGCCAGTGCTACACGCACATGAGTTGCTGCACTAAAAGTCTGGCCTGAGCTGCAGCATTCTGTGTATGAGCTCTGAAGGGCTTGCTGTCCTCTCGCCTCTGCAGAGAGAAGAGCCTGCTGCCCCTTTCAGCGTTTGACAGTTCAGAAGTTTTGAGGAAGTGATCCTTGATCACTGCGTATTACACTATCTATTTGTTTATTTTTGAGCCACGCAATTGCACGCACATCGTCGTGACAATCCCACCCGCTGTGATCCCAGCTGGACCCTGTGCGTTGTTCCAACGGTAGCCATGCGCTCTTTGCTGGACACTGTATATATAAAATAACTATTTCGTGGTGGATTAATGACTTTTCTCTGCAAGTTTTCTGGAGAAAAGCTGAGCTCCGTCCCAGCGCAGTCCTGGAACGCACAGCTGCAGACACACACTGCTCCAGCAGTGGCCCCATATTCCAGGTGCGTTTCGTTTAAAGCATCAAGCTCTGCGTTAGCTTCGGTTTCATTTTGTTCCTCTTTGTCCCTTTTGCGCTCTTGATTTGCAGGCTATTCGGTAATAAAGCTTGTTCATCCACCTTTTTCTCAGCAAATTTTTACTTTTTTCCCTTTGTTCGGGAATTGTTGTATGCCATGTGACTGGACCATTAACCCTTACAACATTTATAATACCGTGCAGCACTGACCCGAACCACCCTGTCAGTATACGCTGGTTAAGTGGTCAAGGTGTGCCAGCTGCATTAATTTCTGAGCCATATGCCAGTGTTTTTATTAGGTTGGTATACATAGGCCAAATTGTTGAGGTGTGCCAGGGCATGGATGGTTGGTTGTTATTGGAGTGGCACTACAGAAACTGGGTGGTGTTGTCGTCATTCTCTTGGGTCAGATGTAATCTTTCTACTCTGTCAAAGGTGTGTGTATGCAAAACACCTCTTCATAAGAATAGGGATTAAAAAGACACATGGAGAACTTAAGAGCAATACCTGTAGTCAAGAATTTAAAATCATAGCTTTTGGATGTAAGGCAGTGAATGAGTATATGATACTTGATTTTTCCGCAGGTAAATGGGGTAGAATTTTATATAGCGCTTTACAGATCCCTCACATTCACTCCGATGTCAGGCTGCTGTCATGCAAGGCGATCATTACACCCCAGGAGCAACTAGAGGATTAAGGACCTTGTCCAATGGCCCTTAGTGATTTTATTTTATTTTTTTTTTTTTTTCCCAGTTAGGCTGGGATTTGAACAGAGGTAGTGTTTATAAAATAGTTGGATGCCATTTTTATCTCACCAAAATGAATATATATATATATATATATATATATATATATATATATATATATATATATATATATATATATATATATATATATATATATATATATATATATATATATATATATATATATATATATATATATATATATATATAAAAAAAATCATTGCCTTTGTCACCTTTAGGTCACTCTGGTATACACAGTTCACATTGTAGACTCTTGCAAATTCACATATAGCAGCCTTATGGCAACACCATAAGCTATTACCTGGGATAAGTGATCGAGCTTTACCTTGAGGCCAAAGGTGACCTAAAGTTGGTCAAATTTCATATTTGAGTAAAGTGTGGTGTAATGCACCAAATTAGAGGGCTTGATGAGAGGGTTCAGGATATATAAACAGTTCTGCTTTGTCATTTGGTGACATCATAAGTAATGGTGCAAAACTGTTGTGGTGTGTGTGTTTTTCTTTTTAAAGTTTGTGAAAATGCATGCGGCTCCTCTTCAAAGCGAGCAAATAGACACTTGAGGAAGACTTCTTTAGGTGTGTGAAAAATGTTAGGTTAAAGATCAAGGTCACAGAAAGGACCAACATTAAAATCAGCCAGAAAAAACTTTCCTGGTAGCAATTTTTTTTCTTCTTTTTTTCCTCTGCCCATATTTTGCATGAACACAATGAATGGTTTTACCCAGAAGCCATTACCTGAGATATGTGATTGACCTTGACCTTCAGGGTTTACCTAGAGGTCAAAGAACTTGTCAGTCCCTCTTCATGTTGGTTGTTCCTCGTGGTAGTCTCTTTTGTTCATCTTTTGGCAAGATCCCCTCACGGTTTTCATTCAAGGGTGATGAATTTGGCAAAGTTTCTGTAATGCTTTAGAATGGCGTGTGAGCCCAGAATGTAACTTATCAGTGTCCATTGTTCAGTGTTGGCTAATATCCGGAATTATCCAAAAAATATTAGTCCTATCAATGTTCCGTTTTGGTGCACTTCATTCTTGACCCACAATACATATAAGCATGGCAAATGTCAGCTGTTCCCAGTTTGTCTGTGATCAAAGTTACACACAGGCACATACACAGAGGGCTTGGCTTTATGTTGCAATATGTTTATGCTTGCCTGGATTTTTTAAGGTGTGGGGTTTTTTTTTTCTAATATGAAAGTGCCTCAGGGTAATATTCACCTGAATCATTAAGTTGAAGAAACAACTTTAAATGATTAGACAGACTGGTTTCCACAAACACACACTTCACTTGTTACAAGATGAAGTGTCAAAAGTTTGTCAAGTGAAAAGTACTGTTTACATGAGCAATGTAAGAAAAAAGGTAGCCGGCATGCTAAGTGACTTCCATATAATCTGTCATTCGTAACACCCCGTCACACCTTGACGATTTAGCCAGCACATGCTAACCATATTAAAAACACTGGCATTCATCTAATAAGTTGTGGGTAAGTTCTGTATTAATTAAAAAATAAAAAAAAATTAAGAGCACACTGATGTCAGACCTTAGACAAGTTTGAAGATGGCTAACCTTGAGGTATTTTGAGCCCATATGTTTTGGTCATGCCCCGTCTTAGCTCCCTATTGGTCATTTTATCTTTAAAATGCTTTTAAAGGTGCTTAATGTTGATTTGAAACCCAGTGCGGCAGCTGCCATATTCAATGTTATGGATAGAAGACATTGTACAATACCTCATGGACATGAAAATATAGTTGCTTTTACAGCGTTACTTGCACCGAGAAGAATACCAAAGTATCTTTGCGGTTGAGTGACCTCATACAGTTTATACAATTTGAAAAGATAAAATACTCACTCAGAGGCTCTAGAGACAAATTCTTCTCCATCTGGGACCCAGTGTTGACATATTTGGAAGGATTCTGCCTAATGTATCTTAGTCCCAGTCTTTTTCTTCATGCAAGTGACAGTATGTCTGCTCAATAACAGCACTGGACATATGAGGGCTGTCAATAAAGTAACGGTCCTTTTTATTTTTTTCAAAAACTATATGGATTTCATTCATATGTTTTTACGTCAGACATGCTTGAACCCTCGTGCGCATGCGTGAGTTTTTCCACGCCTGTCGGTGACGTCATTCGCCTGTGAGCACTCCTTGTGGGAGGAGTCATCCAGCCCCTCGTTGGAATTCCTTTGTCTGAGAAGTTGCTGAGAGACTGGCGCGTTGTTTGATCAAAATTTTTTCTAAACCTGTGAGACACATCGAAGTGGATACGGTTCGAAAAATTAAGCTGGTTTTCAGTGAAAATTTTAACGGCTGATGAGAGATTTTGAGGTGATTCTGTCGCTTTAAGGACTTCCCACGGTGCGAGACGTCTCTCAGCCGCCGTCGTCAGCCTGTTCAAGCTGAAAACCTCCACATTTCAGGCTCTATTGATCCAGGACGTCGTGAGAGAACAGAAGTTTCAGAAGAAGTCGGTTTCAGCATTTTATCCGGATATTCCACTGTTAAAGGAGATTTTTTTTTAATGAAAGACGTGCGGACGGGTCCGCGCATCGGACGCTCCGCCACAGGAAAAACACCTCTGTTGAAAGCCTTATGGACAAGTTGGAACATGTCCTGCTGTTAAACAAGTTCTCATATACTCACTCCACTGAAAGCCATCAAAAGCCGCCTGGATTTACAACACAAAACACAAATGGTTATCAACACGGAGGTGTTTTTCCTGTGCCGCCGCACCGCGTCGGCTGCGTCCCGACGCGCGGATCCGTCCGCACGTCTTTCATTAAAAAAATCTCCTTTAACACTGGAATATCCGGATAAAATGCTGAAACCGACTTCTTCTGAAACTTCTCTGTTCTCTCACGACGTCCTGGATCAATAGAGCCTGAAATGTGGAGGTTTTCAGCTTGAACAGGCTGACGACGGCGGCTGAGAGCGCTGAGCGACGTCTCGCACCGTGGGAAGTCCTTAAAGCGACAGAATCACCTCAAAATCTCTCATCAGCCATTAAAATTTTCACTGAAAACCAGCTTAATTTTTCGAACCGTGTCCACTTCGATGTGTCTCACAGGTTTAGAAAAAATTTTGATCAAACAATGCGCCAGTCTCTCAGCAACTTCTCAAAGGAATTCCGACGAGGGGCTGGACGACTCCTCCCACAAGGAGTGCTCACAGGCGAATGACGTCACCGACAGGCGTGGAAAAACTCACGCATGCGCACGAGGGTTCAAGCATGTCTGACGTAAAAACATATGAATGAAATCCATATAGTTTTTGAAAAAAATTAAAAGGACCGTTGCTTTATTGACAGACCTCGTATTACTATTTCTTTTTCTTTTGTTATGTCTTTAGTTCCTCACCTTCATGAATTTTAAGTTTGTCATTTCTACAAATTGTCAGGTGTCAAGTATTCCTTGTCTGCTAATCTGGAACAGTGTCCTTCAAGGGTGTGTTTTTTTTTTTTTTAGGTAAGTGGGAGGGTGGGATGGGTCTGTGGTT
This sequence comes from Thalassophryne amazonica, assembly GCF_902500255.1. Classification (NCBI taxonomy): domain Eukaryota; kingdom Metazoa; phylum Chordata; class Actinopteri; order Batrachoidiformes; family Batrachoididae; genus Thalassophryne; species Thalassophryne amazonica. The sequence continues at coordinate 66,194,638 of NC_047107.1, forward strand.
AAGTTTATCAAGTTCACTCTGTGTGTGTGTCGGGGGAAGAAAAAAAATACAGAAATGTCAATGATTGTACCTACTTTCACTATTTTGTTTGACATTTCTGAATTAAAAAAAAAAAAACTGAACGCACCTCTGACAACACCTGGAAGGATTTACAAAACATTTAGCAGACATTAGTGTGATGACATCACTTCCTCGTTTTGCTAGCTGCTAACTTTGCATCATTTTTGGCTAGAAATAACACCTTTCTCATTATGTAAAAGCTAGCAAGAAACGCTGCTAAACCTGAAAATGCTGGTTTTCGAACCTAATAACACCTGAACTGATTTACAGTACGCAGACATTAGCATGCCTGCTAACTGTTATGGAGTTAAATTTGTCATTAATTCTTACAAATGCACAGGTGGTGATCTACAAATGTCTTGATTTGTACAACTTCTGCTCTTTTCAAAAGGTTATAAAGAACACAATGCTCATATGGCCGAGTGTATTTTAGCATTGCTTTATTTATTTTTTTTTAAGTTGAAAGTCACTACTCCTCATTCATTCATGTCAGCATTTGCCACAGACATTAGTCAATTCTTCAGCATTCTGCACACGATGAATATAAATCCCATGATCCACAAGGCTACAGAAAGTTAAATCATGGCAGTGGAAAGCCAGACCAGACTGCTCCGGCACATATACTGTGCAGTACCGACCCGGACCACTGTGTGGAAACGGGGCTGTCTACATACGCTGGCTAAATTTTCAAGGTGTGACAGGGCCAGAACATCTCAGAAATCCTGCCAGGAAAATTGTAGTATCTAAAAATGGAATTGATGCAGTCACTTTCAAGAAAGTTTAGGCTTGATGTTCAAACTTTTAAGGCCAATGAATCATCATCCCCCTTTGACATATGGGGGGGGGGGGGGGGGGCATGCATGCCTCATGGCATCATCTTCCTTTCTGCAGTGTTACATGTGAATACATTGCCATATGTAATGTCACTTGTCATTCATTTACACCTTCTGTGGAGCCCTAGACAAGCACTATGTGCAGCATACCATCATGGTGTGCACATACGCACGCCAAACCAAAGTAGACACCTTGCCTTCTCAGGGTTAAACTTGTTCTGTGCTTATTTTTGTCCAAATATTGTGGCTTATTGCCTAACTTCCCTGGTCACCAGTATAATCATCACAGCACCATGTCTAGCAGTTTTATTCTGTGAATACAGAACAGTATTTCATAGGTGATGAGTAATTCTTAGTTTTGTCAACTTATACACAGTTTGTGTATAGATACTAAATTTAGTCATCTGCACATGGCTAAACATTCATATCACATAGCTGAGGCTTTTGTGTTATCAGCTGCACCTTTTGCAGAATGTTGTCCGTTTTTCCCCAATGTTCTTCTGCCTGAGGAGTGTTTGATGTAGTTCTCATGTTCTTGGAAACTAAGTGGAAATACTGGCTCACAAGCTGAGATAAATCCACCACTCCTCATGTCCCCTGGCCCCCAACACTGTGAAGCAGCCCCCCACCTTCTTTCTTTATAATTTTAAAACTTATGCAATTTCACTTGGCATGTAGTGAAATTGGCTTCCTGTTTGCATGGTTACATTTTCTACTGTTTGTATTTGTGATGTGAATTTGTAACTATTTCAGTATTTCACCTCCCGTGTTAAACTGCTGTTGCATTTCTAACGAGCACATTATTGTGCGAAAGTCGTAAGCAAAGTTGCTTTAAGAGGAGCCTGTCATGTGGAAGTAAGTGGTGGAGCACTAAACTGGAAATTATTATACAGTACATCCTGAAAGTATTCACAGCACTTCACTTCTTACACATTTTGTTACCTTATTCCACAAAGGTGTAAATCCTCTGTGCTCCCCGCCAAAAAAATTCTATTTACAACATCCTAATGTTTTATGACTGACTGATAATATAGAGTTTTGTTTGCACACAATTTTCAACTATTGGGAGTGTTTCAACCAAAACTAGATTTTGTTATTAATCTGTAAAATTTGTCCTTTAATGTTCCACTCAAAATTTGGATACTGCCAACTGGTCTGATAGATGGTGCAAGGGTTGAAAAGGCACTGATTCAAGAATCCATTTCCTGTTGATTGGGTGGGGGGTGGGATGCAGAATTGTCAATTAGTGACCTCAAGGCTACTTATCCACACTCTAATTTCTCTCACTCAGCATCTCCTCCCTTGCTTTCCTCCAGGCTCCATATCATCTTCAGGTTGGCGCCGAGGATCTCTAACTCCTCGGGTCACTACCATCCCATGCCCAGGCTGCCAGCATGACATTGACCTTGGCGAGCGTGGGATTAGTATGCTGTTTCGCAACTTTACCCTGGAGACAATTGTGGAGCGCTACCGCCAGGCAGCCCGTGCAGCTGTAGCAATCATGTGTAATATCTGTAAGCCTCCACAGCAGGAAGCAACAAAGAGCTGCATGGATTGCAAAGCTAGCTACTGTAATGAATGTTTTAAGATGCATCATCCCTGGGGCACCCCAAAAGCTCAGCATGAATACGTTGGCCCCACTACAAACTTTAGGCCAAAGGTAAGTAGAAATTATTGCCTGATGCACATTTCTTTATTACTAGCATGTTGCCTGTGGGGGTCCATGGGTTCTAGATTGGGTAGTGTTTATAAAATGGGTAGCTGATATTTTAAAGGTGGTAATAAATTATGCAGAGTTTGTATAATCATTTCAACTGTAAGCACTGGAAATTAAAATGAGTTTTGTGAATAATTGTATTTACTACAACAACAACATTTAGTTGATGTTTAGTTTTTTGTAGATTTAGTTGATGTAGTTTAGTTTGAACAGACAAGATTGAGATGTTTGCTTTTGTTCAGCGCTTCTGTGGGGCTGATTGATAAAGATATCAACGTCTATTGTTCACTCTTTACCTAATCCCAATCTCTCCAAAAATATTAGTTCTATCAACTTTCCATGTTTGCGGCGTTCATCCATGACCCAAAATGCATAAGTATACAAAATGGCAAATGTTTATCCATGATCGAAGTTGCACAGACGTACACAGAGGCCACTTGGCTTTTAATATATTGATAAAACATCTCGCACTAAATTCTTTGGCTTGAAGTAGGCTCTTAAAATTAAAGCTTTTATAGGTCATTGATCTCCTGTGAAAAGGGCTGTATTTGTTGAATGGAATCATTAAATTGTTTTATGGAATCAGTTGCTACATCTTTTGGCTTGCTGACTTACTCAATTGTTGACAAAACTGAATTGGAGAATTTGAATTATTTGCCACATTCAGCTAGATAGTTCTTTTTCAAAAAAGTCTGAGGAGGTGCGTGCAGTTTGGCACTCCCTTCAACTGTTAAGAAAATCTATCAAAACCTCACTTGGCATTTTCCAAACTGTTTAATTGAAGTTTTTGTTTACAAAAAATGGAGAATTGACCTTCTATTTTGGACGTTAGAGGAAATGGGTTAAAGAACTGTCTAGAAGCGTTTGTATGTTGTGTATCTTCCTGTTTCACTTCTGTGTATGTGTGATAAAGAGAGGGGGAAAAATACACTTGTGAGATGTGGAAACTGTCTGTGTGGTATGTCAGTTTTAATTAGTGATTTATGAATGTCGTAGGTACTAATGTGTCCTGAACATGAGATGGAGAAGGTGAACATGTACTGTGAGGTCTGCAAACGACCAGTGTGCCACCTTTGCAAGCTGGGAGGATCACATGCCAACCACAAAGTCACTTCTATGAGTAGTGCCTACAAGATCCTCAAGGTACTGCATTGTTCCTAAGTTTGATAAATTCCTAAAGACTTAATCAGTGGAAAAAAAGTCAGAGTTTAAAAGGAACATTTATGAATAGCAGTATATTGCTACAAAAGCATCTTAAATGAACACAAAGTTTGCAAGTTCTGTTGTACGGTGCATCCAGAAAGTATTCACAGCACTTCACTTTCTCTGCATTTTATATTACAGCCTTATTCCAAATTCTACTCACAACACCCCATAATGACTACATGAAAGGTTTTTATTTTTGAAACCTTTGAAGATTTATTAAATATAAAAAAAAAACTAAAATCACATGTGGCAACATGGTTTCATAGTGGTTAGCACTGTTGCCTCACAAAATCAGTTCCCACCTGTGAAGTTTATATGTTCTCCCTGTTTGCGTGGGTTCCCTTAGGGTGCTCCAGCTTCCTCGCACATCCAAAGACATGCAGGTTAGATGGATTGGAAACTTTAAATTGCTTGTATGCGGGTAAGAATGTATTTGTTCATCCAGCTGGCCCTACGACAGACTGGCGTCCTGTCCACGGTGTATCCCGCCTTATGACTGCTGAAATAGGCTCCAGCTGCCTGTGATGCTAGTGAGAGCGGTTGATGACTGAGTGAAATCATATGTACATAAAGGGAACCACCCCTAAACCCAAACAGTTCAGCTGTCAACCCCACTGAGGTCCTTAGTCTTGGTCTCATTAACATAAGATCACTAGCCTCAAAATCATTGATTAATGATCTAATTATTGATCATCACTTAGATATGATTGGGTTATGTGAAACCTGGCTTAAACCTACAACTGTCCTCCCCTTAAATGAGGCCTGCCCACCAGCATATACATTTAGTTACCTCCCTTGTGATGCGAAGCAAGGCGGGGGTGTTGCTGTTATTTATAAATCAAGGTTTAGCTTATTAGCTGTTGGGGGGGGGGTCACAAATATAACTCATTTGAGCATCTGATTCTCTGCTCTGCTCAGGATAGTACGCATTGCCAAGGTCAGAAGAATAAAAATCAACCGTATTACTTTGTTACTGTGTATATAGGCCTCCTGGCCCATATTCTGAATTCTTACATGAATTTGGTGCATTCATCTCTAACTTGTCAACTAGTGCAGATAACATTCTGATCATTGGTGACTTTACCGTTCATATAAACCCTGGATTTGGTTCTCGCATGTGATATTGACATCATGCCTCTTACATCAGTGGTGTCTGATCACTCACTTATTAAGTTTACAGTTTCGCTGCCATGTTTAGTGGAACAACAACCTTATATATCACTATGGCAGTGCATCAACTCCTCAATTAAAACTGAACTCAAAGCTAGACTGCCTGATGTCTTGGCTTCACATTTGGCAAATACCCAATCAGTAGACAGTCTTGTGGATAATTTAAACTCAGCGTTCAAAACTGCACTTGACATCATTGTGCCACCTGTGTGAAAACTGCGCTCCCCAAAACAGACACCTTGGTTCCGTGATTACTTGTGTGAGGTCAAACATAAGGCTAGAGGTCTAGAACGGAAATGGCATTCAAAATTAGAAGTATTCCACCTTGCGTGGCGTGATGCTATCTTAGACTATAAGCATGCATTACTGGCTACAAAGCAGACCTATTACGCCGATTTGATCAGCACAAACAAGCATAACTCAGAGTTCTTGTTCGACAAGGTGGCAATGCTTATTCATGGACAACCACCTGTAGTTCGCTCTCCTTTTACAACACAAGATTTCCTGGATTAATATGAGAAGAAAGAAGAAATTAGGTTAAACATGTCTCAACCCAGCCACTACACCCTGTTATTGAGTTGGACACCATTACTGATGTATTGCCTAGATTTACAGAATTTGAGAGTATTTCTAGGCATGGTGATGAAACTCGTAACATCAACAAAACTCAACCTGCTTATTTGATCCTATACCAACAAAACTGTTGTAAGTACCTGTGTCCCACTCTTGGGCCGACTGTGCTGGGAATTATTAATCTTTAACTTCTGGATCTGTTCCTAAATGTTTCAAATCTGCAGTGACTAAACGATTACTTAAAAAACCTAATCTTGACCCCAGTGTGTTGAAAAACTAGCAGCCGATATCAAATCTATCATTTTGCTCTAAAATTCTGGAAAAACTGGTGCTACGGCAGCTCGTGGACTGTCTTACTGAGAATAATCTCTTTGAGCCACTGCAGTCTGCTTTTAGAAAATATCATTCTACAGAGATGGCTCTCACTAAAGTGGTGAATGATCTTCTCCTTGCAGTGGATTCAGACACCACTACGGTTCTGGTGCTGTTAGATATCAGTGCTGCATTTGATACCGTGGGCCATCATATTCTACTTGATAGGCTGGAAAGTCACTTTGGTATTACTCAGAGTGCCCTTGCATGGTTGATGTCATACTTGACCAGTTGTCACTGTGTTTTGTACAGTAACACTTCCTCTGTGGGGTTCCACAGGGGTCCGTCTTAGGCCCCCTGCTTTTTTCCCATTATATAGCATCCCTTGGGCACATATTGCAGAGTTTTGGGATTACCTTTCACTGCTATGCTGATGATACTTGGTTATACATGCCAATAACTGCTGGTAATCTCATTCACATGAAATCCTTAGAAGATTGCCTTGCATCAGTAAGAAGTTGGATGTCTAGAAACTTCCTACTTTTAAACTCTAATAAGACTGAAATGATGGTCCTTGGTCCCGTGAGACATCGGCATCAATTTGACCAGTTAATGCTTAGCCTAGGCTCATATGTCATACATCACACTGACAAAGTGAGGAACCTTCAGGTAATTTTTGATCTGACATTGTCCTTTGACCACCACATTAGAAATATTACGAGGACTGCTTTCTTCCACCTGCAAAATATAGTGAAGATTCATCCCATCCTTTCTGGCTGATGCTGAGACCCTGATCCACGTGTTTCTCTTCTAGATTGGACTACTGCAAGGTTCTGTTTTCTGGTTTACTTCCATCCAGCATTAGGGCTCTCCAATTGGTTCAAAATGCTGCAGCCAGATTTTTGACACGAAGCAGAAAGTTCAACCACATTACACCCATTTTGGCTGGGCCACTGAAGGACATTCAGAGTTGTCCTGAAGCCACTCCTTTGATATCTTGCCTGTGTGTTTAAGGTCTTTGTCCTGCTGAAAGATGAACCATCCCTCAGTCTGAGGTCAAGAGTGCTCTGGAGCAGGTTTTCATCCAGGATGTCTCTTCACATTGCTACATTCATCTTTCCCTCAATCCTGACTAGTCTCCCAGTTCATGGCACCTGGCATTCACAGCAAAGGGTTCAGTATCTGTCTCATCAGACCAGAGAATTTTGTTTCTAATCTTCAGATTCCTTCAGGTGCCTTTTGGCAAACTCCAGGCAGGGCGCCATGTGCCTTTCACAAAGGCGTAGCTTCCGTGTGACCACTTTACCATACAGGCCTGATTGCTGCAGAGATGATTGCCCTTAGGGCCCCATCACACTAAAGAATGAATGCTGTACAAATTTGAAAAACAAACTGAATTCGAGCTGCATTCGTATAGGACAGCTGTGTATGAAATCCAGAATGTGGTACAAAGCCAGCACAAATGTTTTGCGCAATTAGGAGTCCAGCAGCACCCGAATCCAGGTGGACTACCTAGAATGCAATGTGGACATAAGCCTTCCCCAAGAAAAAAATAAAACGGAATAAAATAAAGACAAGGTCTAAAAACACAGCCCGAAACCCCACAATGCCGTCTTTCGAGATGAGCTGCCCTTACAAATTCAGCTCCTCGTAGCGTAAATCGCCAGTTACGGGGGTCGAGATGAGCTCCCCCATCACGTTGAGCGCCCTGTCACGCTCAACTTTCATTCAATGAATATATGATTTTTGATGGACAAAAATGTTGAAATTGAATATCTGAACATAGTAATGTGTAAAATGTACTCACTATAAAAAGACAAGTATTCTTAACCTGGAGGCTGTTTTTACGTCCGCCAAGAACATAAAATCATCCACTACTGCATGTAGTTTGAGATTTTCAGCACAGATGCTTATTAGGCCATGGAAGAATCCATTCAATTTTGGAGGTGATCTGGATTATGGATCAAGATTTCACTTGTAGGCTTTAAAGGATTACTTCAAAACTACTTCACGGATTCTCACCAAATTTACACCACAGATGAATATTGGGGCATGGAAGACTCCACTGAACTTTGGATGTGATCCGGATTGGCGGATGTCAAAAATCTGATTGCTCTTTTCTTTATTATTGCAATAATCACTCATCACAAAAATCCTCACTTATTTACACCTAAGTGTCCTTTGGGCTTTATTGGTCAGAAAATTTATTATATTTAGAATAGGTTCAGTGAATATTGGCGCATAGAAGAAACTATACAATAAAATGTACTGTTGTGATTCCAGCATTTAAAGCCATTTTAACTTGTACAATGTTAATTATTGTGATGTTATTCTTAATCTAAATTATGATGGCCAAAGTAATAATGACAGGAAAAAAAATCATCATCACATGCCTACTATACAGATTGGTAAATTAGCATTCACTTTTCAAAACTGCATTTTGTTAAGATTAGATAGAATTGATTGATCCCTTGGGAAGACTCCCTCAGGAAAATTGAGGTTATAGCAGCATTGTATTGCGACACAAGTTTGCAACTATAAATACCAGACATACTGGTTTACTGGCTACTACTGTTCCTCTCATTCTCGACCCCTGTCTTTCTGTTACTCCTCCTCCCCCGGAGTGACGAGTTATACAGTCTGATGGCCTGAGGGACAAAGAAGCTTTTCAGTCTGTTGGTCCTGCACTTGGGAAGGAGCAGTCTGTGGCTGAAGAGGCTCCTTTGGTTGCTGATGACGGTGTACAGAGGGTGACTGGCATCATCCATAATAGTAGTTTGTCCAGTGTTCTCTTCTCTGCCACAGTCACCAGAGAGTTTAGCTTCATGCCAACCCCAGAGCCAGCCTGCCTGATCAGTTTGTCCAGCCTGGATGTGTCCTTCTTGGGTGTATTAATTAAAACAGTTGATACATTTTGTAGCGAAACTCGATGTGTGAGTTGTTAAAGTGCATGCACAGTAGCACTCATCTCGACAGGACACGCAAATTAATTGATAAATGCAGGCTCATAAAATTGTGTAAAATACGTAATCACTAAATAAAGATAAATGTAATGTGGGGGTAGTTTATTTGGACAGGTGAAATATACATGCATTTATGCTCCAAACAAAAACACAAAAAATTTACTGACTAAACACAGAAAATTTACTGACTAAGTATAAATTCACAGAATACAATTGATATAAAATTTGCCTCCTTGTAACTTGGGTTGTCTTATTTTTACAGGCAAATTACTTTAAAAATGTGTAAGAACTACTTTAAAGATGGCATGTACACGCAAATCTTTACTTCTTAAAAATTGAAAAGACACTTATTACTGTATTTTCATGTAAAGTCAAAAGTTGAGTTTTCTTCAGTGAGAGGGATCAACTCCACCTGAATTTTCTGTAAGGTGAGCTCCCCAACAATATTCTTTAATATTCACGCAAATGTTTAGTTTTTAAAATTGAAAAGACACTTCTTACTGTTGTATTTTCATGTAAAGACAAGGTCTTAAAGTTCATTGTGGAGAGAGGTCGATAAACGGGGGGGGGGGGGGGTGTTAAAGTCCGGGGTAGAGAGCTGTGCAGTTGCATGGTGGAGATCCTCTTGACAGCTAGCTCGTCACGAAACCGGCACCTGAGGTCTGGGTGGAAAGCAGGTGGGGGTGGGGCAGGCAAAGTGCTGCTCTTTTGAAGACCTGCCATGTCACAGTGCTGTGTTGCACTCACATCATATTAAAGACTGCTCTTAACCCACCTGTGGCATTGAGCAGAGACACTTGACACGGGAAGATGATTATTAGCCATGAGGTAGCCTCATGGTTGAGCTTGAGACCAGAGGATCCTTTGTTCAAGACCCAGCCAGACTGGAAAATGATTAAGGGCCTTGGAAGGTCCTTAATCCCCAAGTTGCTCTTGGTGTGTAGTGAGTGCCTTGCATCACAGCATTCTGACATCAGTGTGTCAATGTGAGGCATAATTGTAAAGTGTTTTGAGCGTCTGATGCAGACTGAAAAGAGCTATATAAATGCAGTCCATTTATCATTAGCTTTAGGGCACAGGCAGGATTACTTTGTCCAACACCTTCCATCTGAACTGCGGTCATGAGCCAGGCAGATATGTCGACATGTTACGCGCCGCACAGGGTTTTCCAAGAAGCGGCAAAGAAAGGCAACATCAAGGAGGTGCACTTGTTGCTGCAGAACATAAACTGTGAATTAAACATAAATTCTTTTGCCCAGAAGGATTGACAGAAACCTGGAGCTGGTAAAGCTGTTGGTGATATTTGGTGCGGATATCTGACTGGCCAAGACGGAAAGGTGGAGAATGGTCACTAATAGCGACACAGTTGTGCCAGATTTAAGGAAAAATTCAAAAAACCAACTTTGCAAGCATCACCACCAACCAGTGCAAAGCAACCGAATGCAGTACACGCTGCACCCTCAAATCCAAAACACAGCACTGCTTTTACGCTTCTCCATGAAAAATGAAACAAAACAGCCACGCCAGCCAGTTTTGTCCTCACTGAACTGCTGGTAATCTCATACACATAAAATCCTGCGTCAGTGAAAAGTTGGATGGCCAACAATTTCTTACTTTTCAACTCTGAAGAAGCATGAAATGATGCTTCTCAGTCCAGCGAGATATCTGTATCAGTTTGACCAGCTAACGCTTAAGGCCCCCTTCACACATAGCATAAAAGAGGCCAAATGGCACACGGAGGATTTGGTCGTGCAAATTCGAACTGCACTCAAATGCCACCTAAAAGCAGTCTCGCAGCAGTCGGCACATTCACATTGCGCTTGCATAGGAAACCCAATCAAACAGTGGTCGAGATGCAGTCGTACCCCATTCCACTGAAGTTGCAACATGTCATGTAAAATATGTGGCATGCATCTATCATGTGATCCATCAAGTGGATCTACCTTTCCATTTATTTATATTGTTAGAATTTCTGTTATAAGGAACCAAAGCCGTTAAAAGATCATGGCGCATGCGTGCAGACCAAGGCAATCAAATCATGTCCGCACCCGAAGAAGCCCTGAAGTCGTCACATAAATCATGGCTCACGTGTGCACTGAGGTGCTCAGATCACATCGCACCTGACCGCGGTCATCCCAACTCAAAGCTGGAGAACACACATGCAGTGTAGAACATTCCCCCCTCTACAAGCCATGGTAATGCACATGTGTTGGCAGGCGCTCCTGACATGGTTTAAAAAAAAAACAAAAAAAAAACAGCTCTCATTTGGAATGCGTGCACTGTGGACACAATCAGCCAGGCTGCCCCATTTGAAAATACCCGTGTGATTCTGTGATCAGCCAGTTAGTGAGCCAAATGGAAGGTGATGGGCTAATGGTTAAACAGTGGGCTTTGGACCAGATAAGCCTCTGTTCAAACCCCAGTCTGGCCGGACAAGTTGCTTAATCCCCAAGTTGCTCCCAGTGTGTAGGGCGCCTTGCATGGCAGTACCCTGACACCGGTCTGTGCGAATGGCTGAATGTGAGGAATCATTGTAAAGTGCTTTGTCTGATATGAATGGAAAAGTGGTATATTAATGCAGTCCTTTTAACAAATAAATGTAGTCCAAATGTCATGTCCACCACGTAAGTTATAGTCCACATGACGTAGTGTCCTTCGGCCAGACACAGCTGGACATGCGGACCCTCTGTGGCTGGCTGTGTTCATGATGTGAGCACATGGACAAGTGCACAGGAGAGATTAAACTTTACTTGCGTGAAGCGCCTTGAGGCAGCTTTGTTGTGATTTGACATTGAATTGTAGCCAGATGACCTCTGAATCATTAACACTTTTTAAACATGGCTGAGTATGAAAGGGATACTATGATGCCATCATCTCTTTGTAAATACATGTAATTGTGCTCCTGCAGTCAAAAGATTATTTGGAAATTAAATTTATTTCATTTATAAAGTGCCAAATCACAACAAAGTTGCCTCAAGGTGCTTCACACAAGTAAGGTCTAACCTTACCAACCTCTAGAGCAAGCACACAGGTGACAGCGGTAAGGAAAAACTCCCTCTGTTTTGAGAAAGAACCCTTAAGCAGAATAGACTCAAAGGGGTGACCCTCTGCCATGCTACCGACACAATTGACAAAACGAAGATACAGGAACATTTTGGGAGTCCATGCCAGTGCACAGAACGGGAGGCTTGCAGAAGAAGACATCACTCCCATCTCTGGATTGAGCTGCACCTCAAACAGAGAAAAAAAAAAAACAGAATCAGGCATCAGAAAGACAGCAAATACAATATCATTTATCAGCATTAAGCAACAAGAAAAACAAGGTGATCGCTGCCCACTAGCCCTAAGTTTCATTAAAAGACCTAAGTTGAGGCTGCGTCCCGCTCCGTTTCCTAATAAAATGAATTTAAAAGGGTAGAAAGCATAGTAACATTATGCTAGCCATACAAAAGGGAAAATAAGTGCTTCTTAAGTGTGGACTTGAAAGGCTCCACAGAATCTTACTGTTTTATTGACGCAGGGAGATCATTGCACAAAGCAGGTGCACGATAAAAGAAAGCTCTGTGACCCACAGACTTTTTATTCACCCTAGGGACACAAAGTAGTCCTGCACCCTGAGAACGCAGAGCCCGGGCTGATACATAGGGTTTAATTAGGTCAGCTAGGTAGGGCGGTGCCAGTCCATGAATAATTTTCTAGGTTAGTGGCAGAACCTTAAAATCTGATCTCACTGGAACAGGAAACCAGTGAAGACGCCAAAATGGATGTAATGTGGTCAAACTTTCTGCTTCCTGTCAAGTCTGGCAGCAGCATTTTGAACCAATCGGAGACCCCAATGCTGGACTATGGTAAACCAGAAAATAGAACATTGCAGTAGTCCAATCTAAAAGACAAACACATGAATCAGGGTCTTGGCATCAGCCATCGACAGGATGGGACAAATCTTCATTATATTTTGCAGGTGGAAGAAAGCAGTCTTTGTAATATCTCTAATGTCGAGGTCAAAGGACAACGTAGGATCAAAATTACCCCGAGGTTCCTCAGACTGTAGATTTTAATTTTACTTGTAACAAAGCAAATAAGACTTAAGCTCATCATAAAGGGAAGATAAGCTGTAATTTTATACTGTGAATATCAGTGTGCCAAACAGGACAGAATGTGGATGAAATTTAAGATTAGTCTCACACAAACTCAACACTAAATATTTAATGGGAGACTTTGTTCTCCATGATTTCTTTGTGAATGTATCTGACATATCCAGAATCCTTTTCCTTCTGGGAAGTAGTTTATTTAATTTACATGTGTATGTGATGTGGCGTACTTGATCTTCTGTCACTCATCTAATCCTTCTGGAAGAAGTTCCAGATTTTGTCCCGTTTCGAATTTGATAGGAAAATGTTGACTTTTTCAGAGTTGCTGCTCCATCGTTTTAGAGGTCACATGTAAGCATTTGAAGCTGACAGTATGAGCATGACTTCAGTAAAGCTTGTGAATATTATATCTGCTCTTTGCAGACATACTTCATTGTTTAAGAATTCATTATATTCCATGCTGTTGCTTATTTCTCTCACTAGGAGAAACTGGCAAAGAGTATCCATTACCTCATCAGCAAAGAGGGCAAAGTCAGGTCTCAGATTACTAACCTTGAGCTGCTCATCAGTCAGACTGAGGTAAGGGAACTGAGTTTTGTGTGTCTCACACATCCTTATGCATTCACTCTTGGTGTACCTTGTATAGCAATCCTCATTTAGTCTTTGATTTAGGGCCTGTACTGTGTGTGTTTGAATGATGGTTCCAACAATAAACTGTATACATGTTATTGGCAGAGGTGGGACCAAGTTACTGTCAAGTCATTCTCATGTCATCAATCTGCAAGTCTCAAGTCTGCTTGCAAACAGCTGGTGGCCATTATGACTTGACTTGGGACTTGCTCTTTCGTGACTTGATGTTGACTTCATCCTACCTCTGCTTATTGGCCACCAGATACTGACTGGTTTTCTGGCAACCCCCCCCCCCCCCCCCCCCCCAACAAAGCAAGACCGCACAGAGTGGCCTTTTATTGTGGCCAGCCTTGGGCACACCTGTGCAATAATCATGCCGTCTAATCAGCATCTTGATGTGCCATACCTGTGAGGTGGGATGGATTATCTTGGCAAAGAAGTGCTTAGTAACACAGATTTTGACAGATTTGTCAACATTTGAGAGAAATGGGTCTTTTCTGTATGTAGAAAATGTTTTTGATCTTTGAGTTGAGCTCATGAAAAACTGAAGCAAAACAAGTGTTGCGTTTATATTTTTGTTCAGTGTCTGATTTTCTGCCCCCTGCTGGAATGGCGAGAGTCCAGAAATGATCAACTGCCATTTCTCCAAAAATATTAGTCCTATCAACTTTGCGGTTTCACAGTGTTCACCCTTGACCGAAAATGCATAAGCATACCAAATGTCAGCTCTCTCCCCGCTTTCCATGATTGAAGCCACACGCACACAGAGGCCACTTGGCTATTAATAATCACCATGGCACCTCTGGGTGTGTTTTGTGGTATTTGAATCTGCTGGTCACAAGCCTGTCTCTGACCGCCAGACCACCGACTCCCCTTTTGTTAGCAGGCATGGGACCCAGTGAAAGTAAAATGGAAGCAAAAACTTCCAAAGCTTCAACAGAACAGATTTAAGATGGGTGACTCAGGCTGGCCAAAATAAACTTGAAAAAGGTACTAGGTCAGTCCAAAAATAGATGTATCAGACCACATCCCATCCTCCCCAAATGAAATGTATACTATGCCAAAAAATGACTAAACTACCAGGTCACATCAGGCTGCAGAGCTGAAGCAAGGACAGACGGACTGCCTTCTTATAAAGCTTTGACTGTTATCAGTGTAGTAAGTTCACATGCGTCTGTAACATGCCGTCAGAAAGAGGGAAGGAACATAACACAGTGCATGTGCACATTAGTTATACAAGTGTGGCTATTTATTACAGCCTGTAAGGATTTGAGGGGACACTAGACAAATACTGCATGTTAATATTTTCAGATTTTTATGTACTCCTAACTGCACTTCAACTATGAAGATTCATGACTCGAGGGGGCGCAATGTTGTACTTATTTGAAATAGATTGGTCTATTTCAGGAAACTGTCTTCAGAGTTGTCTTTCTTATGCTGCGTTCACACCGGGCGCGATCAGACGCTACAAATTCGCGGGGGTCGCGTGGCGATGGACGCGCCTCCTTCGCCTGGTGTGTCGCTGTGCTTGGGTGGACTTTCGCTGTGAAAACTTGCCCCGGTGCATCATCAAATAAGAGGAGCTTCCATTCCGCTCGGCGTCAAGTCATCATGTCGGACCTTTCACACGGAGCGAGTTGTTGTGAAAAGCTCCCAATACAGAGAGTATCATTATTTTCTGCAGGAGCTGCGTCTGGATGACGGCCGCTTTCAGTGGTCCTTCCGCCTGTGCGGAACCCAGTTTGAGGACCAACTGTCCCGTTCACGCGCGCACATGTAAACAATAAAAAAAAAAAGAAACTCCGCTGCTTGCTGCAGCTCGGTCTTCCCCCAAAAAACTGTCATCATTGTGTTTAGAAACCAGTCACCATTTGTTTTATTATACATCTGTGTAGTTAATTAATAAAATATTCTCCACAGACGATTCGCTCGCGCGCGCACGTAACAAAAAGAGAAAGAAACTCCGCAGCTTGCTGTGAGGCTGCTCCTCGCGCTTTCCCAAAAAAAACTGTCATAATTGTCTTTAGAAACCAGTCACCATTTGCTTTATTATACATCTGTGTAGTTAATAAGTAAAATCTCCATGGACGATTCCCTTGCGCGCGCGCGCACGTAAAATAAAAATAAAAAGAAACTCTGCTCCCCCTGCTCTGGTGCTGCTGCTCGCTCCAAAAACTCTCATAATTGTGAAATAATGGACAAAAGAGACATAAGTCCTGCTCACAGGCTGCTACCAGAGACAGGACATGTTCACATCTTCAGTCAAACTCCAGACATCTCCACGTCACTACATATCCAGTCCCTGATTGGTCATCGCGGCTTGCAGAGACAAAAAAGTTCAGATTTTTCAACTTGGGGAGGAGGGCAACACGACGTGACGTGACGCAACGCAATATTGCGCTACAAACGCGCAAAATGCTCAAAATCGCTTCACTCGCGTCCATCGCTGCGCGGTTTGGCGCCAAAACGTGTCATTACATAGGAATTACATGGCAACCTGTGGCTGCAGTCACTCGTGTCGCGTCCGTTGTGAACGCAGCATTACACTAAACAAATTTATAAAACTGGTATAAACCAGTTTCATTGAGGTGTGTGTAAAATCATTAAACAATATGTAAATGACAAACAAGGAAACTGTGCTCGTATAGCTTCCTTGTTCCTGTTGACATTTATTTCAGTCCTAAATGTACATTGGTTAAATGGTTCTACCTTTTTTAAAATCTATTTTGGGTGCACTATTGTGCATCTCCATTATTGTAACTTGGCAGTTCTTTATTAAAAGAGTGAATAAAGCTCAAAATCCTTATAATAGCAGTTAGTTTCATACATGCAAATGCATTGGTAGCACTGCACATTGCAGTCAGAAGAAAAATTGATCAAACTTGTTAATTTACAGAATGTGGGGGCGTAGAATGATTTTTTTTTTTTTTACATTTTTTTTGTCCCCTCTACCAACTGAAACATTTACTAGATAAACTGAAAAATACTTGAATACTTTGCTTTTATGTGAATCACTGAACTAATATTTAGCTGTGTACTCACTGTTTCCGAGAATTGCTTCACATCTGTGCTGCATGGAGTTGACCTGCTTTTGGTACATGTGAACAGGTGTTCTAGCCCAGGATGATTACATTCCACAATTCCTCTGCATTTCTTGGTTTTGCCTCAAACAGAATTTGTGATGCCACTTCAAGCTTTTGATTGGATTAAGGTCCTGGGATTGGGCTGGCACTCCATAACAATCTTGTTGGTCTGGAACTAAGATGCTTCTCACTTGCTGGTGTGTTTGGGGTTGTCTTGTCAAGGGAATAGGGCAACATCACGTCAAAGTATTTTGACATATTTAAACTGGCCCATGATCCTGGGTATGTGATAAATGGGCCCGACTCATAGTATGAGAAACATCCCCATATCGTGATGCTTGCTCCACTGTCTTAAGTGTACTGTGGGTCAAATTCAGTTTTAGGGGATTGTCTGCAGCGTCTACAAAATGTTGCACCACTTCTCTTTCTACTAGTCCATGTGTTCTTTGGTAAGTTGTAACTTCTTCAGCATGTCGTGTACATGTAAAATCTGTTTTACAAAAGGTCTGTTTTTATTTTTTTGTGTTGATTACAAGTGCGTCTCTTCAATTTTTGCTGTAAACAGTTTGCTCTTATAAAATCCCACAGCGATATTTGTTACTGTACATGTTGGATGAATTATAAATGGCTGTGACTGAAACTAATGTGCTGTAGTCTGTCTCCTGAACACTGGATGTGTCGTGCTCATTGCTCTGCCCAGCTACAAATGTAGCAGCCAGTGAGAAACATGATGGCCACTTTGTGGTCAACATCTGGATGAAATGTACAACAGAACCAGGGACAGTAAAACCAGTTAAATTGATGGAACATGTGGCTGGGGAAGGTGTGAAACTTTTTCAGTACTGCAAACTGGTGATGGCCAACTTGAAACACGGCTGAGTGTCACTGTTTTGAACATTGTTCCTAAAGAAATGGCAAAAGGCAGCGCTTGCAAGCTGCACTGAAATGGGGTGTGAATACTCAGTACTTGGAAATGTTTTCTTTGGATATGTGCCCTCTGGTGTTTAATAGTGGATGAATACACTTTTTTTTTTTTTTTTTTTTTACTGCATATTAAATCAGGCCATTCTGCACAGGGTCTGTATGTGAATGAACATTTGCACTGCTAAAAGTATATTGAACTACACTCTACAAACGTCTAGCACTGCTGTGGGTTAAAAAACAAAACACAGGACAGTGCACATTGATATACAGTGACATAAACAACCAGATTATAGCCATTGGGTAACTTCCATCTGTCCCTGGTAGATGTTCCACAGCGTGTCTTTTGATTGTGGGAGGAAATCCACACAGACACAAGGAGAACATGCAGACTCCAAACAGAAAAGGCTGGAAGCAGTCCCATGACCTTCTTTGTAAGGCATCAGGGCTAACCACTAATCCACCGTGCTGCCCCTTTCTCAAAGGGAAGGAGTAATCGCATGATACACTGGCTGACTTTTGTTGGCACAAGCAGTTGGCACTCTTGCCTCCCAGCAAGTAGTTACCTGTTTCAAGCTCACCTACACACCATTTTTCATCTACATTAGAACTGAGCAAAGAGCCCATCCAGTGCCAGATCAGGTGTGACAGCTCTGACCAAAACGGGAAAAGCTAAAAGGAACACTTCCTGTGGCTCTCTGCCCGCTAGCTGCTGCATAGTTTAGTAATGGTTCTTTATTTTAAGTTGTGCTGGAAATGGTCTATTGAGAAAGGGGACAAATACACATGGAGAACTCTGATAGATTACTGAAAATTAACTGACAATTTATCGTGTGTGTGGGGGGGTAATCGTCTCTTTTCTACAGGAAAATGGTCAGCTCGCAGAACGTCAAGCAAATGAGCACTTTGATCGACTATTTGCAACACTGCAGGAGAGGAAATCTGAGATGCTGAGGTCCATTGAACAGTCTCGTAACAGGCGCCTGGACCAACTCAAGGGCCAGGTATAGTGGTGAAGTGGCAGGCCTGATTTCCACAATATGGGATTGGGGAGCTTCTATATAGGGATGGGCAGGCATTTATCTTAGAGGGCAGGAACTGACTTGTGATTTGGGGTCTGGTTTATAACGACATAGGTACAAGAATTTAAATACATACATTATGACTTATCAAAGCAAACTAGATGGCAATATGTGGGAGTCTGTACCTAAAACATTGACCAGTCTGTCTAAACGTTTGGGAGATGAAGTGAAACCAGATTTATTTAAGAAAAAAAAGTGGTAGCATTACCTATAATGATGCCTTGAGCTAACTCGTGTGTCATAACACATACAGTTAACACAGGTCACAAATGTACGTCATAAAAGTGGGCCTTTTTAATTTGTGATAGTCTTAACTGTTAAAAGTACTGTTCAGTCATTAACTGTATAAGCATACTCTGTCTGATCTTCCATCGAATATTTCATTAGCACTCTCTGTTTTTGCACCGTAGCTGAAATGTATGCATTGCAATTGGGCATAACTGGATTATTGCCATTATTTTGACAAGGTATGAAGTCCTGCCTGCTCCTGCTGGTGTGAAGCAAATACTTTTCCTCCTGTAATTTTATATTAATGGGTCCACATTATCTCCACTACTCAAACTTCATTTGAGTTTTTAATCTTAAAGACACCAGTGTGGTGGCATCACATCTGCACAAAAGATTCTGGGACAACTGTAACAGTGGCTGTGTCTGCCTATTCTGATAATTCCAGGTTTTTATGCTGGTTCTTGGGGTGAGCTCATTACTTATGGACACATAATTGAGCATTCATTATCACCATCTACTGTTGCATTTATTTTTGTATCCTATTGCTGCGACTGCTCACAAACACCTCAATTTTTGTGTCAAATGTTTTTCTTGCTCTTACTGGGCCTCATGTATCAATGTGGCGCACTTGTGGCGTAAATTTCCGGTGTAAATTTGAAGTACACCAAAGTTGCCGTGACATGTATCAAGCAGTGCGCACCTGCCCATTTCCGGTGTACGCCTGACGTGACCTTGATAAATGCGGCGGGTGAAAACGATCGTAATTATAATAAACACGCCCATAAATATTCAGACTCCGCTTCAGGCACACGCTCATTTTATGACATGGAAGCCAGGAAGATGGCAAAGAAAAAGAACTCCACCAATCACGAGGCGTGCCAATAGAGCGTCAGAAGTGGCCGTCGTATCGTTTTGTAGTATAATCAAAAAAGTGTTACAGTGGTCCCTCGTTTATCGCGGGAGTTACGTAGTCAGCGTTATTTTTACAATTATTATAGACGTTTTAAAGCTGTAAACACTCAACGTTCAAACCTTAGTAGAAAAACAAGACCAACCTGTTTTCAGGCCCAAACATTTGTTTGAGAAATAAAAATAGAACGTTTTCCTATAAATAATTATGATGGCTTTTAGAACTAAATAATTAAATTCTAACGATCAACATATACAAAGTTGGACACATAAGAAATTACTAATAGTGACTGACCAGTATTTCACAGTTCCTCTGATCGCGCCTCTTCGTCCTGGCGCCGCGCCTTTTTCCTCTGAGTCAAACCTCGCTGCAGGTGTCTTTGTCCGAGTGAAGAACAGTTACGAGTAGTTGTTGGCGCTCTTTTTTTTTTTTTTTTTTTTCCCCCCTTCTGGGCGAGAAGATTCTTATAAACAGACACACAGAACACAATGCACTGTTAAAAAAAAAAAAAAAAAAAAGCAAAATTGGACTAAAAATCCGCGAAAGGTGAACCGCGTTATAACGAGGGACCACTGTATTCTCTTTTCACGTCAATAATTCTTGACATGTGGATATTTGCTAGCTCAATTAATAAGACGCCTAATTTTTCAGATTTCTTTATTTTTCAAATTTATTTCTTTATTTTATTGTAACAAACGAATGGAGAAGACAAAATCTGATTGCAGCACGGGCGAAGGGAATGACAACACTACAGTTATCAATTTCATTGTCTAAAACGATCACACAACATAAAGTTAAGCTCAGCGCTGCTCTGGCTCCAGGCTGTGGAGAAAAAGGCGAGCAGCGCTTTCTTTGTGGTCAGCGCTGTGGCCACGGATCGTGCTCGATAGACCAACAATTTGTATTAATTATTATGTAGTATAATCAGGAAAGTGTTATTTATGTAACATGCATTGATTTGTATGATGGCACTGTTTATCATGTTGATCATTTACATTTTTATGTGGATTCCAGTGCTGGTTCATTTTGGTGTATAATTTACACCACCTCTCGACCTGGTGTATATTTTCAGCGCAGCATACGCCAACGACCATATTGATAAATGCCAAGTAGCGCAGCCATTTTGGCGTACACCCCATATACACTCAAATATCGCCGTACGCAACGTTGATACATGAGGCCCACTATCTGTTGCCATAATAAGCACGTGTTTTCAGGCTTCCTGTGTATGTGTTAATATTTGAGGTGTGTTTTGCAGTGACAATTTGTGGTTGAATGTTGGCTTCTAGAGGGCAGAATATGTTTCAGATCCATTTGTACACAGTTAAAAGTTGAGAGAACTTTGCTTCTGGGTGCATATGAACAGTTTTGGCTATATACATACATTTGTACGTATACTCTTAGTTTGAATCCTATGGACTGTTTTATAAATGAGACCCCTGCCAAGGCAACAGGTAATGACTTTTCATTGCTGTTTGAACTAGTTTTCTTTATTGGTACTCTACAATATAATCCCTCATTTATCTATCTTTCTGATGTGCAACTGCAATAATTCTACATCTCCCAGGTAGAGGAGTACCAAGGCATGTTGGAGAACAGTGGTCTGGTGGGCTATGCTCAAGAGGTGCTGAAAGAGACTGACCAGTCCTGCTTTGTGCAGACTGCAAAGCAGCTGCATGTCAGGTAAATGTTTGGCAATCATTTGTCACTCTTATTTTCAGTTTTATACACACTTAAATTAGTGGGAAGGTATCCTCACATCTTTGTACATTTCAATGTACAAAGGGCCAAATGATAGTGTCACTGTCACAAGCACTCATTTAAAGTTCCCGCCTCATTTAAACAAAAAAGGCAGTTTGTTTATAGTTTCCACTATAATACATATGTTGCAGGACCTCTCAAACTAGTTAGACTTTTTTTGACACCAGGAAAACAAGTCTGTTCTACAAAAAAGCTCTCAGATGTTTAATTACATTGTATGTCTACCTCACTTATGATTTAGTCAGTGGTGGAAAGAAGCTGTTTGTTTACTTGGTTTGTACAACAATAATTAGCTTGTTAGCTTCTAATTATTAATGCAATATGAATTATAAATAATGCACTGATTAAATTAATTTCCTTTTTTGCATG
Source organism: Thalassophryne amazonica (assembly GCF_902500255.1). NCBI lineage: Eukaryota > Metazoa > Chordata > Actinopteri > Batrachoidiformes > Batrachoididae > Thalassophryne > Thalassophryne amazonica. Next base: position 66,216,547 of record NC_047107.1, read on the forward strand.
AAATGGTAACACTGCATTTCAAAAACAAGAGCAAACACAGATGTCTGACATCCACCGATCACATCCAAAATTCAGTGGAGCCTTCCACACCCTAATATGCATCTATGGTGCATATTTGGTGAGAATCCGTGCAGTAGTTTTGACGTAATCCTTCAAAGTCTATATAAAGTGAAACTTTATCCAGCATCTAGATCCAGATCACCTCCAAAATTTCAGTCTTCCATGACCTAATATGCATCTGTGGTCTAAATTTGCTAAGAGTCCGTGCAGCAGTTTTGACATAATCATGCTAACCGTAATCTTTCAAAGCCTATATAAAGTGAAACTTGATCTGGATTACTTCCAAAATTTAATGGAGTCTTCCTTGGTCTAATGGTGAAATTGTGGTGAAAATGTCATCAAAATCTGTGCAGTAGTTTTCATGTAATCTTGCTAACGGACAGATAAATAAATAAATGCATGCTGACTTTATTACATCCTTGGCAGATGTAAATTTGTGCGTAAAAACATTCTCCCTGTCAAGTCCCACTGGAGTGTTAGTTGTCACTGCCCAAAATTAGTCTTAAATCTGTAAAATACAATGTGCACAACCATAGCTGTGCCATTCTTGAGGCACCAGGTGTCATCATTGTATTGAAGTTTGCATCATGGTCTGTTCAGTTAGGGCTGTACACCATCTTAATACTTAAGAGGATCAGCTTCATTTGGGAGAGATTGAGTCTCAATAATTCCATTCATTAATATCTGTGTAGAGCTTGGCAAACAAATGTGACCGAGTTGGTCCATCCTGGCCAGCATGTGTAGATGGTGAGTCAAACACATGTTTTGCCAAATTTTAAACGTGAGAAAAAAAACATCAGGACAAACCTTGCTGCACTAGCTCATTGAAGAGCTGTTTTGCCTATGTAATATCCCATAGATGTCTGCCATATGCTTGGTAAACTATAAAATTAAGCAGCTGTGGTTTGAACGCCTCAGTTTTTCTTAAACTCATGCACTTGTTCTGCCCAGCTAACATGGTCTCGTCTACAGGGAGAACTATGACACTCTACTGAGCTTGCAGCTATAGTAAAAAAGATGGTTTGACCACTGTGTGGTCAAATTTGAGACAGTGTACAACAGAATATGGAAAATAAAACCAGAATCCAACAGTAGATCATGCAGCCGGCAGTTATAAACATTTTTTTTAAATTTGCTATGATTAATGGTGATGAACTCAAAATCCTGCTCAACTGTTGGAAATGTCATTCCAGAGTCAATATCAAAGATGTCAGAGTTGTACTGAATGGGACTTTGATAAATCACCAACTGATGTGAAATGTTCCAGATAGTCCCTTGATTGAGGAGAAAAACGTCAACTTAGAACATGGCACCATTTTGATTCCAATTGCGCTGAACTACCGAATGAACCTTCTGTTTTCAACTTTTTAAAAATCATTTAACCACATACAGTAACAGATACAGGTACTATCAAAATAAATATAAAAATAGTTAAACATCATGAAGATGGATAACTGGTGATACAAAATGCAAAGCTTGCACTGTGCATAATTTCTCCTATCACAGCCATGTAAGCCTATAATTTCTTCTGGGGTGTCTTGGTGGCTTTCCCCACTCTTCTTCTTCTTGCACAGTCACTCAGTTTTTGAGAACTGTCTACAACATGCAGATTTACCATGGAGTGCCATATTGTTTGTATTTCTTTGTAATTGATGTAAATAAAGTCCGAAACATTCAGTGGCAGCTTTACCATCAGATAGCCTCGTCCACAACTATCACAAAAGACTCCAAGCTGTCATTGATGTTAAAGGGGGGCAATACACAGTATTAAGAACAGGGGTATGCAAACTTTTGATTAGGTTCATTTGGGTACTTCTTGTCATTTTGATTTAAAAAGAGGAAACAGTTGTTTGACAATAAATGGCTTCACCCAACCACTAACCATGAGTGGGGGGAAAAAAAGGTTTTTGTGTTGTCATTCATATTAAACATGGCCAAAAAACAAAAATTCTGCCAGGGTATGTAAACTTCGGAGCACAACTGTAGTTACTAGGCTTTATTAACAAAAGTTGCAGTGAGTTGGAGACTCTTGTGGTTTAAGATGGCAAGTTAATCATTAAATTCTTAGGTTATAATAAATCCAAATCAAATAACTATCCAACATATTTTACATATAAGAAAGATGAATATGATGAGCCATGTAGTGGATAGTTTCAATAAATTCTTTGCTAATGTTGGGCCAGCTCTGGCACCTGAAATTCCACACAGCCCATGGGAAAATCATCATTTAATTGACAGAAATCCACACGTTTCTTGGTCCAGTAGATGAAAGTGAACTTAAGGTAGTTAGTACATGTAAAAAGTCAATGGATCATAATGATGTACATATGTCTTTAGTAAAGCAAATAATTACTGAAATTGCAAGATCATAATGATGTACATATGTCTTTAGTAAAGCAAATAATTACTGAAATTGCAAGATCATAATGATGTACATATGTCTTTAGTAAAGCAAATAATTACTGAAATTGCAAAGCCATTAACATATTTTTAATAAATAATTTCAAACTGGAATTGTTCCAAACAGTATGAAAGTGGAAAAACTGATAGCTTTATTTAAATCTGGTAGTAAACATCTTTTTACAAATTACAGGCCTGTGTCTCTATTGTCAGTTTTCTAAGATATTGGAAAAGCTTTACAATAGCAGATTGGATAAATTTATAGAATGACATAACTTGCTGGATGAAAGTCAATATGGTTTTAGAGCGGGTAGGTCCACTGCACTGGCTTTGCTTGATTCAGTAGAAAAGATCAGTAGTCATATGGACCAATGGGAAATAGTAATAGGTTTATTTATTGACCTGAAAGGCTTTGATACAGTAGATTACAGTATATTATTTCAAAAGATCGAACTGTATGGGATCAGAGGGGTTGCTTTGAACTAGATTAAAAATTATTTACAAAATCGGAAACAGTTTGTTAAACTCTGGGATTGCTGCTCTTCATATCTGGACATTGTTGGTGGGCTTCCTCGGGGTTCTCTGTTTTGACCAAAACTATTTATTCTGTACATTAATGATTTACGCAAAGTTTCGGATCTGTTTAAGGTGGTTCTTTTTGCAGATGATACAAACCTGTTTTGTTCAGGAGAAAATCTGCAGCAATTATTGTCTGATTTACATATTGGAATGATAAAGTTAGAGATGTTTTGGTATTAATAAATTATCACTAAATTTGTCTAAAACTTGGGATTTACAATAAAGACATACAAATTCAGTTAAATATACAAGGGGTAATGATAGCTTGTCAAAGAAAATAACTTAGGTGTTATTGATGAAAGAATTAATTGGAAAGCTCATTCAGCATGTTCTTGATTGCAAAGCACTTCATACTCTGTATTCATTAGTTGCTCCCCACTTGGCTTACTGTGCTGAAATTTGGGGCAATAATTATAAAACTACATTGCCATCATTCTTCAAAAAAGCATTAGGAACGATTCACAATGTAGGTTATCGAGATCACACATTCATTATTTATTAAATCTCAAATATTGAAACTTCACGATATGATTACGTTTAAGACTATGCAGTTAATGTATAAAGTGAAAAATAAGTAACTGCCCCTCAGAATTCAAGATTTTTTTTTTTTTTTTTTTAAAGGAGAGAGAGAGAAAAATTTTAAGTTGCTTCTATAATTTTAAAATTGCTGGCGCTCGAACGACCAGGAAAGGCTTTTGTGTTTCTGCTTGTGGCCCTAAAATATGGAATAATCTGGCGAAGGAACTCTAGTGATGTCGAATTGTCAATCAGTTTAAACACCAATATAAGGAACTGTTTTCTGAATGTTAATAGTCTAAATTCTCTGAAAATTCAATTCATGTTTGAAGGACTATATAGCTGTTGGTTAAAAGTATGGACAATTAAGTTTTTATTTTTGGATTGTGCCATGTGTGCTGTTATTGGTCATATGATGAGGAATTTGAGTCTATTGATCATTCTTAGATGTTTGTGTTTTGCTGTTGTGCTCATTTTGTTTTGGTTTTGTTGTGATAAGTAAAGGTTGCTGAGGTAGATAGCATATGACAAGTACTTCAAACCTGGAGTGCATGACTCTGTGTTTAAGCACTGGATTGACGATGGCCTCACAGCTTTTTGCACTTTAATTAGTAACGGTGAAACTAAGAGTTTTCAGAATTTAAAACTGAAGTATAAACTTGAGAATAAGGACATCTTCCGATATCTGCAACTGAGAGAATATTACAAAAAAGAAATAAAGGAAAGGGGTAGTGAACCCAATGCAGTCCTGGAAACATAATGTGGTGCATATCAACATAAGACTAAAAAAAATTATATCAAGGCTGTATTCAAACTTAATGTCCTGCCAAAAATATACAAGTCTATATGTTAAAGAGAAATGGGAGAAAGAAAAATCTATTCAAATTTCTAATGATGAATGGTATAAAATTTGTGAAGTATCAGTTGCCTACAGATTCTCAAAATTGGAGAGAATTCAATTGGAAAAATTTAATTAGATTTTTTTATTACACCAAATATTAAAAGTAAACTGTTGGGAAATCAACAGAACTGATGGAGACAATGTGGTGTTGTTAATGCTAATCACTCATATATTCTGGGACTGCATCAAAATAAAACCTTACTGGACATCTATCCATCTCACTTTGTGTAAAATTTTGAAATACTCTGTACCAATATGTTTTGTTTCTTTATACTTGGGATTGCTTATGGATGTTAAGAAAGAAGACCAGTATTTAGTAAAAATATTATTGACTGCTGCAAGGAAAGCTATCACAAGAAAATGGCTCAACCCTGAACCACCGGACCAAAACAATTGGATGGTTATTGTTCAGGAAATATTTGCAATGGAAAGAATGACTTTCATTTTAAGATTGAGGGGAAGCTCATGATATCGACGCTTCTGTGACTTCCCCCACTGACTTTTTCTAAAGTTGAAACCACAACGCCAGGAAAAAATTATGGAATTATCTCACTTGAAGAATATTAACCGAGAAATTTTAACATGATGGCAAATGAACATATGACACAAACCAGTTTTTAAGTAGCTTAACATTCTGAGAAACGTCTGCTTACCCTTACCAAAAAATAGTACTGATAAGTATATAAAAAGTAAACTGGAAGTATACTTGAAACATGCATGTACTACTTTTGGTAAGGATACACCCTGCAGACTAGTGTGCTGTCCAGGGTGTACCCCACCTCTTGCCAAACAACTGCTGTGATAGGCTCCAGTTCTTCACTGTGACCCTTATTTGGAAAAAATAAGGTAGAGAAAATAAATGGAGAATTTGAGTGGCAAGTGTTTTGAACATGACTATGAATGACTTTGCATATGTGTTGCCCCAACCTACTTGAGGACATCTTATGACATATTTGTGAACATGATTCCCTGAGGGGAAAAAAACAATACAGAAAGCTCTCCAAATTTAGAATGTAGCTCACTCAAATTTGGAATGTAGCTCACTCATGATTCCCTTGGGTAAGTTTGCTTTGACCTAATTTTCAAGGTCACAGGGGTTCACTCATTTTCACAAAACAAGTTAATAGTTTTCATGGAACTATTGAAACCATTTACAAATGATCATTTGTGTGAATGGCGGGCGTGGTGCTAAATACTCATTAAAGCAGATGGACCATCATCTTTAACACACAGCTTTGTGTTAATGAAACAGTGTGGAAAAACTGATTCAGAAAGTTTCATCCAAGTTTTGTCCTTTCACAAAAAACAACAAAAAAAAACCCCAGTTGGACAATGAAAGTCAGTCTAGGTTCACCTGCTGTCCCACAAACTGGCATAGGAGAAGATAGCAGTGTGCAGATTGGAGCTGTTGGCTGTATTTATTTCATTAATTTGTTCAACTTCATGATATTTGTAGCTTCTTGCACTTGTGTGAAGGTCATGTTGAAATGTTCTGTGATTTAAATGCATCTTGCAAAACGTTTTAAGATTGTGTTGTACTAAATTTTGACACATATTACTGCAGACAGATATTGGCCTGAAATATCTATTAGCCTCCAAACCTTGCTGATAATCGGAATCGGTCATTAAAAATCCATATGTTGACCCCTACCAAATACACTTAAGGGGCCACTTGCTCAAGGGTGTGTGTGTTGTGTGTGTGTGTGTGTGTGTGTCCACCTGTGTGGGATGTCTGGTTTGAATAATGACACTGCTTATTTCTGAATTCGCATCAGCTTTCACAACTGTTACAAATGTGTGTATTGCAGAATCCAGAAGGCCACAGAATCTCTCAGGACCTTTCACCCTGCAGCAGACCCCAGCTTTGATGAATTTGTCCTTGACACAACCAGAGAAGAGACTCTCCTCAAACAAATGTGTTTTGGTGGAGGTACAACCACTTGAGTAGTAGTTGTTGTTCTTGTTGTAGTATTTTAAGCATGTATTGCCTTTAATTGGGAAAATATTTTTGCAATGCTCACTGGGGGGGCAGCAGAATGTAAATGGCCAAACCTACTGAAATGAAAGTGGTAGGAATTAATAATAAAAACATTGACATTTTCATTGTGGGTTAAGCTTAGCAAGAGGTTAAGTAACAAATCTACATGAATTCACTTCTGAATTTAAGGATAAGCTGTTCATTTTATTTTTTGTTCACTTTTTAGAACTTTTCTTTCACTTTTCTGTTCTGTTTGCACAACAGTGAATGCTTGACAAGCAGTTAAATTAATAATGAATTTAAATTCATAGTTTTTGTTCATCTTTGACCATGCCAGACAAACTCAGGGTCTATAATTTAATTGGTGAGCTTGTCTGTGTTTTATTTATTTATTTATTTTTTTGTCATTTGGCCAAAAGGCTAAGATGACCTCATGCAGTCGTGAGGTCTGTTGGTCAGATTTTACAAAAATGCTTCTCTCAATCCTTGATTCTTGCTTCCTTTCATAGAACAAAGGATGTTGCATAGATGTTCATGAATTTGAGAGATTTTAGTTACAGATGAACTTGCAAGTTAATTAGGAACTTGGCCAATCAAAATTTTATTAATTCTTCATGGATTTCAGATCTGCTGGTTCTGTAGGCATGCACAAAAGATGGTGTACAGAGGTTATTTATGGCTTTGATGTTGCAACTTGAAATGGGGGTACTCTTTTCAGATCTGTTGGTATTGTGTGGTCATTTTCAGTTTATTTCAACAGGGTGGTAGCACTGGGCAATAGCTGGATTTTGCAATGCATCATGTTGGGACCAGTGCCATTATCAAAGCCATGGTAATGGTTCAGCTGGCCAGCTTATAACCCACCATCACAGCAACCTGTTGCTGAGAATTGCAAACTCTTGCTGTTTTAACAAGGTTGTCATGAAGATGGCGCATGGCTTTTCTTTGCTGATTTTAACCGCCAATGAACATGTGCTGTAATGAAGACTAATTGTGGACTTAAAGGACGTGTCGCACCGAAATCATAACTTAGATTTAGGCTGTTAGTGATCATCCGATGATGCACCAGGATTGCTTTGTGCACTTGCGTGACTGGTCTCCAAGCATATGACATTCCCATAACGCAGCTATGGCGACTGACAAAAGCAAAGTAGCTTTGAGGAAAAGTCCCAGCGCATGCTTGAATGGAATGTAGCTGCTGATATTAAACACGGAGCCACAGATTAATTGCAAATTTTACATAAGTGTGATGTCGTGTTATGACTCATTTTTAAGTGATTACTGTGAACTCTGATGCAGTCACCCCGATCATAAAGGGAGAAGCCGAAAGAACTTTTACCTTACTTACTTTTACCATGATTGAGTTCCTTTCTGTGTTGTACTACGTTTGTCTTTTCCTGCAGTGCCAGATCCTCCTCTGATTGACCTGTCCCTCAGCAGAGTCTATAATGAAGCTGAAATCTGCTGGAGACTGTCTGATGATCACATTCCCACAGATCATCATGTACTTGAGTACCGCAGGTAAATGAAAATTGATGGACATGACAGCAGTTTAAACAGTTTCACTTTGCTTTTATAATCTGAACTCATTATTTTCCCCAAGGCTTAGTACCCCTAGCCAGTCCCCATCTCGGGAAGATGGTGAGGACACTGGGGTCTGGAGGGCTACAGACAAGGTCTATGGTCCCAGCACTGTAGTCTGTGACTTGGATCCTGACAGCCTGTACTCGTTTAGGGTCCGAAGTTGCAGGAACTCCATGTTCAGTCCCTACAGCCCTGAGGTCACCTTCCATACACCTCCTGCTCCTGGTAAGCTGTGGATGTGATGAACTCGTCCTGATAAGTCAGTCTCCCCTTTCTCATTTTCACTAAAACCTGTGAATCCTCTTTGTTCTGGTTTTATGCAAGGAAACTGAAGACTGTCTATGCTGAAAAATGGCTCTGTAGCTGCCATGGCGCGCACACACACACGCATGTGTTTGACCTGATATCATAGTCCATCCTGCATGCGCTAAGTGGAGAGAAAAATCCTACCACTTCAAGGAATAGAGTAGTTGTATAGAAAAATGTTACAATTAGTCCATTTTTGTTTACAAAGACATGATGCACCACAAACAACCCTTTATGTTGACTTCTTGATCAATCTGTCAACTTTTATAAACTGCCCCCCCCCACTGTTATTTGTTCTTCATATGGGACAGAATTGGAAAAAGAATATTACATAATAAAAATGGTCACATTCTAAAGTATAAAAATCCACTATAGGAACAAATGCTTAAATTCAGACCTTGTTTGCAGAGTATATCTTGGATACAAAAAATATTATGTACATGAGCGATGAGACTTGAGCCCTGGTAACTGGCCTCTGAAATGTCTAAGATCCCATCTACTGCACTTCTGAGAGAATGCTTTTGGTTAGTTGCCTTTAAACAGTCATCGTGTGACAGTTGCTTTGTATAAATAGGGAGGTGTTTACAAAAATCATTTAATTTGACTATGGCAATGGTGGTTTTGGGTTTCACAAGGCTGAAACCAAATGGGGGTACAACTGATCATGACAGCTTTGAAAAGGCACCAGTAAAAGTGGTGCACTATCGTGTCTCAACCACCTGCTTAATTTCTCAGTTATTACTCTGAGGAATTCCAGTGCTTTGCATTTCTCTGGAATCCATGCACTATCAGAAGTGTCTAAAAACTTGAAGATTGCAGAAATATTTTGTTAGGAAGACTTGGCTTTGATTTCATGTCCCAGAACAAAGATTACATTCAGCATTTTCTACCCCTCCTTCCTATTTTCAAACTAGCTACAACGCATGCAATTCTATTTTATTCTAATGTTTGCACATGCATAAACTGCTGTAATCATCAGCCTATATGTTATAGGTTATGCAAATCACTGTATCTGGACAGTTTTAATCTTACCTTGATTAGGATTGTAAATGAGTCCACTTGATTTAATTATGCTTTATTTTGAGTTAATTGTGTTACAGCGCCCTCAAGTGTTAGCTTCAGTTCCAAGCATTTGCTGAGGGGGATAAGATAAGAAACTTTATTGATTTCACAGAGGAGAAATTGACATGTTACGTCAGCTCTTAAGAAAACACACAAGGTGTGTGCAAGTAGAGGAAAATGTTCATCAAACAGCGTGTGCAAGATGAAGAATAGGAAATGACTTGTTATAGCAATTTTTCATTACCAAGCCCTTATTAATTGGTGTGTGTAGGCGTGGGGTTTGTTTAATTTCCTTCTCCCCATTTGTTTCACATGTGCAGCTTTTGGTTTCCTGTTCAGTGATAAGTGTGGCTTCAGCACAGAGCGCCTGTTACTCAACAAACGGCGGGACACTGTGGAGAGTGTGGCAGGGACAGCTTTCCTCCTTGCAGCTGAGCGTGTGCAGACTGGAAGTTACATTATACTTGACTACATTACTGGAGATGCAGGCATCTCTCAGGGAAGGTAGGCCAAAAACTGGCATGGAGTTAAAAAAAAAAAAAAACAAAAAAAAACAAAAACCTATTTACACATTACAGCCTTGCATGAAAGACAGAAATACAGGCAGTGTCACAGTGGCTGTAACATAATAAAATGCGGAAAAAGTAAAGTGCCTTGAAGACTTTCTGGATGCACTGTACAATTAAATCTTTGTTCCTCAGACACTACTGGGCCTTCAAGGTAGAACCATACTCCTACTTGGTTAAAGTTGGAGTGGCATCGGATGCAAAGCTACTTGAATGGTTTCACAACCCCAGAGATACCAGCAGCCCAAGGCAAGTATCAACATCTGCCTGAAATGTTCCTTAACTTGAGTTGTGGCTCTAATTTACAACAAAATAAGCAGTTTTATTTCATTGTGCAAATATTATTGCCATTGCATTCCTGACTGCAGCTCATAATTTTAAGAGTGTGTTGGGTTGTGCCTAATCCTGTGACATAGCAGTGCAGTTACTGACTGAAGAGCTTGGTCCTTGATCAAGGCTGGGAATCCTAGTTGAGCAGCTCCTGTGAAAATGGCCATGACACCTGTGTAAATGGTTATCAACTGTACATTATAACCGCATAATGCATTGTCAGACAGTTGTCTGCAGATTACATTCAAAGCATATCCTCTGAATTTTTTGTGATGTCAAAGGAGTGAGATTCATTGGTGAAATTGTTAGTTGCAGTGAAAACTTAAATGTGCAATTCCTGTTTCAATTTTCTTTTTGCAAGGGATTCCATTGAGCACTAGATTCATGTGAAGGAGAAATATGTTAGTGCAGGGGTGCACAACCTTTTTTGAACCAAGATCTATTTTTAAATTTGACAGTGGTAATAGCTGTTGATAGCTCTAGGTGTTGGTATGGTTAGACCTTACTTGTGTGAAGTGCCTTGAGGCAGCTTTGTTGTGATTTGGCGCTATATAAATGAAATAAATTGAATTGACAGTGTATTGAGATCTACAAAGCCATATTAAAACTATAGTATAGCCACAATTTGTGCACCAATATAATAACACAACTTTTTAACACTTAACAATAATAAATTGAAGTAAATGCGCATGGTGCAAAGAAAAGCACAAGTATGCCTAGGGTTGGCCTGTAACAGCGCAACAGCAACCAACCCAAATTATACCATTCGTAATTCTCAAGTTGGAAAAGTTGTTCCCTACCTTAGTGAGACTTCTGGCACTGAGAGGAGGAAGCTAGTCTCTCATAGTCCGAACAGTAGGAGCTGTGTGCTAGCCAGAAGTAGGCTGCAAGGTGGTCATCAGTCATGGTGGATCTGTATTTTGACTTGATGATTTTCGTATGTGAAAAGGCAAACTCACAAACATAATGAGCCAAAAATTGCAGTTAAATTCTGTGCAGTTTGTCTGAGGTTGGGACTTTGTGCATTGCATTCCAGAATTGGACATTCATGTCAGGTGTTGCTCTGGATTTGAGCTCAGTGTCATTTATTAGTGTGAGGATCTCATTCTCAACAGCACAGCTATCCAGGTTGAAGTGTGATGCCATTTTGGTCATTATACAATCCACATCTATTTTTCCCCAAGTGGAAAACTGACAATGGGCTCAATGGATGCAAAGTTGGTAAGGCGCCTGTCAAATTCTGACGATGCTCTGCACTTGATCATAACGTGCACTCTCAAGCTCCAGTCTTTTGACGCTTAAGTTCTGTGCACTAATGCCTCACAGCAAGAAGGTCGTGGGGATGTCCTGCTAGCTGACTTTTCAATTCCTGGACTTCTCGGGGTTGCAGAGGTGAATTAGGCGGGAGGTTTGCATCGTAGCTCTTGAAATGCCGCTCCAAATTCCCTTCGGTAAAGGCATGTTTGCACTGCAGACAAGAGCGATTGACTTGGCATTCAAATAAATGAAGAAAATAATCCTCCCACTCTAAATGAAAAGTTTTAGCTTCAGCCATTGTAGTATCCACTTGCTCTGCTGTAGCTTCTCATGCCCTTTTGACCCTGTGCATGTGAAGATAGAAGTGCGTGCAAGTCCCTCCCTTCATGCGACCAACTGGAACTCAGCCCACGATCAACTGTAAGGTTGTGATCGACTGGTTGGGCACTCTGGCATTATTGCAATAGTCTGATGTGACTCACTGCAGATAAATGGTTTAAAAGTAGTGGTGATGACATCTGTCTAAAGCTAATTAACATGCAATGTTAAATTAACTATTTTGTTCTGCCTCGAACATGGGGACAGATTCAAAGGTTCATGTGAATCCACTGTTCAGAAGAAATATCTTTGTTGTAATGAATGATTGTTTCTTTCCCATTGAAGGAACAGACTCTAAGATTCCAGTTACTCCTGCTGCTGTGTTGACTTACAATTTGTGTTTTCTGCACAAGTGGAGTCTCATCTTCCTAATTTGTAAGGCACTAGTTCAAAGTGTCTAGGATGTAATGGCAGGGTTGGGGGAAAAAATGGTGTCTGTGTGACTCAAAAGGCTGTGCATACAATGCTGGCATGTGGGTCCCAGCCATGAAGAAGCAGCTATTTAAATGCATGGTGCCGTAGCAGTCTGCAAACTGTCCATCTGACACCAATTCTCCTGCCCTCTTCCTTTTTCATCAGGTACGATCATGACAGTGGACATGACAGCGGCAGCGAGGATGCATGCTATGACCTTTCACAGCCCTTCACCCTCCTCACTCTAGGCATGGGCAAACTCTTCATCCCCAAGGCTGCTTCATCTTCTGCTTTCACAGGAAACACATCTGGTGACCCTGGCAACCGTGTGCTACCCATGCCACAGCGTGTGGGTGTGTGCCTTGATTACGATGCAGGTCGGGTGTATTTCTATGATGCAGACACCATGAGGTGCCTTTATGAACGGCAGGTGGACTGTTCAGGAACAATGTATCCAGCCTTTGGCCTCATGGGCAGCGGCAAGGTTCAACTTGAAGAATTCATCACTGCTAAGAGACTGACCTTCTGAAGATGGATAGAGTTTGCTGACTTAACATCTGCATCTACTAAACTTATGTTCTGGCAGGAGTAAGGGTTGGACAGGGCAAGTTTAAAGTAGTTAGGTATGGTATTTGTGATCCACACTGGGTATCTGTTTTGAGGCCAGTTTTTATTTGTAAAGTCTGTCTGGTCTTTGTTAGGTTTTAATTGCTAGTTCTGGTCATATTCTACTACATTTAATTTGGCTGCAAAGCTATTCTGCAGTCACCTAATTCTTGTTTAAACCTGAAACGCCTTCCACAATGCTACTCTGCCTGTTTTTATAATTATTTACAGTGTGATCTTTCTTTGGCTCTTTGTGAAGCTGTCTTTAGGTAGCAACATGGGTTTATATAATTTTAGTAGACCTGACAGAGCTGTGTAGCTACTTTTGAAGCTGGTGCCTTCCTCTTAGAAAATGGACCACATAGTTTGCTTGAGCACGTCTGTTTCATTGCAAAATGTAATGGTGAAATTTAAATTTTACTTTGATCAAACTCTGGTGTCAAACTTGTAAGAAGTGATGTCCATTATAACTCACTCCTCACTCTATCACACACTACCTTTTCAACTCTCCACAAGTACATTGAGCTGTTCTTGCACAGAATGACACTTAGCACGAGTATTTGTAATAACACTTTAATTCATTACATTCTTCGTTGGTCACCTTGTCACAGACTTAATCAGTGCATCATGCCTCGTCATCAGTATCACAGAATCTTTCCTGCTTCCAAACTTGAAGTGTGGATATTCTTTTGGGTTTAAAAAGTCTTAATATTTGCACTCACAGCTGTTGCACAGCGCTGAATGTGACTCACTGCTACACACCAGGTACCAGAACACTGTACGCAAAGCCGACATGATTTAGACAGCTGTAGTTTTAACGCTTAAATGGCTACAGCATGTTGGTTCTGGAGCTTTTGAAATGCACAATTTTCAGGATTTTCCTCAAGTGCTATCACAAACACACTGCTCTGTTTTACTAATGGTTAGTTCACTTGTTGGCATGATTGTATTTTGGTGGCATTGGCTATGATTCAGACACCTAAGAAGTTGATTGGCTTTCATTAAACCAGCTTGGATATTTAAATCTTAAGGCACAGTAGGCAGACTGCTATTTAAGCAAGCGCCTCTGCTTTCACAAACGTACACATGCTTGTGGGTTAATTTGAAGAGTTCAGATGCAAAACCCAATATCTCCAAAACAATAACTTTTTAGTTGACGCCAACATGTACTTGGCTGTCAAGGGGACCATCCGTGTGCAAAATATGAAAGAATTTGAACAAATTGTTTTCATGTTATTGATGAAAGTCTGTGCATTTCCATGTAGGGTTTCCTTTAAATCTCCATTTTCAACTGCATTTTTCTCCATTTGGGGGAAAAAAGGACTTACTGGGTTTTGCATCTGAACTCATTTGTACATGTAAATGTTTTGCTGTCAAACATATTGGGGTAACAGGTGCATCGGTTTTCTCAGGTTTCAGGCCCTGACTGAGATAAAATTCTACCTCCTTTCTGCCAGGCCTAAAAACAAAACAAAACAAAAAACCTTAACTACTGAACACTTAACTCATAGACAGGTTTCATTAGCTGTGTGTGGGTTTTTAATTTTTTTTTAATGAATATAAATAGCTAGGTAAACATCCCAGCAATGTCTGATAGTACGTTTTGACTTTAAATTTACATACATATGTGTATATAGTAAGCTAGAGAATGTTTATTTCAGTGAAATTATGTCAGTCTTAAATGTTCATGATGGTAGGTGTTTAAGTGTGTAATTGAAAGAACATATCACTATTGGTGGAAATTGTCAGCAAGAAGATATTGTTTAGGTGATTTTTAACAACAGTACTATCATTTATTTTTATTTTTCCTCCCATTTGTGGTGTTTAACAGTTTGACCATAGATACTATGATGGACATGGCTTTTGTTCTTAGTCTAAACATTTAATATATCATGTTTTAGGTGGGCATAAACGTAATGTGGTCACATTACATGAATGAGTTCTGACTAAATATTATGTTGCTTTGTCAGTTAAGTTTATTTTTCATGTTCATACCTGACGTAGTAGTTGTAACTTAAAATATGACAATTTCAACACCTTAAAAGCAAGGCAGGTTCATGTTGACTGATCACAGAATGTATTCTTGTTAAATGCAGATATGCAGAACAGATGAAGGTTCTGTTTCAGAATTTTTTTTTTTTTTTTTTTTTTTTTTTTTTTCTCTCAACTGTTTCATGACAATGCATGTATGTATAGAAATTGGGTAAAAAGTTTGGAAGCTTAAGATTACGGCTGACTAAAAGTAATGCATCCTAGCCTGCTTTAATACTAAATTGACCAAATACTTTTAGGCTGGCTCTCGATCTGTTTTTAAACAAGCACTTTAAAACTGTGTAGCATGTCAGCAACTGTTTGAAATTGCAAGAGTGATGTGTGCAATATTTTAAAAATGCTGTAGAACAGTAAACAGTTTGCACTATTATAGTTGTAAGTTTTAAATGGGCTCTGGGTTGATACAAAGTGTGCCCCCTCTCCCTTTACCACAGTGGACTGGATGTGGTGATGTGAAATGTACTTTCCTGTGACTTCTGGAAAATGTTTTGCTTTACTCATTACTGTGAGGATTTTGCCGAATAAAACTAGTTTTTAAAATGTGTTGTCGTTATTGGTAGACTTTAGTCCTCGTAGGCAAACTGTGTGAACACCTTATTGCATGTTACTGATTCTTAAGGGTCAGCGCTAATTAATAACTGTAATTCTGATGCGGAAATTCTGCGAACTTTCATGGGCTTTTTTTTTCCTTCTCCTTAAGTATCAGATTTTTTTTTTTTTCAAAAATTTACTGCTTCCCCCCCACCCCCTGAAAATCCCCCTAATGAAAATACTTTTAATATATAATGGGAATGTGTTGGGACGTTATTGGTTTCCACGCATCAGACTTAGAGTGGTTAAATAGTGCTGACCACTTTTTATTTTTGCATGGTTAGTAAGACAAGTATATTGCAGTGCAGATGATGGCAACAAACCTGTAACAACTCTAAGACCTAGGTCCAGGTGAAGTTGTACATGATGTAAACCCTTGACCCTGGGGGCTTGTGCTGGTCCAATGCCTCGCCACATCCACTGTACTACAGAATAGCCTGGACAATAGACGACTGGAGGGCGAGTCGTCTATTTTCCAATCTGAGTGAAAATTTAGGTGCCACAGTTGGGTGAGACAAGTGTCCCCTTGGTGGGGGTCCTTAACATTGAACCCTCTGTAGGTTGGATCATGCAGGGAAGAGGAAACAAATCATACCATATGACCAGAATATATGTAGATGTTACAATGCAAGTGAGGCATCTTTGGGTTTTGAAACAAGAGCTGGGGGGGGGGGGGGGATGGTGGTTTCAGCAGTACTCTTAGACATTGTACCATAGTCATCCAGGCGTTGCCTGAAGTCGGGCGTCGATGTCAGTCTCGCAATGATACATTAAGCCTGGACCTTAGTTCTCCAGTCAAGGTATCTGCATCACTTCACTAACCAGCAAACACAGCATTCAGTTCTCTAAAATACTCATAAATCCTGCAGTTGGGGATAAAACAAAGATGACGGCATCAGTGAAGTTGAAATCTGTAAACCTTTCCTTGCTGACAGATACTTCATTTGCTGGTTTCCACACCTCAAGCAAATACCTGTAATTCCATGTTATTTACTGGTACTTAATAGTTAAGATGGTGCTGAAGTCTGGAGGAGAATGGCCCAGCTGACCAAATGTAGCCCTTTGGGCGTCCAGCTGAAGATGTTTACAGTCAGTTTCAAAGCATCTATAATGTGTTGTCAGCAGGCTTAGCCTTCCTAATGTGTAATAAATCTTGCGCGCACTAAAAGCAATAGATGGTAATGGTGTAGGTCTGAACAGTGGAGAGAAATGAGCTCTTCATAACGTTCATCATCCACCTACTGCAGGATGCTGAGGCAGCAGGGGAGGGAGCACGAGGGAAAGGGGCGTGGCGCACAACGCGGAAGACAGAGGGGCCGAAGACGATCCACGTCATAGAGGTGAAATCTGGCGTCAGTGCGACATAAGCTGCTACCTCAGTGCCAAATTCACGCAGGGCTGTTTTTATTTATGTTGAGAGCCAGCATAACACAAGGTGACGAGCCGGTGAGCTTTGTGTGCACAGACAGAGCGGCCTCGCCGGGAACCCGCTGAAGGTAACGTGCTGTGCGGCTGTTAGCCTGCCCGGTGCTTGTTAGCCTGCCCGGTAACCGTGTGTCCCAAACACAGGTGTTCTTTGCGGCTTGAAGTAAAAGACGCTATCGCCTTTTATTGACATGATGTCGCACTGGTCGTTACTGCGCCTGTTCTGTCTTTGAGGATCAGTGTTGAGTGTTGACACAGCTAGCTGGTCTGGATTTAAGGCTTGTTGACAGTCTGTGTCCTGCTTCTGGATGTGCAGTTTAATAGTGAGCTAAAGCTAGTCCGTCCACAGCACCCGGACCTGTGTGAGAGACAATAAAATAATCAACCCATTTTATAACCCAGTAGTCATGGCAACGAGCCTACGCTAATAACCACGGTATGTTGCAATGTGACAAATGTGCAGAAATATATTTATGCCAGTTCCACCCTATTCCCCCTTAATATGAGGATTTTCATGATTACAAGATATCTGCGGATAAACGAGCGTAATATATAGCTTTAGTTGTGATAAGCAAGAAGATAGTATCCCACAATTCCATGATAATCAATAATTGTGAGATGCTATCTTGTAATTAATTTATTGCAAATATCCTGTGATAATAGATATGCAGTAATTGTGATGAAAAATGGTCAAATTTGAGATAAAGTTGGCAAAAATGATTTGTGACTTGTGCTTTTATGAATAATGTGAAACCTTGTTAGAATTAGCACTTTTCATTTTATATTTGACTTAACATTTCTGCTTATGACTTAGTAATGCCTGATTATAGCAACTGATTATTGCATTATTTTGCATATATTGCATGTAGCTACTAGGGATGTGAATCGTACAACTCACGATTCAATTCGATTCCGATTCTTGGGGTGACGATTCGATTCAGAATCGATTTTTGATTCAAAGAGCTCTGAGAAATAGTTATGACTTAAAAATGTTTATGTTTAAGAAAATGCAGCTCTACAAGGTTAATCAAGTGATTCTAGATGTAAATTTACTTATCTGCTTTGCTCGTTCAGAGTTGGCTGGCAGTTTAGCGAAGAGCTGGTCAGTAGTCAGCAGAGACCGCTGCTCCCCTCTTTTAGCTCTAGGTGATGCTGTATCATGTGGGCTTGCGGATTTCAAGTGTTTCCGAAGTACTTGACTTTCATTTTGCAGATTTTGCACACTGCATAAGTCATGTGAAGCTCCTTCTTACGCAGCAAATAATAAAATCTAAAATGCGCCCAAACATTTGCCTTCAGCAAAGACGGTGTTGGCTGAATGA